>NC_060123.1:384792914-385112200 GCF_021461395.2 Schistocerca americana | reverse complement strand
AAAGGTCCTGGATTACAGTCATGTTTGTAAAGTAATAGACACTTCATTTTTATAATTTTTGAATATGAAGCCAAAGGGCCGTATTTGCTAGTTGCATTAAACAAGATAATTCTATATAATTGTTTTAATTAAATTTTATTTGTCAAATGTTCTCAAGAACTGCTACAGGGTTTTACAAGTAATATGAGGCACAAGACCTGCACGCAAACATGAGGCAGATGTACTGAACAGAAAAACTTGTGTGTGTGTGTGTGGGGGGGGGGGGGGGGGTTCAAATGGTTCAAATGGCTCTGAGCACTATGCGACTAGTCACCTAGAACTTAGAACTAATTAAACCTAACCAACCTAAGGACATCACACACATCCATGCCCGAGGCAGGATGCGAACCTGCGACCATAGCCGTCGCTCGGCTCCACACTGGAGCGCCCAGAACTGCACGGCCACTCCGGCCGGCTGTGGGAGCGGGGGGGGGGGGGGGGGGGGAGGTCTGTATGTATGTATATATGTGTATGTGTGCGCGCGCACGCAAGACCAGTGAAAGTGATGCGACCTAGACTGACTGACATACCATAGAGGCCGCACTCCGCAGAGCGACTTGTGCCCAATAAACACAGCCGTTCTCACCTCAGCTGCCTGGAAAGAGCCACGTATCTGTCGGCTCATACCTGCTGCTACTTGCGTTAGCAGCTCACCCCTTTGTGACTGATTCCTTGCCACGAGTGGCAGCTCACGCCACCCGACTTGAGACCCCATTGCACCGCAGACGCTTATGGCTTATTTAACTCTTCTCTTACATTCCTTTTATAACAGTTAAGGCAGTCATTTTCTGCAGTCATGGCGATCTTAAGTGGCTCACAACAAAGGAGATTACGTGAAGAATCAAGCAGAGTAATAAATTCGTTCAGTGCTGGTAACTACCCTTGAAAGCAGGTAAATAATGCAGAATTAGCTTGGTCCCAACTCCCCTCGGCGGGCGACTGTGGGGCGCCTATCAGCATAAAAAAACAGTCTTCCTTGAGGCACTGGGAGGATTCCTTTCAGGAAAGATTGAATCCTAAGCCAGCTCCATCTTTCAGAGAAGGTAGACCGTTAGTACAACCGTTTGTCTCAGCAGACGTGATACGCAGGAATGTTTGTTTAAAACACTTGTAACCCATTTTGTGACTGGAGAGCACGTTCTTTCTTGTGTGTACCTATGTGTAAGTCTTTCAATTAGTCAGCTTCAGAGTCTTGTCATGAACTGGAAGAACGTTTCTGTCTTCCTCCCCACACCTTGGAACTATTGATTAATGATAACAAAATCCACAGGAGTACGAATTTGTCTAACTTATGTACAAAACCATTACTGAACTGAACTCGCAGCGTCCGCTGCAATTTGCCAGCGATTTTCCTACACTTGTACGAACAGGCAAGTTACAGGTGGTTAAAACAGATCACACTTATTGCTAGCAAAATGAAGAATAAATACTTTTGGACAGGTGACTGGGAAGAAAATACTTGCTGCCATATAACACTTGCACCCATATGGATGTTTCCATTGTAGTTCCGAGTCCAGAGGTCAGGCCAGACTCAACTGTTACCACCGCTGCCTACTGCATCCATGCTGCATGAGTGTGGTAAGAATGAGCTATCAACAGAATCACCAAGTCGATTGTAGTTAACTTCCATGAGAGCCTAACTGCACAATTTTAACATTCTCAGCCATACAGTTGTTTGTGTCACGCACATTAATGATTCTGCTGATGTTTGTTCTTATTTTCCGGGTTCTTGCTTTTAATCACATCCCATTCTTCCTCACTCACCTGAAACAAAGTCAGATTTCATAAATACTATCCGGCGTTCTTTCATTAAATGTTCACTTGGCTCTGAGCACTATGGGACTCAACTGCTGTGGTCATTAGTCCCCTAGAACTTAGAACTAACTAACCTAAGGACATCACAAACATCCATGCCCGAGGCAGGATTCGAACCTGCGACCGTAGCGGTCTTGCGGTTCCAGACTGCAGCGCCTTTAACCGCACGGCCACTTAGCCGGCTAAATGTTCACTTGCTTATCTCAGTGAAACATATGTTGATGCTTCATGATAATAAACTTTGAGTCTTACAGTGGCTGCTTTGTCCGTTACGGATAAAAATCCCCCTCTCAGAAATATATACACGTGTAGTGTGGTACCTATAGAAACAAATCAGTATTTTTATCTACTTTCTCGATTAAATGAAATTTATTTCTATTTGGAAAAGATGTGACATGGAATATGTTATCTGGCTTTAAAATGTAAAACCATAAAAATGATATCAATTAAAATGCAGTGTAAATATAGTGGAAAACTACCATCCTTGTCAAATTAATATTCGTGGTTTGTCGTGATTTGTAATCTGACACTTGCACACTGTGCCGCCGCCGAGCAAATTGGAAATCATAATATTTACACTTTTATTAGTTATTGAAACAGACCGTCGCACATTAACAAAGTTAAAAACTCTTGTGAATTATTCAAAATGAAATATTGAAGGTATTTTATGATGAGATTGAAGCACTTAACTGCAGGCAATTGATAGAAGAACGTCTGCTTTGAAAGGATAGCTGGAGATAGGACGATAAGCTGAGGGTCGCAATGGTGAGGGAGCAGGGGAATTTGGGCTTGACAAGTCGTAACATTTCGCTATATACCACTGTGGTAGGCACGTAGGCTTTTCTGCTCTTATCCAATTACAGATACGATTTGCATCATCTGTGTAGACGACTACTGTTTTTAATAATTTCTTAGTCTGAAAGTTTCAAAATTCGTCGACACATGATGAAGCAGTAATTCTACTGACATTGGGTGAATGCGACTAAAGATCGACTGTTCACATATTAGATGTTCTCCAGAAAGGGGCCTTACATTAAGTTATTTAGACCTTTCCTTATTGAACTGAATTTCCTTTGGAGTTAATGATCTCTGCACAGAGTGTCAGATGAAAACACATTCCTTTTTTTTCGTTGGCTTCTCAGGATTACTTCGTAATATTTGCCTGGCGTCTCATTGCAGTTGGAAAGCTCTACACATCTATGTATACATTGTCTACATTTAGCAGTTGCATAGCATTTGCTGCAGCGGTCGACGTAGATATTTACGTGACGCCCTCACTAGTTCATATATCCTTGTTAAGCGTTTAGGTAGGCTGTGGCAATGGTGCTGCGTTACATAAGCTGGAAGAGATGGCAAAATTATCTTAACTGCGTGTCGACAGCCCTCTCATCTTATTCTTCTCCCCTTGCCAGGCACCGACGGAAGGTCGTATCGGCAGTTGGTTCCCCTTGTTCGTAGTAGTTAGTCAAATGAGTTACTACAAAGAGCGCAAAACTGTCACAACACGACCCACCATTTGAAGTGACTAATCTTTCCTAAAAGTGTATTTGTTACATATCTCAGTATAACACCAACGGTCATAGAAAAATGGTGAATGTTTGCTGCGCTGAGAGAATTAGTTTTTGAGCGTGTGAAAACGTCGCTTCGAAGCTATGCTATAATCTGAAAAGCTGCAACATACATTTAATTTATTAAAAATTTTATTTCAGCGGTCGTTTAACCATTTCTGTCGTCGTTCCTATAAAATGTAGTGCTCTGTTGTCTCTATGCTAGTCAGTCATAGGGTGTGCTAACAACAATGCTATGTCACCTAAACCGTCGAGGACCGTTACCTAGCAATTACTTCCGTATTCTCTCGAGTACTAGAAGTGCCTATCCGAATTCGCTGTGTGAGGTATTGAGTGAAAGAAGCTTCAGTTTTGATTCAAGTGTTGTAGAGTGAATTCTGTGTTTCGGGAACAACTACCGAAACATTTTTAAGTTCTTGGGGAGCTTTAGAAGCTTTGAACGAAGTGAACACCCAGCTTCAGAACCGAGGAGCATTGTACCTGCAAGAGGTATGAGCTATTCGCGTATCTGTCACTTATTTATTCACTTTTCGGAATCATCTGTAGTTAGAATATCGTAGAAGCTTTTAACTGTCTGTGTACTTAGTGGAGAAATACTAGCAGGTTGAAGCAAGTGGTATAGTATGATGTGGTTACAGAACCTGATGTTATTAACAGTATATAACGTGAAACACCATTTCGTTTCAATTCTAGAGCCGGCCGGTGTGGCCGAGCGGTTCTGGGGGCTACAGTCTGAAACCGCGCGACCGCTACGGTCGTAGGTTCGAATCCTGCCTCGGACATGAATGTATGTGATGTCCTTAGGTTAGTAAGGTTTAAGTAGTTCTAATTTCTAGGGGACTGATGACCTCAGTAGTTAAGTCCCATAGTGCTCAGAACGATTTGAACCATTTTTTTTGTTTATTCTAGAGAAGTTCTTAAATGTTCTCAGGTTTAGTAACCCCTTTACTATGTCCTCATCCAGAACTCTCTCATTCCTGCGATTGTCCCTATAATTTCGTTTCATATGGTGATTCAAATAGCTCCCATGGTTTTTTGTTTGTTAAGAAGTGCGTTGTACTAAACACAACGGCGTATTTTAACAGAAACGATCGATTTGGGTCTAGGACCAGACCATCATCGTGTCCAAAAACCGTCTCATCTATCCGTCTCAGTAAATGGAATCGCAGTTTTGTGATGTACATTGTTCCGTCATTGATACTAGCTGTACATTCATAACATTACGTCCATTAAACCTCGGAAACGTTTTTTTCCCAATATTCGATATATATATATATAGATAATATCAATGATGGATCTTTGTACATCTGCTAACTGTTGTTCCAATGAAAGAAACGCATAGAAGATGCTTTTTGGACCCGATGATTTTCTGGTTCTAGACCCAAATTGCTTGTCTATAATAAAATATGCCGGTATAGCTGTGTGCTGCATATGGCAGTTCTTAAGAGTCATTAAAGCTGTACAGCACTACCTACACAAAATGTTTTATGTTTGTTTTTGACTGTAATGGTCAATATTGCTGTCGCATTCTAGAAGAATGTCATCGGGCTTTTATTAAATGTTATCTGTGGTTGTCGTAGTATCTCGTGTTAGCTATCCACTTTACTCCAAATATGACGTCGTGGGTCAGAGCAGACGGTTATAATTGCAGCATACTCTATTCCTTTGAGTTGCTAAGATTCACAAGGACAACGATGATAGCTATCTTTCTCGCTTGACGATTACACATACATAGTGTCTTTAGTCATAACAGGGTCATGATGCTGGAATTTTCCTACGTCTGTGAAAACGAACACATTTTGGTAACTAATGCCAATTGTTTTGTGTCATATTGAGTTGACCTTCCACCGTAACAAAGGAGTATAACTCTCTTACTGGTTAAAGAAATTGAATAAAGATCCTGGAGTATTTATAATTGTTAAATTATTTCTGAATTTATTAGTTATTCGGACGTTTTCATCCTTTAAACACTGCTGTTTATCTTTCAATAGCAAGGCATGATTATTTCGTCTGAAATATATATACATTACTAAAAATTTTACTGCAGTGGTTGATAACCTACTGATATCGACGTTCCTATAAAATAATGTGCTCGGTATTTGCTGTTAGTGGGGTTGCTATTTAATTTTGATCACAGGGTGTGCTGACAACAATGCTATGTCACCTAAACCGTCGAGGACCATTGCCTAGCAATTACTTCCATATTCTCTCGAGTACTACCAGTGTCTATACGAATTCGTTCTGTGAGTTATTCAGTAAAAGACGTTTCACCTTTGATTCAAGTGTTCTAGCGTCGAAGTTTGTGTTTCAAGAACAACTAAGGAAGCTTAAGTCCTTGCGGAGCCTTAGAAGCTTTGAAGTAAGCTAACGCCCAGCTTCAGAGGCGAGGCGCATTGTACCCGCAAGAGGTATGAGCCATTCACTTAAATGTAACCTATTTATTTACGATACAAAGCTATCTGTAGTTAGAATATCATACAAGCATTTAAACGATGGCGAATTTAGTGGGGAAGTACTGGCTAGTTGAAGTTTTGCGACGGACCGTCTTATGATTTGGGTACACGTAATTAGTACAGTGTAACATGTGAAAGATGACTTTGTCTTAATTTTTCATGCAGGTTCGTACGTTAGGTGCCTGACTTGTAGAGACGAACCACTTTACTGAGTTTTTGACGAAGTTCACTAACGTTTGTCATACTTTCACATATTAATCACTTAGTTTCACAATGATAAGTGTCACAAACCTCCTTGCTTCTCAGTTGTACATACATGTTGACAGTGATCATTGCACAGTCGTGCCGCTGGAACTTTCTTCCGTCTGTGAAGAAGAAGACGCTTTGGAAACCAATGGCAGCTTTGTAGAGTAACATTTAGTCGAGCTTGCTCTGAAACAAAAGAGTGCTGGTCTCCTATTGCTTCAGGAAATTGAATTAATATCTTGGAATGTAGTTAGCTGTTAAATCTATTGAGAGTTGATTAGCTATTCAGGTTTTTTCATTAGATACTGCTGGATACCTCCCAGTCGCAATATACCATTATTTTGTGGTAATACAATGATTTATTTAAAATTTTTCAGTACTGCTCGTTTACCCATTCCTATCGACGTTGCTAAACAGTGTAGAGCTCTGCAGCTACTGGCGGTTGCTGTTTAATGTCGTTCACAGGATGTTATATCTCCGATGCTATGTTACCTGAACCGTAGAGGACCGCTGCGTAGCAATTAATTGCGTATTCACCCGAGCACTTGAAATAACGATACGAATTCGTCGTGTGAGTTATTGAATTAAAGCGTCTCCAGTTTTGATTCATATATATGTGTTTCGAGGTCAAATAACGAAACATTTTAAAGTTCTTGAAGACTTCTAGAAGCTTCGAACAAAGTGAACGCCCAGCTTCAGAAGCGAGGTGCAATGCATCCGGGAGAGGTATGAACTACTGACTTAAGTGTCTTTTGTTGTACTCACCGTATAGAATCAGATGCCGTTCCAATATCGTATAAGCTTATAAATGACTGGATTTGTAGCGGCGAAGTACTGGAACACTGAAACGTTACGACGTAGTGTTATGTGATTTCGCGGTATGTATAATGAAAAAAAAAAACCAGTTCCATTCACTTTCCAGTACATTGTTTCAATACGTCATGCAGCTACAAAGTTTACGAGAGAGCGTGACTTATAGGGACAGATCTCTTTGCTGAGGTTTTCACAATTGTAGTTGCTGGAATCGTCTATTCTTTAATTTATTATTTAGTTTCACAACGAGAGCGGCTTCACCTACATCTGTCACCAAATCTGTTATATTCTACCTCTTGTGAAGAAGAAGGCAGCCGGCCGGAGTGGCCGAGCGGTTCTGGGCGCTACAGTCCAGAACCGCGCGACCGCTACGGTCGCAGGTTCGAATCCTGCCTCGGGCATGTATGTGTGTGATGTCCTTAGGTTAGTTAGGTTTAAGTAGCTCTAAGTTCTAGGGGACTGATGACCTTAGAAGTTAAGTCCCATAGTGCTCAGAGCCAAGAAGAAGGCAATACGTAAACAAGTTCCAGCTGTGTGGAGTCATAATGAGTTTACATGGCACCATATCAAAAGTATTTTCACTTTCTGTTACGCAAAGAAATTAAATTACTACTTTTGAGCATCGTTAAATGTTAATTCCGTTCGGTGTTTATAAGCTATACTGGCGTTTTCTTCATTCAAATGTCGCTGGTTAAATTTCAATCGTAAATACGGTTGTTACGTTGTACATGTTGTTGAATACTTCACATGGCGCTGATGAGTGATTCTAGGTTTAGTGTTGAACTTAGGTTGTTGTTGACTGTGCCACAAAGAAGGAAAGACGCAGCCCAGTGAGAATACACTGACTCAGACAACTGGTATTTGTAAAAACCGTAATCTCCTTAGACACTGCGGAGAGATTTGGGATTTAAACCACCACACTGTCGCACAGATTATTTACCAGTAACTTCATATCACCAACAAGATGTTCCCTTTATTACACCCTAATTAAATTACCGATCCTGCCTCACGGTGCCATGTTGGACGAACGGATGGTAGTAACCAAATGCGAAGTTTAAGTAACTATACTTGGAGTATATCTGGAACTAGCGTAGCGATGCACTGTCTTGCTAATAGTACTGTCGGTCTGTCTAATAGTGATAGCATTAAGTAACTGCTATCGAAACAAAATTACTCATTGCAGAATAAATGTACCTCGTAATGAACACACCTTTGGCTGTCATTGAAGAACTAGTGTTATTTTAATTCATGTATTAGGAATTAGTAAAAGTCAATCAAAATAATGAATTCTCCAAGAGTCATAAATGGGTTATATGTTTCAAGTAAATCAATGATATTTCATCGATCTGGATGTTACAGATCCTTTGTAACACTGACAGCTCTTATTATTACAGAAGTTAAATTTAAAGATATTACATCACTGTCTCAAGTTTTTCCTTGCGATACACTTGTGACACATCGCAATAAGATTTACTCGTGGGCACGGTATGGTCGTATCTAACTTGCTGCCCTTTATCGTTGCAGCAATGTTCCGACGAATCAAGGCGTTTTTCTCCCGGTGTGTGGGAGGGGAGAAAGACGAAGGTCTGCGACTGGACAAGACCTTGGTCGCTGCTCGAGGTAGCTTTGAGGTGAGCTACGTCACGTTGCATTACTGATACCATAATAGGCAAAACACTAAAGTTTTAGAGCTACTTCATTGTCAATAGAGTGGTCAACAGGTATTAAAGACTTGTCACGATTTACTGTAAATGAATCTGCGGTTCCATATAAACACCCCATGTGACAGTTCATTATGAATAATACATCTAAGAAAGGAACCTCTACTAGACTATTTACTATGACGACTGTGTGTTGGTTTCCGTGCAAAAAAGTAGTACGTTCATGAGAAGAGTGAGGTTCAATGTGCTAAATCACTAAAAATTCAACAAATAATTAAAATGTAAAAAAAGTCTAAGAACATTACTTACACACGCACCCACACGCAAGCACGCGCCGCCACACACACACACACACACACACACACACACACACACACACACAAATTTACAAAAATTATATTTAACACCGTTTCGATACTGGTAAAAAAGTGATTGCGTTTCACTAGTTTCGTAGAATGTTCTAGAGTAGCAACTAAGAAACTTATTACGTCAGAACGAGTCTCTGAAGGCCCAACGATACTGACCGACCACGTCACACTCAACAGATAAGCTTCACTGGCTGCAGATGTGGAGGCATCATTGTCAGTTTTCGTGACCGTATCTAAAATACAGCCACAGATGAACGTCACTGGTGAATCGATGGATTTCTTCATCACTGGAGGGAAATGGAGTTTGCTGGTGACTCAGCAACACAACCTCGTCTCCAGAGATACACAATTTTTTTTAAACTTACCGTATTTCGACTTGAAGTAAAATAAATGGGTCTCCTCTTATATTCACTTCTGCCATCTGATCAAAAGATAACGTGCACAGAAAATATGGCATATAAGAACATTTACGCCACAGCCATTACAGATTTAACTGCCTTCTCAACAGACTATGAAGACATTTGTTATAAATGTAGCCTATTCGGACAAGAGTCAGGGTAACTTCAGTGTGTGAAAGTGATATATATAAGGTCGGACATGGTCTGATGATTGGCCAGTCACACATATTCCAGCGGTCGTATGTCTTTATCACCTGCAGGCTAATATCACGTTGTTTCGATGGGTTGGTTGCTCACAGGCCTCCTCGGTTGCATGATATGCTTGCTCTTTTCCCCATATCCAACAGACTCCTGCTTGTCTCCTCCATGTTACTAGCATATTATATCCCCACTTCTGGCAGTAGATAAGACGAAGTTGGTACGACTAAACGGTTGCAACAACTCTACTGACAGCCATTAAAATTAACACTGACACAACCGGGAAATTGTGTCTGGCATTATTTAAGAATGCCTGGACTATGATGCTGAGACGGAGGTGCTTGAGAACGTAATAGATCCTAATCAGTTGTAGAGAATTATGCTGAAATTACTTGTAAGAGCAGAGATTGACATAATATGTGTCCAAGACAAGTGACTGGCTGAAGACAACATTGCAAATCATCTGGTTGCTCTACGAGTTACCTGTTAACTGGGATTAATACCTGATGATCAGAGGAAATGTATTCCTGAATTTCAGACTTCGAAGCCTAATGTTGTTTTCGGAGGAGTCAGAGAATAGAGAAACTGGAACTGTCAGTAAAAATTATCACAGTTACACTTTCATTCCTTTCCAGAGAAAGAACACACCAGAACAGAGAATAAAAAGGTCATGGCGACAATGTACCTCGGATAGTTCCTCTGTAGCCCTCCAGCTTAACGGTTCACCCATAGCATAAATGTAGCTATTACAGCCAAACAATGTATACTCACTATCGCTATCTAAAGGCCCATACACTCTTAATAAGTGTTACACTTCTTAACATCTGTACATATTAAGAAGTATCGCTATATCTGAATTATAAAAGTGTTCTTTATGATACAACTAATAAGTTCTTTTCCAACAGGGGCGTCAGTTTACACTTGACGTGTTCTTTGTCGAGCTGCTGCAGAAACGGCTGCAGGAAGAAGAAGAAATCCGTGTTGCTCCGGTGAGTGTAATTTATTTCGTTATAGGGAATAATGGCATTAGGTTTCAAAGTGTACTACTCGCTTCGTGTTCAGATCAATACTCTCTTACGAACGTGATATTAGTTAGTGTCTCGCTTCTGGTGTTTTGCCGAGTTGTTTGGATTTGTGCAAAATTCTTCGATGACCGTGACTGGAGTGCAGCGAGCTTTGCTGTTATGTGCACTCGATCCCTGGCCTCCATGTAGTGAGGAAATGTCATACGACCTGAAGGACACGGCTTGGTCGGCCGTTGAAATATTTTGCGTACAACAGGAACAACAACTCGGCATAACTACCAGAAGTACTTCAAAAACCAGTCGCGCAAACCAAAAACTTGTACATCATGGGACATTAGTATTTGTTTAGTATTATTGGTTGGTCAGACATGGACTGAGTAGTGATGTCACTTGAATATTAAAATCGATCACTGTATAAATATTATCAATAAGTATAGCAACCAAAATTAGTGATAAATGTAGCACTTCGTAAAAAGCGGCCATGTTAGAATCTAGCACGTTCTGTATTACTCCACATGTTGGATATCAGAAAACCAATAAGTTCTTTTCCAACAGGAGCGTCAGTTTACGCTTGATGCGCTTTTTGAGGAGCTACTGCAGAGACGTCTGTAGTGAGAAGAGGAAAGGCACACTGCTACGGTGAGTTGAACTTCGATCTGCAGATTTTAGTTTCTAAGTGTATTTCTGGTTTCATGGCCACATCGTAACTCCCTTCACTACGGTAACCTGCGGTTGCGTTATTTTTCCGACTCTACAATAGCACGTTTTTAATTCCACTGAAGAGCTGTCGGCTCAGGTATAGAGACAAGCCTACAAAACGCAAAATTCTGTGGTCAAACCGTAAATTCTGTTGTACTGAGCTGTGGGTGGTTAGCACGATGCTTGCAATACTGTTCTTCTAAACTATTTTGAATTGTGAGCGGATACGCAGCCTGTTTCGGCAGTGTATTATTTCGCCCTACTATTGCTAGGTTCTACGTAATCTTAAGAGTGAACGGTAAAATATGCTTGCCTACCCTTTCAAAGTGTGGAGGGAGTTTCAGAAAACATTATCCCCTCCCGCCCATGAAAGAGTTATCAAGTTTTCAGTATAGTTTCACGTTGATCATAGTACGCTGCTCTGAGGGTTCTGTTCTATTATACTGCATTAAGGTTTACTTTTCTGTCATATAATTATCCATGACACGCCCGGAATTTCAATTCAGCATTTTGGGAACTTGTTTGAAGAAACTCTACGTTTCTGGCATAAGTGCTTATACCAACAGTCTCACTTGTCTTGGTTTCTTTATGCGTAGAACGTTGTTCAGTCTAATGGTCAGTATGAAGGTGGAAGTAGGATCAGAAGGAATTGGGCTCAGGGAACAGGATAGAGGCAGTCAGTCATTGCCGGTAGTTCTTACATTTAAATTCTTATTTATAATACTCAGCAATCTTGAGCTGATGACTAGGGGAGACAGAAACATCCCTTAACTATACGCTAATCTTGGGCGCAAAACAATTTATAAAATATAGTGTCATTGCACTCATTTACTACACTTGTGCCAATAGTTATTAACAAGTAACTCCATTTTATGTCTATTTTACAGTCTCATCAATATCGATACAGAAATCGACCATCTCGGATCCTAGAATGATTTTGCAGTTTTCTTTACATATATCAACCCACCATAATGTGATCACGTTTTTAATTCTGAAATTTAAATTTGTCGACAGGTCACTCCAGTGGCCTTTCCGCCAACCACGGAAGCTGAACACTCCAAATGGTTCAAATGGCTCTGAGCACTATGGGACTTAACATCTATGGTCATCAGTCCCCCAGAACTTAGAACTACTTAAACCTAACTAACCTAAGGACATCACACAACACCCAGTCATCACGAGGCAGAGAAGATCCCTGACCCCGCCGGGAATCGAACCCGGGAACCCGGGCGCGGGAAGCGAGAACGCTACCGCACGACCACGAGCTGCGGACTGAACACTCCACACCATGCAGCTCTTCATAGTCACCAAATCTTACGCTGCCTGTTGGGGGCGCCGTAGTCAACTCGGCGCCTGGAGAAGTGTCACTCCAGTGGCCGCCTCGCCAACCCACGGAGGCTCAACATTCCACACCATGCAGTTCTTCAAAGCCACCAAATCATATGCTGCTTGCTGGGTTCGTCGGCGTCATCTTGCCGGGGGGTGGAGGAGGCCGTCTGGCTTCTAAACTATTCGACCACGATACCGTGGCCAGTACCACCTGAAACCAAAGTTGCCGATTCAATAAAATTTCGGCTTAATGGAATAAAATAGTCTTATTTCTCCACAATTCGAGCTCCGTTTGTCGTTACCTCTTCTTCGATGGACGTTAGGTCCGAATAATTCCTACGTCATTTGTATATTAAGTAAGAGATTCATTTGAGCAATATTTCATAAAAAAGCTATTGCAATATTGGTGCACCAATAATAGCATTTAGAACCCACCGAACGTGCCTTTCAAAATTTGCTATGTATGCTCATCAGCAAATTTATTCAAACTAATAACACTTAAAAGAGTAATGTGACTAAAAGATCTCTCCATCTAAGGATAGCAAGTAGTGCCTGTCATCCCGACTGTTACTTATTAACTCAGTGGGCCACACGTAATACAACCCTAAATTATGCAGAAACTAAACCATAATCAACATTTGACATAGTCAGTATACATTGTTATCGGCACTCGTTTAGTATGTTTCCATTAATGACTCCCTACTCGTTCCTGCAAAACTATATGGGTGCGAAATAGAAGGTACGTTGACACAATAAGCAACTGGCCATAAAAGTAGCATTTGCAACCAGGAAACATAAGTTAAGGCACTCTTAATGTAATCTAACTGATGCTGCATTTCACTGTATTCCATCGTGCGAACAACAATTGGTTAGTATAGTGATGCAACTACAAACAAGTAAACGGAGCATTTGTGATACGAACGCATAGCTCAGCCGTAAGACCTATACACAATTCACGGAGCATGCGTAACCATTACCGCTTATAGCGTGGATGTCTTTTCTTATTACGTACCCTTTCCCCTGTCATTTCTAATACTTTACCTTTCTCTTTGAGCACTGTAGTAGTGTCGGAGAAGAAAAAAATCTGTAGCAGGAGACACATTTTTACTTTTCCTTTCCATTTACCCGAAAATAATGTGATGATGCAAGTCTCACGGAAAATTTCAAATATCAAATGAGGTAGGGAAATGAATAAGAAATAGATCTGCGCAAGTTCAGTGAATAAGTGGATCAATGTTAATCACAAGAGAGTTGCACGTTCGATATATTAACATTGATCCACGTCCCTTTTCCCATATTCTAATTAAAAAACATTGATCAAAATACTTCATTCCATGATCCAAAAGAAAAAAAGAAAAGAAACAAAAACATTGATCCACACAATTCTTCTCATGACTTAATTAAGAAACATTGATCCACTTACTGAGTGTGCTCAAACAGATCGATTGCGTAGCAATAGGAAGGACAGAAATATTTCACTACATTTTCTTGTATATAATGTGTTGCGACGCTGCCCTTGGTTGGCAGGTACTAGCACAGTTTAAATAGCTACGACTCAAATAAGGAGCAAATAAATTTATAATCCACTTTTACGGCAATGTTTCGCCCTTTCTTCCAAAGTAGTGCTTCGAAACACGTTGTCTGCTTGCTGGTCTCATTGGCTGTGTAACATGAACAGCTGACACGCCTTCTTTTGCTCCCATATAACATCACGGCAAGCACTGGCAACGTAAGTACGGCACTGGCCCTGTTCTAAACTTTTCCTGAAACATCAGTCAATGTACATAACTCATCTGAAAAACTAGTCACCAGTACAAAGAGCAGAAAGTGATACCAATGTAGAAAGCCAAAAATTTATGCCAATACATACGGCCAAATGTCGCAGAAATTGACGAAACGCTGTAACAAGAACAACATTTGGGATTACCGCACATTCCGATTCCACACGCCTGCTTTGACCTATGACGTTATATCGGTGATGTAAGGCGTACTTTATTTATTATGACAACCACAGATTTAATAGCAGGCCTCTGGCATACTTCAAGATTACTACCACAAGATAGACCATTATGGTCGCAAACGAACACAAGAAAGATGCGAAATATTTCATCCACTTAATGAAATGAAACTAACGGGACAACCACGGGAATTAGGGAGTTCTGGGCGGGGCAAACTAAATATATTACAATAAGATTAACATCACTCCAAGAGAGTCACACAATTGAAAAATAACTCTCACGAATTCCTCCAGAATAAACCCAACCAAAAAGTATGAGAAACACACAACTGGAATAGAATGTATTTCTAGACCTATGTAGCTCAAACGATGACAGTGTTACCACCTCACCCCCTCCCCCGCCCCACGCAAAGAAGGAAATCCATTAAGATCAGCGTTGAAAATTTCACCTGACATACATAGCTGAAACGAAGACAGTGATGCAGACAATCCCCCACCAACAAAGCTAACAAGCATAACGAAGTTCAGTATATCTATACAGCGCCAATGAAGACATCGATTCCATAACCACCCTCCCCCACCCCGCCCGACTCCCCTCAAATAAAACTAACCAAACACAAATCTAAGAACCTCATTTCGAAGAAATATCTTTTCCATAAACAAACTACGATCTCACACTAAACAAAATAAAATCACAATAACCTTCTTAGCAATCATAGTCCAGTACTGCTCTGTATTCACTTGGTATTAGTATGTTTGCTTCTGAAAGTCCTTTGTCGTATTTTGATATTCCTGACATGTTCTAACCATTATATAAGTAATGACAAATGTTACGTTGTGGCTTAAGCCATTTTAACCCTTATCTGTGAAGATGGTCAATGACTGAAACCAGTCGAGATATATGGGTTTAAAATAAAAGCAGCTGATGGTCAAACATTTTATACATTACTTGAGAGCCATTGATGGCCACCTTCCAAAAATGTTTAATCATAGTGGCCCCAAAACACATACACAATCACAAACCACACTGCAAACAACAAATTATATAAACACAACTCCAAGGGAAAACTCCACACAAACACACAACTTTCACTCTAGAATACCAAACTGTTAACTAAAAGCAACAGTTCAAAAACCAAAAACAATTAGGTAACCAGTAACTACTGAAGACTCGTTCTCATTCAAATGCACCTTTACTATAAACCGAAACACAAACATAAACGTCTACCACAAAGACTCAACAACCGCCTGCAACATGTCTCTTACAAAAAAAATCCATTTCGAACGTGCCGCGTCTGCACGACGTCACATTAGCAAAAAAAAACTTTAAGAATAAGGTTATAAATATGATCACTACTTGTTTCTCTCGTAACAATCTAAGCTGTGTTCCTAGGTTCGTACCTAACATCTCTATCGACAGACGTAAAAAATTCAAAAAATAACTAAATATTTGTGGGAAGCATGGTCAAAAACATCACAAACCATTTCTCTCGCAACAAGTTAAGCCCTGCCCTTCGTTTCCTGCCTAGTCCTACCCTTGACACTCGTGCCACATACGGAAAGAAACAGCCAGACATTTGGGGATTGGCGCATGGTCTGATTCCACCAGTCGGCATTGATCCATGACTTCTTCTTTGGAATAAACAGAATATACAGTTTACACCAGTCACTAAGGCCGTACCGCACACATCCTTCGCATCCCAAACTCAAGACGTCACACAGAACGTCACTGGTCAAAGCAATAGACAAAACGCCGTATCGAAAACATGGCTTCACCAACACAGCGCAATTTAAAAAAGGAAAATCAATTAGAGGGAAGTTGTACGCCATAATCTGGACCTGAAAATGGCGAATTACTTTATTGTATCGCTCTTTACCGTTTTATCAGCTGTCCAACTCAGGTAAGTCTGGTACGTCTCTATAGATCACTTTCAGTTATTAATATCACATGTTTTACACTTACGTTAAAGTAGTGAATTATTATTTAGAATTAAATTTCTGCAGCCTTACGCATTTTGTAATCTTCACAATATCACCTTTTCTTATTTTAGTGCAGTACGATTAATGTTCATTAAATAAACTGAGAAGAATAAATTTCGACAGAAAGATGCGTTCACAAGTAATTCCAAGTACACATATGTTATTACTCATTGTTTACTCTCGGTACTAAGATAATAATAATAAGATCAAAGGTAATGTTTAAGCTATGGCTGATTGGGAGTGTAAGCAGAGTCACAGTCGAACATATACAGTCGCCACACTCCACCTCTTTTCTGTTGGCCACCGCGATTGCAGCGCGCCAAGCGACCATGGAGTTATACTGTAGAGTTCGCCGAGATTTCGTAAAAACGAAAGTTAATCTTAACTGTTTATATTGGCCTGTAGAATGGTTTTTACAAACAGGAGCGTCTGCACCGCAATAAATTGCAGCAACAAGAAGAATAAAGCAGGATATTTGCCATGTTTTAACTTTCTTATCAACCCTAGTAGGTGTGAATCACTATGTATATTTACGACTTTCTTCTAGTCTAAAGGTTTTTACTTGAGAATGTCATGTTCCTTACGAACCGGAAAAGTGCTAGTAAACAGCAGCAGACCTGACCTTGCTCAAAAACGTAAGTTTTCTTCGCTACACTTCCAGTCAAATCAGTGAATATGGACGAAGGAATGCAATGCCAACATTATTTTATGTAGCAAACGAGCTTACACAACTGTAAATGGAGAAAAACACCCACACAGATGTGATAATAAAGGAAAAAATAGCAATAAAACAATTTCCCAACACAGAAGAAACCAATTCCACAATTGTTGCTGCATCTGAGCCACAAATGGCAAGAATCAGCAACACATCTGCTTTTGCAATTACAGTAATTATATTTACAAAGATATATATGTGTTAAATAGTCGATGAAGTGTAAGACTCTGCAAAACACTATGTTCCATAAAAAGTTGTTACGTGCCAAGGAAAGTATCTGGCATATTAGTAAGAGACAAAAAAAAATATTATTGTCTTGCATGAAATGTGTGTTTGTATGGTCTTGTTTTCAGTGGAGTAAGCTACAATTGTACACATATTCGAAAGTATTTCTTTATAATTACGTTGTAGCTTATGTCACTGAATCAAGGAGATTCGGCCGCTTTTGCTTGTATCTCATGATCATTCATGTCTTATAATATATTAATAATTATTTAACTAATTCATCAGAAAAATGAGAAAAACGAACTATAATTTTACCACTGCTTAGTCGCCTCTTGGGGCACAAGTGGTGCACTTGGCAGTGTAACCTCCCCACAAAATTAAGAAAAAGTATTATTCAAATGTTAATGGACATAGAGCTAAGTGTAACCTCCCCGTAATTATTTTTAAATGATATGAATTGAATAAAATGCAAATAGACCCAAATGTTAGCTTCCCGCAAAAATGAAAGAAAATATTTAAATAATAATGAAAATCGTGCTAAACTGTTAAGTCCCCACAAAATTAACGTTAAGATCAACCTGATAAATTGATTCTGGGAGGAAAAGCAAAGGAAATATTGTTTCAATTGTAATGATCATTTTCTTAAAAAGATTGTTTTGAGAACAAAATTATTATTGGGGCAATTCTTGAACAAATTAATTACAGTTAATATACATTACACTATCAGATGTGCGCAATGCTGCTTCATTACCTTATTTAAAAAATATACCTCATCCTGAACCTTGACCAGAGACCCATGTCGACGCCCGCCGACTCCTCACACACAACTCCGACTGTCTCTCGCGCGCTACTAGCACGAACGAACTACATGCTCTCGCGACTCGCTACGTACGACAACTTTCTCGCAACCGAACTGAACTCTCGCGCCGTCGAGCGCAGACTAGCAACGATAAACAGCTCTCTGGTCAGAGATTCTGTCATGCTTCACCATCGCTGCTACTGAATACATACGTGTTTCAGTAATTATGCCGAGTTGTTGTTCCTGTTGTATGCAGAATATTTCAACGGCCGACCAAGCCGTGTCCTTCAGGTCGTATGACATTCCCTCACTAGATGGAGGCCAGGGATCGAGTGCACATAACAGCTAAGCTCGCTGCACTCCAGTCACGGTCGTCGAAGAATTTTGCACAAATCCAAAGAAATCGGCAAAGCACCAGAAGCAAAACACTAACTAATATCACGTTCGTAAGACAGTATTGATCTGAACACGAAGCGAATAGTACACATTGAAACCTAATGCCATTATTCCCTATAACGAACTAAATTTCACTCACCGGAGCAACACGGATTTCTTCTTCTTCCTGCAGCCGTTTCTGCAGCAGCTCGACAAAGAACACGTCAAGTGTAAACTGACGCCCCTGTTGGAAAAGAACTTATTAGTTTATCATAAAGAACACTTTTATAATTCAGATATAGCGATACTTCTTAATATGTACAGATGTTAAGAAGTGTAACACTTATTAAGAGTGTATGGGCCTTTAGATAGCGATAGTGAGTATACATTGTTTGGCTGTAATAGCTACATTTATGCTATGGGTGAACCGTTAAGCTGGAGGGCTACGGAGGAACTATCCGAGGTACATTGTCGCCATGACCTTTTTATTCTCTGTTCTGGTGTGTTCTTTCTCTGGAAAGGAATGAAAGTGTAACTGTGATAATTTTTACTGACAGTTCCAGTTTCTCTATTCTCTGACTCCTCCGAAAACATCATTAGGTTTCGAAGTTAGCAGGTAACTCGTAGAGCAACCAGATGGTTTGCACTGTTGTTTTCAGACAGTCACATGTCTTGGATGCATATTATGTGCTCTGCTCTTACAAGAAATTTCAGCATAATTCTCTACAATTTATTAGTATCTTTTCAATTCTCACGCACCTCCGTCCCAGCATCTTAGTCCAGGTATTCTTAACTAATGCCAGACATAACTTCCCGGTTGGTCAATGTTAATTTTAATGGCCGTCAGTAGAGTTGTTGCAGCCATTTAATCGGCTTTCGGCTAGACTATCATCTTCGTCTTATCTAGTGGCAGAAGTGGGGAAACAATATGCTAGTAACATGGAGGAGCGTGTGGGATGTGGGGAAAAGAGTAAGCATATCATGCAGACAAGGAGGCCTGTGACCAACCAACCAATCGAGACGACGTGCCATTATCCTACAGGTGAGAAAGACATACGACTGTTGGAACAGGTATGACTGGCCAATCATCAGACCAAGTTCGACCTTATATATATCACTTTCACACACTGAAGTTACCCTGACTCGAACAGGTATGACTAGCCAATCATCAGACCAAGTTCGACCTTATATATATATCGCTTTCACACACTGAAGTTACCCTGACTCCTGTCCGAATCGGCTACATTTCTAAGTAATGTCTTCATAGTCTGGTGAGAAGACAGTTAAATCTGTAATGGCTGTGGCGTAAATGTTCTTATATGCCATATTTTCTGTGCACGTTATCTTTTGATCAGAAGGCAGAAGTGAATTTAAGAGGAGACCAGCCATTTATTTTATTTGAAGTCGAGATATGTTAAATTAAAAAAAAATTTGGTATATCTTTGGAGACGAAGTTGAAGGCTTTGGTGTATTGTTGAGTGATCAGCAAATTCCATTTCCCTCCAGTTATGAAGAAATCCATCCATTCACCAGTGACGTTCATCTGTGGCTGTATTTTAGATACGGTCACGAAAACTGTCAATGATCCCTCCATATCTGCAGACAGTGAAGCCTATCTGTTGAGTGTGACGTGGCGGTCGGTCAGTACCATTGGGCCTTCAGAGACTCGTTCTCACGTAATATGTTTCTAGTTGGTACTGTAGATCATTCTACTAAACTAGTGAAACTCAATCACTTTTATTACCATTATCGAAATGGTGTTAAATACTATTTTTGTAAATATGTGCTTGAGTGTGTGTGTGTGTGTGTGTGTGTGTGTGTGTGTGTGTGTGTAGTCGCGTGCGCTTGCGTGTGGGTGCGTGTGTAAGTAAGGTGTGTAGACTTTTTTGCATTTTAATTCTTTCTTTAATTTTTACTGTTTTAGCACATTGAACCTCACTCATCCCATGAACGTACTGCTTTCTTGCACGGAAACCAACTCACAGTCGTCATAGTCAGTAGTCTAGAAGAGGTTCCTCTCTTAGATGTATTATTCATAATGATTTGTCACATGGGATGTTTATAGGGAACCGCAGATTCATTTACAGTAAATCGTGACAGTCTGTAATACCCGTTGACCGCTCTATTGACAATGAAGTAGCTCTAAAACTTTAGCGCTTTGCTTATTATGGTATCAGTAACGCAACGTGACGTGGCTCACCTCAAAGCTACCTCGAGCAGCGACCAAGGTCTTATCCAGCCGCAGACCTTCGTCTTTCTCCCCTGCCATACACCGGGAGAAAAACGCCTTGATTCGTCGGAACATTGCTGCAACTATAACGGGCAGCACGTTAGATACGACCATATCGTGTCCACGAGTAAATCTTAATGTTATGTCTCACAAGTGTAGCGCAAGGAAAAATATCTTTAAATTTAACTTCTGTAAAAATAAGAGCTGTCAGTGTTACAAAAGATCTGTAACATCCTGATCGATTAAATATCATTGATTTACTTGAAACATATTACCCATTTATGACTGGTGAGGAATTCATTATTTTAAATTACTTTTACTAATTGCTAATACATGAGTTAAAATAACACTAGTTTTTCGATGACAGCCTGAGGTGTGTTCATTACGAGGTACATTTATTCTGCGATGAGTAATTTTGTTTCGATAGTAGTTATTTGAAGCTATCACTATTCGACAGACAGACAGTACTATTAGCAAGACAGTGCATCGCTACACTAGTTTCAGATATACACCAAGTATAGTTATTTAAACTTCGCATTTGGACAGACATTACGCCGCGATGTGGTTACTACCATCCGTTCGTTCAACATGGCACCGTGGGGCAGGATCGGTAATTTAATTAGTGTGTGCTTAAGGGAACATCTTGTTGTTTGTGAAGTTACTCGTGAACAATCTATGCAGCAGGGTGGTGGTTTAAATCCCAAATCTCTCCGCAGTGTCTGACGAGATTACGATTTTTACAAATACCCGTTGTCTGAGTCAGGGTATTCTCACCGGGCTGCGCCTTTCCTTCTTTGTGGCAGAGTCATCAACAACCTAAGTTCAACACTAAACCTAGAATCACTCTTCAGCGCCATGTGAACTATTAAACAACATGTACGACGTAACAACCATATTTACGATTGAAATTTAACCAGCGACATATGAATAAAGAAAACGCCAGTACAGCTTATAAATTCCCAACGGAATTAACATTTAACGATGCTCAAAAGTAGTAATTTAATTTCTTTGCGTAACAGAAAGTGAAAATACTTTTGATATGGTGCCATGTAAACTCATTATGACTCCACGCAGCTGGAACTTGTTTACGTATTGCCTTCTTCTTGGCTCTGAGCACTATGGGACTTAACTTCTAAGGTCATCAGTCCCCTAGAACTTAGAGCTACTTAAACCTAACTAACCTAAGGACATCACACACATACATGCCCGAGGCAGGATTCGAACCTGCGACCGTAGCGGTCGCGCGGTTCTGGACTGTAGCGCCCAGAACCGCTCGGCCACTCCGGCCGGCTGCCTTCTTCTTCACAGGAGGTAGAATATAACAGATTTGGTGACAGATGTAGGTGAAGCCGCTCTCGTTGTGAAACTTAATAATAAATTAAAGAATAGACGATTCCAGCAACTACAATTGTGAAAACCTCAGCAAAGAGATCTGTCCCTATAAGTCACGCTCTCTCGTAACCTTTGAGCTCCATGACGTATTGAAACAATGTACTGGTACGTGAATGGAACTGTTTTTTCTTTTTCATTTTACATACCGCGAAATCACATCACTCTACATCGTAACGTTTCCGTGTTCCAGCACTTCGCCGCTACAAATCCAGTTATTTATGAGCTTATATGATATTGAAATTGCATCTGATTCTATACGGTACGTAAACAGAAGACACTCAAGTCAGTAGTTCATACCTCTCCCAGATACATTGTACCTCGATTCTGAAGCTGGGCGTTCACTTCGTTCAAAGCTTCTAGAAGTCCTCAAGAAATTTAAAATGCTTCGTTATTTGAACTCGAAACACAAAGTGTAACAGTACAAGATATGAATCAAAACTGGTGCCTCTTTAATTCAATAACTCACACGACGAATTCGTATCGTTCTTTCTAGTGCTCGGGTGAATACGCAATTAATTGCTAGGCAATGGTCCTCTACGGTTTAGGTAACATAGCATCGAGGTTAGCATATCCTGTGAACAACATTAAACAGCAACGCCAGTAGCTGCAGAGCTCAAAACTGTTTAGCAAAAGTCGGTAGGAATGGGTAAACGAGCAGTGCTGAAAAATCTTAAGTAAATCATTGTGTGTACCACAAAATAATGGTATTTTGCGACTGGGAGGTATCGAGCAGTATCTAATGAAGAAACCTGAATAGCTAATCAACTCTCAATAGATTTAACAGCTAACTACATTCCAAGATATTAATTCAATTTCCTGAAGCAATAGGAGACCAGCACTCTTTTGTTTCAGAGCAAGCTCGACTAAATGTTACTCTACAAAGCTGCCATTGGTTTCCAAAGCGTCTTCTTCTTCACAGACGGAAGAAAGTTCCAGCGGCACGACTGTGCAATGATCACTGTCAACACGTATGTACAACTGAGAAGCAAGGAGGTTTGTGACACTTATCATTGTGAAACTAAGTGATTAATATGTGAAAGTATGACAAACGTTAGTGAACTTCGTCAAAAACTCAGTAAAGTGGTTCGTCTCTACAAGTCAGGCACCTAACGTACGAACCTGCATGAAAAATTAAGACAAAGTCATCTTTCACATGTTACACTGTACTAATTACGTGTACCCAAATCATAAGACGGTCCGTCGCAAAACTTCAACTAGCCAGTACTTCCCCACTAAATTCGCCATCGTTTAAATGCTTGTATGATATTCTAACTACAGATAGCTTTGTATCGTAAATAAATAGGTTACATTTAAGTGAATGGCTCATACCTCTTGCGGGTACAATGCGCCTCGCCTCTGAAGCTGGGCGTTAGCTTACTTCAAAGCTTCTAAGGCTCCGCAAGGACTTAAGCTTCCTTAGTTGTTCTTGAAACACAAACTTCGACGCTAGAACACTTGAATCGAAGGTGAAACGTCTTTTACTGAATAACTCACAGAACGAATTCGTATAGACACTGGTAGTACTCGAGAGAATATGGAAGTAATTGCTAGGCAATGGTCCTCGACGGTTTAGGTGACATAGCATTGTTGTCAGCACACCCTGTGATCAAAATTAAATAGCAACCCCACTAACAGCAAATACCGAGCACATTATTTTATAGGAACGTCGATATCAGTAGGTTATCAACCACTGCAGTAAAATTTTTAGAAATTTATATATATGTCAGACGAAATAACCATGCCTTGCTCTTGAAAGATATACAGCAGTGTTTAAAGGATGAAAACGCCCGAATAATATATTCAGAAATAATTTAACAATTAAAAATCCTCCAAGGTCTTAATTCTATTTCCTTAACGAATAAGATAATTATACTCCTATGTTACGGTGGAAGGTTAACTCAGTATTACACAAAGCAGTTGGCATTAGTAACCAAAATGTGTTCGTTTTCACAGACGGAGGAAAATTCCAGCATCATGACCCTATTATGACCATAGACACTATGTATGTGTAATCGACAAGTGAGAAAGATAGCTAACATCGTTGTCGTTGTGAATTTTAGCAACTGAAAGGAACAGAGCATTCTACAATTCTATCCGTCTGCTCTGACCCACGACGTCATATTTGGAGTAAAGTGGATAGTTTACACGAGATACTGCGACAACCACAGAGAACACTTAATAAAAGTAACAGCAATATAGACCGTTACAATCAATACAAACAAAAAATATTTTGTGCAGGTGGTGCTGTACAGCTTTAATGAATGTTAAGAACTGCCTTATGCAGCACACACCTGTAACGGCACATTTTATTACAGACGATCGATTTAGGTCTAGAACCAGAAAATCATCGGGTCCAAAAAGCATCTCTCCTACGCGTTTGTTTAATTGGAAGAGCAGTTAGCAGATGTACAAAGCTCCATCATTGATACTATCTGTATATATTGAATATCGGGGAAAAAACGTTTTCTAGGTTAAATGGAGGTAATTTTATGGATGTACATCTAGTATCAATGACGGAACAATGTCCATCACACAATTGCGATTCCATTTACTCGACGGATAGCTGAGACGGTTTTTGGACACGATGATGGTCTGGTCCTAGACCCAAATCGATCGTTTCTGTTAAAATACACCGCTGTGTTTTGTATAACGGACATCTTAACAAACAAAAACCATGGGAACTATTTGAATCACCAAATGAAATGAAATTATCGGGACAATCGCAGGAATGGGAGAGTTGTGGATGATAACATAGTAAAGAGGTTACTAAACCTGAGAAAATTTAACAACTTCTCTAGAACAAACCGAACGAAAATATAAAGCAAACACAAAATTGGATTCGAATAATTCGTTTGACCAATAAAGATGAAATGAAGACAGTGGTACTAGACACCCCCACAAAACGACATAACTGGAAAATAGCACACACACACACACACACACACACACACACACACACACACATTTTCCGGAATGATGCAAACGAAAACATAAGAAAAACAGGTCTAATCGCAGCGTACGCTGTACCTATACAGCTTTAACAGACAGCGATAACAGATCCCCTACAAATGCCTCCAATATAAACAGAAAAAACTGCATAAATGATAGAACTGGAAACGAATTCTTCGCTTGACCTGTAGGTCAACGGAAGACGGCGACATCCAGAAAACGATATAATGGAAAAATATCGCATTGGAACCTTTCTGTATCAACCTAAAAATATAAAAAAATAGCACAGAAATGGTATCGCAGTATATAGAAGAACCCCCCCCCCAAACACAAACACGCGCACACACACATACACATACACACACAAACACACACACACACACACACACACACACACACACACACACACACACGTACACACGAATCTCATTATGCAAGGATGACGCACATGAATTCCTCCAGAATAAAGCGAACAAAAGAAACAAAAAGACATACACATGGATAGTTGGTATCATATTTCGTGTGAACTCTGTTCCTAAACCGAGGACAGAGATACAAAACAGCACCCACATAACATCAACTTAACCGAAAAATTACTTACACAAATTCCTTCAGAATAAACGGAAAGAAAAGAAGTACAAAAAACTGGAATCACACTACAAACGGAAATAAATAGCTCGAAAACAAATAATTCACCAATAAATACCAAAAACTCGATCCAATTCAGCTAAACAAATACTACGAACCACAAAGAAATAATTATGCATCGCGAGAGTGAGCGACCGGTAAAAACAAATTGAGCCTCTTAGGAACAGTGGATTTCATTAGCGCAGCTTCTCAAAGAGTAACATTCGAAAAACGGCCAAATACTTGCAAATAAAAAAATTATGAATAACATTACCACACACAATGAAATTTCGTTAGGGCTAACCCCACTCTCCACAAATTTCCCACATTAAAAAGACGGCTAAATAACTATAAGAATCAAATGATAATCATAATCACTAATCGTTTCACTCACAAAAATTTATCTCATACTCTGAAGGTCCTGCCTACCCTTACCCTAGGAAAACGTGCGATATGCAGAAAGAAACAGACAAATATTTCTCAGAAAACAGAACAAAACTATAATCGTTACTGGTGTCTCTACGGCAGTTTAATCTGTGGTCTCAGGATGCGCCGAAACCAAACCCTCGTACGTCTCGACCTATTTGGAATAACAGCATAGTTTACAGACATCACAGATTACACTGGTAAGTAACACAACCACAGGCTAACTTTTAATAACAGTCCGCTTAATTTCAATTCAACATAAAGTCATGACGTCACGTAGGATGTCATGGGTCTAGGGAAACGGGTGGAAAAGGACAATGCGCTTGTCACGTTTGCCATTGAGGAAGTAAGAAATTAGTTTGAGAATACAAAATGAAAGTGCATGAACTACACCAAATAGTAAGTATAGAAGTCTGTCTGAAAAAGAAAGCACTTAATATTTGAATCTCCATGAAAAATTGAAACGAAATGGTGTTTCACGTTAAGTACTGTTAATAACATCAGATTCTGTACTCACATCACACTCTACCACATGCTTCAACCTGCTAGTATTTCTCCACTAAGTACACAGACAATTAAAAAGCTTCTACGATATTCTAACTACAGATGATTCCAAAAGGTGAATAAATGACAGATACGTGAATAGCTCATACCTCTTGCAGGTAGAATGCTCCTCGATTCTGAAGTTAGGTGTTCGTTTCGTTCAAAGCTTCTAAAGCTCCCCAAGAACTTTAAAATGTTTCGATAGTTGTTCTCGAAAAATAGAATTCACTCTGCAACACTTGAATTAAAGCTGAAGCTTCTTTTACTCTATAACTCAGACAGCGAATTCGGATAGGCACTTCTAGTACTCGAGAGAATACGGAAGTAATTGCTAGGTAACGGTCCTCGACGGTTTAGGTGACATATCATTGTTGTTAGCACACCCTATGACTGACTAGCATAGAGACAACAGAGCACAACATTTTATAGGAACGACGACAGAAATGGTTAAACGACCACTGAAATAAAATTTTTAATAAGTTAAATATATGTTGCAGCTTTACAGATTATAGCATCGCTTCGAAGCGACGTCGCACGCTCGTGTCCTCGATCCCGCATTCACGCAATATGTTTAAAGGTTTTCACACGCTCAAAAATTAATTCCCTCATCGCATCAAACATTCACCATTTTTCTGTGTCCGTTTGTGTAATACTACGAACACATTTTCTGGTGTATTAACTTCCTATATCTTTCACTGAATCTCTCCGTCATGAAAATGGAAAATTCGTCATTGAGAGAGATCACATGAGCAATAGGTACAATTATTCCACATACACTGACGGAGAAAAGCTGAAACAACCCAGTAGCGCCACTATGAGAATGCTTATCATGCTTGTTTTAAATTCACACTGAAAATTTCGTGAGCGGTAGTTAACTTTGAGATTGAAAGAGGTGAGTTTATGTTAGTCAAGAGACATTTATCAGCTCCACAACCAGTAAGAATGAGACAGTGTAGTAGGAGTACGAAAAGCTCGATGTTCCTTCTGCGATATTGTGATCTGGGGTGCGATTTCGTATGACAGCACGAACACTCTTGTGGTTATCCCATGAATCTTGATGCAATACTGTTCGGCAGTCATGAACAGCATTCCGGCCTGTGTTATACAACACGATAACGCTCTGACACTTACCGCTGTTGTAACCCAAAGTCCTCTACAAAGTATCGACATGTTGCTTTGGCCTCCTCGATCACCAGATCTGTCCCCAGTCGAGAAATATCGGACATCATCGGGTGACAATTCCAGCCTCATTCCCCAACCAGGAGTAATCGACTGTGTAATGGCCGACCAATAGCGATCAATAACAATAGCCTTAGAAACCGCCAGAAACCGAAAGATGTAACAAATATACTTTTAGGAAAGATTAGTCACTTCAAATGGTGGGTCGTGTTGTGACAGTTTTCCGCTCTTCGTAGTAACTCATTTGTCTAACTACTACGAACAAGGGGAACCAAATGCCACTACGACCTTCCGTCGGTGCCTGGCAAGGGGAGAAGAATAAGATGAAAGAGGTATCGACACGCAGTTAAGATAATTTTGCCATCTCTTCCAGCTTATGTAACGCAGCACCATTGCCACAGCCTACCTAAACGCTTAACAGGGATATGTGAACTAGAGAGGGCATCACGCAAATATCTACGTCAACTGCTGCAGCAAATGCTATGCAACAGCTAAATGTAGACAATATGTACATAGATGTGTAGAGCTTTCCAACTGCGATGAGACGCCGGACAAATACAACGACGTAATCCTGAAAAGCCAAGGAAAAAAAAAAAGGAATGTGTTTTTATGACACACACTGTGCAGAGATTATTAACTCCAAAGCAAATTCAGTTAACTAAGGAAAGCTGGAAATAACTTAATGTAAGGCACCTTTCTAGAGAACATCTAAAACGTGAACAGTCGATCATTAGTCGCATTCACCCAACCTGAGTATAATTAATGCTTCATCATAATGACGAATTTTGAACCTTTCATACTAAGAAATTATTGAAAACAGTAGTTGCATATAGAACTGATGCAAATCGTAACTGTAATTGGATAAGAAGAGAAAGGCCTACGTGCCTACCACAGTGGTATATGGCAAAATCTTAAGGCTTGTCAAGCCCAAATTCTCCTGCTCCCTCACCATTGCGACCCTAAGCTTATCGCCCTATCTCCAGCTATCCTTTCAAAATAGACGGTCTACTATCAATTGCCTGCAGTTAGGTGCTTCAGTCTCATAATAAAATACCTTCAATATTTCATTTTGAAAAATTCACAAGAGTTTTTAACTTTATTAATGTGCCACAGTCTGTTTCAATAAATAATAAAAGTGTAAATATTATGATTTCCAATTTGCTCGGCGCTACAGTGAGTAAGTGTCAGACTACAAATCACGACGGTCCAAGTACCAATCCGGGATTGGTCCAAATACTTTTTTTTACATGTAACTGTTCTTTCACGTTCGACAATGATTTGTTAGTGTTAGTAATGCGAGGTCGAATTATGACTAGTATTCCCTGTTAAACTGCAGCGCTGCTTACAACAGACTGGATAAACGACTTGAGAAGTCGCAGAAAGCAACGGTACCATGGCTAGAAAACTACTGTGGAGTTCGAAGCACTTTTCAGATTGATGACAGCTTTATCGCTATATGTGTACATGACATTATTAAATACTTTTGAGTGATAAATGAAATATATACTCCCACCAACCAAGCAAATGAATGGAATTACACTAAATAAATATCCTTATTTTCTGAAATTACGGATAAAATAGTATAACTGGGTGGTGCATAAGTTAATATCCCAGAAATATATGAACACTTAACTGCCTGTTCTGAGGTTTATACAACACTCACCCACTTTTCCACATCTTAAATTGTTAGTAATATAACAGACAGATTAACTTTAACAAATAATAAAAATAAACTCATTACTGGTGTAAAATAGACAATTATTTGTACCAATACATTTATAATGGGGAAAGATGAAGTGGAAAGTGACAAGTGGAGGATGTCAGTAAAACCACGAATATTAATTGGACAAGGATGGTAGTTTTTCACTCTATTTCGCTACATTTTAACTGGTATGATTTTTATGATTTTACTTTTTAGAGCCAGATGACATATTCCATATCATATCTTTTCCAAACAGAAATAAATTTCATTTAATCAAGAAAGTAAATAAGAAATACTATTGTGCTTCTATAGGTACCACACTACACATGCGTATATTACTGAGAGGGGGATTTTTATCCGTAAAGGACAAATCAGTCACTGTAAGACTCAAAGTTTATTATCATGAAGCATCAACATATGTTTCACTGAGATAAGCAAGTGAACATTAAATGAAAGAACGAAGGATTGTATTCATGAAATCTAACTTCAAGTCAGGTGAGTGAGGACAGTAAATGTATAATCACAGGAATAAGTCGTGGATGCTGCAAGAATGGGATGTGGTTAAAAGCAAGAAACCGAAAAAGTAAGAATGAACACCAGCAGAATCATTAAAATGCGTGACACAAACAACTGTATGGCTGAGAATGTTAAAATTGTGCAGTTAGGCGCTCATGGAAGTTAACTACAATCGACTTGATGATTCTATTGAAAGCTCATTCTTACCACTCTCATACAGCATGAATGCAGTAGGCAGCGGTGGTAACAGTTGAGTCTGGCTTTACCTCTGGACTCGGAACTACAGTGGAAACATCCGTATGGGTGCAAGTGTTATCTGGTAGCAAGTATTTTCTTCCCTGTTGTCTGTCCACAAGTATTTATTCTTCATTTTCCTAGCAATAAGTGTGATCTGTTTTAACCACCTGTAACTTGCCTGTTCGTACAATTGTAGGAAAATCGCTGGCAAATTGCAGCAGACGCTGCGAGTTCCGTTCAGTAATGGTCTTGTGCATAAGTTAAACAAACTCGTACTCCTGTGGATTTTGTTATCATTAATCACTAATTCCAAGGTGTGGGGAGGAAGACGAAAACTTCTCCCAGTATATGACAGGATTCTGAAGCTGACGAATTGAAAGACATACACATAGGTACACACAAGAAAGAACGTGCTCTCCAGTCAGAAAATTGGTTACAAGTGTTTTAAACTAACATTCCTGCCTGTCACGTCTGTCATATACATAAAACCAACCAACCAACCCACCCACCCATACAAACACACACACACACACACACACACACACACACACACGCACATATATATATATATATATATATATGTGTGTGTGTGTGTGTGTGTGTGTGTGTGTGTGTGTGTGTGTGTTTGTGTTTTTCTGTTCAGAATATCTGCCTCATGTTTGCGTGCACGTCTTGTGCCTCATATTACTTGTAAAACCCTGAAGAAGGAGTACTTCAGAACATTTGACAAATAAAATTTACGTAGAAAAATTACATGCATTTATCTTGTTTAATGTGACTGCCAAATACGGCCCTTTGGCAGCATATTCAAAAGTAATAAAAACGAAGTGTCCATTACTTTACACACATGACTGGAATCCAGGCCCTTTAAAATTGAAATATCTTGCCTTAACCTTCTGGACCTCTTAAAAAATGAAAGAAAACATTTAACGAGCAAAATGTAATGCTTGCTCTATATTAATTAAACTATTATTACTCTTACCGATGATGTTCACTGCAAGAAAGACGACAAATTGGGAGAGCTTTCTGAGATATCCACGCATCCTAAACGGAATTTCGTGCACGTATTTTGTGCATTTACGATATGTAAGTTTCTGGCGCGGCATACAGCTAAGCACTGAGGTAGTACTTTGCATTTACATACTACCTGTTTATCATGATGAGCCTTCCCCTTTCTATCTCTCGCTCTCCTTCTCTCTCTCTCTCTCTCTCTGTCGCTCTCTTCTGATGCTTTCTTTCATTTATTGTCTTTGAGTAAAAGTATTCTCTTTAATATCGTTCCAATTTTGTGAAACTCACGAGGGTTACATATGGAGAACGTTGATACTATAAAACTGCATAAAGTTTTATCATGATTTCATTACAACTGCAAAATATATCCTTATTATAGTTACCGTACCTGTATTTGTGAACTCAAGTTACCTTCATTTTTCATATTTTAATGTTCCTGCCACACTGATTGCATCCAAGGGTGGCGTTCGTATTGCTTTACAATTCTTTTAATATCACAAATGTGCGCTTCCATCGGATGACAGTTGCATCCCCTGTGAACGGTAGATACAAAATAGTGAAACAAGTTCCGCGTCTTCAGTTTCTCGATCTCACGTACCTTTACCTGATGTGTCAAGTTATTACACAGCAGCTTGGTGCCTCATACTACCTGTGTATCTCACACTAACAATCCACATTGGCTCGGCGCTCAGTGCACCTCACTACTGGCATGAAATATTAACTAGAACACGCAAATCGTCCTTGCAAGCCAAACTCGTCCTACGTCTCAACCAATACACTCATTGTCTTTCAATACTGTCCCAACTGTTGAAAATCACTCACAAGTACTCCACATACATTCGTCTCCTTCTTCTTCCTTCTGCACCAGCCCAGAGTGATGAAAGTGGTTAACATACATTAAACGAATCCCTTGAGGTGTTAGATGTGTAGTCGACCTTTCGATCTGCGACTCCTGAGGGTCGCACTCTCATAATGTTATTATGAAAAATTTTCCTCCCTCTGAATGCTCTACAGTGTATGTAAGGAATTTTTATCTTGCAAATCAGCATCAGATACGTCATTTTAATTTATTACGTCTTTAGTATCGCCTATTTGCAACACATTAATCACCGAGTATCCATATACACCACTGAATGTACAGTCGTGCTCCAAACTATCTGAACGACCTGAATTGCATTGCGCCTGATTCGTATGCAACCCCCATAACGCAGCAGTCTAGCAGGTCCTTTAATCTCTCCTCAGTACAGTCCTTTGACTATGGAAAATGGTTCCAACAAGTCACCACTAGGAAACACTGCTCTGTATCGCAATAACTCCAGATATAAAGTAACACCACGATACTACAAATATCACGGAACACATTATCACAGATAAGACTGTCATTAAGGCTTGTAATCTCACACTTATTACAATAAATGACATAACTGAAATGTCAACACTCTCATTATTACGACAGATAGGTAATGCACGTTGGCCGGCCGGTGTGGCCGCGCGGTTCTAGGCGCTTCAGTCTGGAACCGTGTGACCACTACGGTCGCAGGTTCGAATCCTGCCTCGGGCATGGATGTGTGTGATGTCCTTAGGTTAGTTAGGTTTAAGTAGTTCTAAGTTCTAGGGGACTGATGACCACAGATAAGTCCCATAGTGCTCAGAGCCATAATGCACGTTGTAAGTTTGTCGTATTCATGATTTCTTCTTCAAAGTAACATACCGTACTTGTTATTTAACACAAAATGAGATTAAAAATTTAAGTTATCCACGAGCACCTAGTTGAGAATATGTATGAACTTCAAATGACACGACGCACCGTCTCGTTGTGAATTTGGATTCAAACCCAGATCAGGCAGACTAAGCAAAGATTTCGTGACTGACGGACACTAACAGTCGCCGGCCGAAGTGACCGAGCGGTTCTAGGCGCTAAAGTATGGAATGCGCGACCGCTGCGGGCGCAGGTTCGAATCCTACCTGGGGCATGGATGTGTGTGATGTCCGTAGGTTAGTTAGGTTTAAGTAGTTCTAAGTTCTAGGGGACTGATGATCTCAGAAGTTAAGTCCCACAGTGCTCAGAGCCATTTGAACCATTTGAACCAGTCATTCCTGATTAGGCATACAGATAGTGATATGCCTCGATTTTAGACAGTATCAGTTAGCAAATATTAACTTTAAATTACATAACATAAACATTTTTAATGGACAAGAATTCCTAAACAGCATCTATTGTCCCTGTTAACGAACTACGAGATATGTTAAATATTGCTTCTTCACAAGTCACTTACTTGGAATGCAGTGAAGTAAAGCTTTGTGTTGGACAGGGATTCGAACCCAGAACCTAATCGGATTGTTATCGAAGCACAATAAACTGTAACAAATCGGATTTTCTCGGCAGTAGCTAGATGTTTTAACTGAAATGACGAGACGCTCTTATATTGTAGAGAAAACGAACGTTAAATATGGGTGTGTTACACCAGCAGCGACATGTGAGCATGTTTGAACTAGACCAGTGTTGACTGGGAATATAACCCCACACATACCGTTGTTGACTACATACAACGAGACGTCAGCTACCGAATTTTTCTCCACCAGCAGCTCGGAATAACATGCTTGAACTTACAGTGATCTCGCAAATAGTTCTGTGTCTAACTGGGAGTCAAAAACGTCAGATATCGTTAGTGTTGACAAGGAATGAAAATACATTAAAAATCAAAATTATTATCTATCAGCAGATTGGTGTTCTCATGCTAGAGCTTGATAATACATAATGAAAACTTTAGTGCCTGACCAGGATTCGAACCTACTCACGCGCAATACGTGGAGATGTTGAGGAATCTTCAGGTTTGAACAAACAACAAATTGCAGTCGAGCTGTATTTTAACGAAGGGATCAAAGTCCGCATTAAGGGCGGTCGGAGTTGCATTCCCAGTTCAGAACCAGTTTTATCGACATACAGAAGCTCAAGTAAAAGATGGAATAAGTGTCCTGTGAACCTACATAGCATTTGTTTCGTCACTAGAAATAAATAACTAGTATAAGAAAGGTTACTGATGATAGAGTTTCTAAATGTCGCCACTCCTGACTTTATTGTGGTTCAACCTAACGTCTACTTGGTAGAGAAGGAATATCATGTTGAATGAGAATTTCAGACCACAAAGCCATTGTACCTTCCTCACTTGGCGTAGTCAGAAGCGAATAGAATCTGTCTCTCCCTATCAAAAACCATCGGAGAAGTTGGAATCGAACTCATACCATAAATATATGAACCTGTCATCAATAAAACAGACCACTAAATCCTCTTCTCTCTGACTCATTTTTCTATCATAACTCTGTTGCGCCGCACTGGCTGAGAATTCTGACACACAGGTACCGTGTAGTGGTTTGCAGCATGTTCTACATCTAAATCTACATTTATACTCTGCAATCTACCCAACGGAGTGTGGCGGAGGGCACTTTACGTGCCACTGCATTACCTGCCTTTCCTGTTCCAGTCACGTTTGGTTCGCAGGAAGAACGACTGAAGGAAAGCCTCCATGCGCCCTCGAATCTCTCTAATTTTACATTCTTGATCTCCTCGGGAGGTATAAGTAGGGGGAAGCAATACATTCGATACCTCATCCAGAAACGCACCCTCTCGAAACCTGGACAGCAAACTACACCGCGATGCAGAGCGTCTCTCTTGCAGAGTCTGTCACTTGAGTTTGCTAAACATCTCCTAAAGCTATCACGCTTACCAAATAACCCTGTGACGAAACGCGCCGCTCTTCTATGCATCTTCTCTGTCTCCTCTGTCAACCCGGCCTGGTACGGATCCCACACTGATCAGCAATACTCAATTACAGGTCGAGCGAGTGTTTTGTAAGCCACCTCCTTTGTTGATGGACTACATTTTCTAAGGACTCTCCCAATGAACCTCAACCTAGCACCCGCCCTACCAACAACTAATTTTATATGATCATTCCACTTCAAACCGTTCCATACGCATACTCCCAGATATTTTACAGAAGTAACTGCTACCAGTGTTTGTTGCACTATCATATAATCGTACAATAAAGGATCCTTCTTCCTATGTATTCGCAATACATTACATTTGTCTATGTTAAGGGTCAGTTGCCACTCCCTGCACCAAGTGCCTATCCGCTGCAGATCTTCCTGCATTTCGCTGCAATTTCCTAATGCTGCAACTTCTCTGTCTACTACAGCATCATCCGCGAAAAGCCGCATGGAACTTCCGACACTATCTACTAGGTCATTTATATATATTGTGGTAAGCAATGGTCTCATAACACTCCCCTGTGGCACGCCAGAGGTTACTTTAACGTCTGTAGACGTCTCTCCATTGAGAACAACATACTGTGTTTTGTTTGCTAAAAACTCTTCAATCCAGCCACACAGCTAGTCTGATATTACGTAGGCTCTTACTTTGTTTATCAGGCTATAGTGCAGAACTATATCGAACGCCTTCCGGAAGTCAAGGATAATGGCATCTACCTGGGAGCCTGTATCTAATATTTTCTGGGTCTAAGGAACAAATAAAGCGAGTTGGGTCTCACACGATTGCTGTTTCCGGAATCCATGTTGATTCCTACAGAGTAGATTCTGGCTTTCCAGAAATGACATGGTACGTGAGCAGAAAACATGTTCTAAAATTCTACAACAGATCGATGTCAGAGATATAGGCCTATAGGTTTGCACATCAGTTTTTCAGTACATTCGTTTACTTGGTTGACCAAATCGCCTTTAACTAGCTGCCTCGGCTACCCAGTGCATACATTCGACTCTATTTGTAATCACCGAAATAAAATCACGTAACTGCCACCTACACAGAACTGCCAACAATGTAGGATGTAAAAATTTAAATAAGAAGTGTTCCTTTCCACTTGATCTACTGTACTGTGCTATCTGTTTGTTGAAAACGTCGTGTAGTGCAAAAGAAAAGCTGTAACTGTCTATCTCTCAGAAGTCTAGATCCGACCATATGCATTATCTCACAGCACTTTGGAATGCGGAAGTTCTGGAAGAATTGTTGTTGACTTCTGGAGCTGCTGTAGCTACATGTCATGTAGTAGCGCAATGATAAGCGTCATGCACTGTACATAAGATGTCGCAAGTCCGAGTACATTCACTACTACATTTTTTAAAACGCAATTCTGCTGTCTGCTGAAGTTACCAATCTATTGGAACTTTGAACGTAATTCCCTTCACGTCTCATCCCAAAATAGTCGCATGTGGAAAAAGGGCTAACTTCTGCTATTTTGTTCTTTTCAGGTTTAGTAGACGTCCAGGAAGCAGATGCATCTTGAAGCTTTTGTATTATGTATAGGGAGAGCGCATCGTGCTAAAATACGCCAGAAAAGTATTTTCTACATTAGCTGTCGTGTGGTAGTGGCATTTTGTTCTTCCTCACATCTTGTTTGACAGCTTTAACTCAGAACGAGTTTTGTGCATGCATGTAATCAATAAACTACATGTGCATTGTCAGACTGTTATTGATAACATCAGAGAATTCTCATATATCGTTGATGAATAATTTCTCTCTCATGTTTACTATTGTTTTAACAACACTAAAAGAAACCTTACGAAAATTGTGCACTGTATTATAAGAAATGAAATAAAACTAACCACGATAATCTGATGTCGAAAGTCTGTTTTAATAAAACTGAGTATCTGTACACAAGCGTGCCTCTATCGGCACTAATTAGTAAAATACTACTCACTTAGATTTCGATTGGGTCTGTGTTTAATTGGTATGCTGTGTCATACTTAAGAGGTATGCAAATGTTGCATTTCATAAACAAAAGTCATGTATTCCTAGAAACCCAAAATTGGCTTGTCAGCAGCGGAAAGAGGCGTGACCTGTTGTGCAGCACTGAGTGTTTTTCACCATTGCACTATCAGCCAAAAATATTTTCTTGCGATTTCCTTATCGATGTTTGATCTGATTGCTTGTAGCTCTTTTACAGAAGGGATGAAGACGTTACAGTCAGCGAGACCGGAACTGCGAACCATAACAGATGCTTTTCACAGGTCAGCATGTTACCACAGAGCTAGTGCAGAGGTAGGTGTCTTTGCTTCCTCTTACGAGGCCAATTGTGGCTATAACTCGTAAACCGCTATTTAAAGGACGAGATTAGATGCGATTTCCACGTGCAACGACTTTCCTGGGCTGAAAACCGTAAATTTACAATCTTCTGTTACACCTCAAGCGATAATAACACAGATTATTCAATGGAAATGACAGGAAAAATTAAGTGAATTTTGAGGCCTAATTCCATGTACACCAGGAATTAACTCGTCCATCATAGAGTTGCCAAACATACCTTGCCTTGTTGCGGTCCCTGGACATGAGGGGAGGATGGAAATGGATGACCTGTGCATGGCAGGCGAGGCGATAGAGCAACCGCTGACAACAAGGCATTCCCAAACCTTATGAGAGCACTGGGCGCTTGCAATGCTGGCACTAGGCCACTACAAACAAATATAGTGCTTCAGACAATTCTTGACAGACCTCGTCTTCAACACCATAGTACTAACTGAGCTTTTTCCTGCAGGAGACTAGTATCCAGAAGTCTGTATCTCAACGCTGTTCTGTGCTGCACAAGCATTGTCAGCCACAATTTCTGTTCTCGCAACGAGAATTTAATTATGCTATTTACCATCACATTCCTACAGATCAGCACATCTTTTTCAAGTGAGCCTTTGAGTAGTGTGGAATGACTGTTCTAGTTACGCCACAACTAATTCCTGTAGATCTGTTGTGCGTGGATTGGCAGCACGCTGTCAGTATGCAGTCGAGTTGACAAATATAACCAGCACCAGTTACTCCGGGACGAACACAGTAAGTGCTACGGAGTGCTTGTCCCTGGAGTTACATTTCTGGCAGAGGGACTCTCGCGATGGAAGGAGGCTAACCACGTTATTTTCGAGCAAGGTGATGTCACACGCAACGTCACTGACGCGCGTATCTGAACTATACGTGGGAAGACGGAAACGGGTGCCACCTGCTGTCCTCTGAGCGTTCTACTATAACGGGAGGAAACTGTAGGAGAACTTTGACCAGAAGTCAGAGCTCAGAACTGCAACGAGGCCGTGGTCAGACAGCAGATGCTGGTCATCGAAATACGCGATCTGCTCACTTGTCGCCGGACCACGGCGCCAGAAGCCAGGGACATCTGCTACAGTCGGCCGTCGCTCCTGCTTGATCAGCGTACCTCAGCGGCAGCAACACATCCGTGACACTGTACCGGGTGTCAACACCCTGAGCTAGCCATTGAGAAGCCACTCCGACTCGAATGCCTTCCACGTCGTCCACGATTACGTCGGATCCCGGTGACTGCCCTGTTCCAGATGGTTCGCCGTGGACCACAAACTCAGCGCTTCGTCGAATTCAGCGCCGGAAACCAGCATTTAAACGCTGGCCCAACCGAGTACGTAACATTCGGGCACAGCAGCGCAACACCGGCGCGTGCTGTGTGTCAGCCACTAGTCCTCGCTGTGAACTCTGCCACCACCAGTCTGCGAAGGGGCGATCCCTGCCTGTCTGCTCAGTCCGGACAGGCAACACCGCACCATCCGCGCGCCCCTACTCCTCACCGCCGGTCCAGACTTCGACTCTTGGCACCGCCAACGCCGTGCCACTGGAACGAGATGATCTTCCGCAATAGAGAAGACATTATGGTCGCCCGTGACCGCAGCGCGGCCGCATCCTGCCGTCTCAGCGGAGACTCCTGGGCAACGCTCTCTCTCGCGAGCAGCGCGTGCATGCCGACCGCCAAACGTCAACGGCTGCAGCTAAGACGTCGGAATATTACGAGAGAACTCCGAACAGCGCCAGAGAATGGTCAGAAGAGTGTCTCAAAGTAAAGAGGTGTTGTATGTTTAACAGAACACGCCTCTGTTGCTGTCCACATCATCCATCTTCGACAGAGGACCCAGCCCACATCCAGACAGCCTACCCATCCCGTCTTTACACTGCCAAATGTGAGGAATCTGTGATCTGAGCAATCACTAGACAGCTGCATCAAACTACACTACTGGCCATTAACATTGCTACACAAAAAGTAAATGCAGATGATAAACGGACATTCATTGGACAAATATGTTATGCTAGAACTGACATGTGATTACATTTTCACGCAATTTGGGTGCATAGATCCTGAGAAATCAGTACCCAGAACAACCACCTCTGCCCGTAATAACATCCTTGATACGCCTGGGCATTGAGTCAAGCAGAGCTTGGATGGCGTGTACAGATACAGCTGCCCATGCAGTTTCGACGCGATACCACAGTTCATCAAGACTAGTGACTGGCGTATTGTGACGAGTCAGTTGCTCGGCGACCATTGACCAGACGTTTTCAATTGTTGAGAGATCTGGAAATGTGTTGGCCAGGGCAGCAGTCGAACATTTTCTGTATCCAGAAAGGCCCGTACAGGACCTGCAACATGCGGTCGTGCATTATCCTGCTGAAATGTAGGGTTTCGCAGCGATCGAATAAAGGGTAGAGCCACGGGTCGTAACACATCTGAAATGTAACGTCCACAGTTCAAAGTGCCGTCAATGCGAAGAAGAGGTGACCGAAACGTGTAACTAATGGCACCCCATATCATCACGCCAGGTGATACGTCAGTATGGCGATGACGAATACACGCTTCCAATGTGCGTTCAGCTCGATGTCGGCAAACACGGATGCGACCATCATGATGCTGTAAACAGAACCTGGATTCATCCGAAAAAATGACGTTTTGCCATTCTTGCACACAGATTCGTCGTTTAGTACAGCATCGCAGGCGCTCCTGTCTGTGATGCAGTGTCAAGGGTAGCTGCAGCCATGGTCTCCGAGCTGATAGTCCATGCTGCTGCAAAGGTCGTCGAACTGTTCGTGCAGATGGTTGTTGTCTTGCAAACGTACCCTTGTGTTGACTTAGAGATCGAGACGTGGCTCCACGATCCGTTACAGCCATGCTGATAAGATGCCTATCATCTCGCCTGCGCCGGTCGCGGAGGTCTAGCGGTTCTAGGCGCTCAGTCCGGAACCGCGCGACTGCTACGGTCGCAGGTTCGAATGCCGCCTCGGACATGGATGTGTGTGATGTCCTTAGGTTAGCTAGGTTTAAGTAGTTCTAAGTTCTAGTGGACTGATGACCACAGATGTTAAGTCCTATAGTGCTCAGAGCCATTTGAACCAAGCGCTCTCGACTGCTAGTGGTAGGAGGCAGTTGGGATCCAGCACGGCGTTCCGTATTACCCTCCTGAACCCACCGATTCCGTATATTGCTAACAGTGATTGGATCTCGACCAACGCGAGCCTCAATGTCGCGATACGATAAACTGCAATCGCGATAGGCTAAAATCCTACCTTTATCATAGTCGGAAACGTGATGGTACACATTTCTCCTCCTTACACGAGGCATCACAATCACGTTTCACCAAGCAACGCCGGTAAACTGCTGTTTGTGTATGAGAAATCGGTTGGAAACTTTCCTCATGTCAGCCCGTTGTAGGTGTCACCACCGGCGCCAACCTTATGTAAATGCTCTGAAAAGCTAATCATTTGCATATCACAGCATCTTCTTCCTGTCGGTTAAATTTCGCGTCTGTAGCACGTCATCTTCGTGGTGTAGCAATTTTAATGGCGAGTAGTGTAACATGTATGTCCTCCCACTGTACAGTGTGCCTAAGTGAACCCCACTACACTCGCGTGGTAGAAATGAACCCCAGTGCTCATACAGTTTTCCAAAAGAGTACAAGTCAAAGATCAGGCTCATTTCCATTTTGTGCATCTTGTAAATATTTAGATTAATGTCAATGTTTTTTGAGTGTAATGTCGTATACCTTTTTTTTTTTTTGCTATTTGATGTCTCACATATTGTCAGTGAATTTTAGACTTACTAAGTTACACAAGTTTGCAAAGTAAGAACTCCATGATTACACAGAAAATTTCCTTATGTATTTGATTCTCATATGTCAGACAAATCTAATACTCACAAAACGTTTTCAAAGACAAAATAATTTAGAAGATTTGATGGCCTTCTGTGTAGCATTTCATTCAGCAGTCAACTACCTCCTTAAGTAATTTGAAAACATGAGTACACGGAAGTTCAGTAATGGTATTAACAGTTTTGTTTGTTTTTTGATACTGTACCAACATACTGCATTTTACAGATATCTGTATTACTTTTGCATGAATTTCAGCTTGTGGTGACGTTATTTACACTGCATAATCAATATTCACATGCCGCTATTTTATTTCAAAAAGGCCTTTGAATACTATAACCATTTGTTAAATACATGGTATGAGTGAACCTTCAATAGCAGTTATATTGCCCATTTGATAAGGTGACTCAATAATGAAGCTTATTAAATGTCAAGCAGAGTAACAGATTCGGTAACATAATGCATCAGCAGAGGTCAAGAACAAAATATTGACAATAAACTGAGAGAAGTTACTTGTGTACGATATTCATAGTCAATAATAAAGCTTGTCATTTGGGCTAACCAGACATACACACAAAACATGATGAATTGTAGGTAACAAAATGTTGGTTGTTGCTGCCACACTACCTAACTTAACAGAGCCATCTAACGAATAAAATTTTCATAAATAGAATGATTTAATGAAATGTGGTAGGCATATTCACATCCTTTTAAAATTTATTATGAGATTGATTCTGCAATTGGAAGTTGTTAATGGTTTGGATTTCATTGGTAAGTTTTTTATTAAAGTGTGTTGAATCATAGTGACAGCTCATACTGAGCTCTAAGTAGCTTTATTTCCTTTCATTTAATATGGCGTTGGACTCACTTGATTTTCTGGATGATTTTTGTGTGTGTGGGAAGGCTTAGCACAATGGACTGAGACTGGACAGGCAGAGAATGCAGTGGAAAAATAGAGCTGCCTTTAGCCATCAGCCTGCAACCATCACCCATGACATTCTAATTCACCCTCCTTTTAGACTATTAGTATCAACAGGCATAGTTCAGTTTAGAAAAGTGTTTGTTTACACAAAAAGTACACTTTCTAAATATTATTACAATCTGTTGATTGGCTAACAATACGATCCCCTGATTACCAATGCATTCTATGAAAACCACACATCAATTGCACTTTCCATTTCCACAATATCAACAGTACAAATTTCAGGTGAATGACCCTGTATAGTAGGGCATCGGAATCAGCTGAAATCGTGAGTCATTGGTTAGGTGCAGAGGTAAGTGGATCGAAGGGAGTCCATGTGAAGCCACGAAGGAGAGCGCACCAAAATAGTCGGGGGGATGACGTAGCAGAGAGTATATCTTATCCGAAGACCAGGGCTGCAGTTGCGACAACAGGAATGCCCCCTTGTCTTCAATTGGAGAGACATTTACTTGACGTCGGGTTGAGCACAGCATAAATAGCAGCACTGATGTGACAAGGCATTCTTGGTCCATACTTCCAAAATTCTGTACGGTCGCCTGAGTCAGATCCAGCATTACTGTACTGAGTACATGAGTAACTTAATTTCGCACCATGTTTCAGTCACTGGTTTTCGTTTAGGGTCAACGAGGTACGAGGATGATTTTGTAATCGACACTTGTGTCAGGTAAGTACCATTTCTAGATGAATCGAGTAACACTGCAAACCAAATAAATACCACTAACTACGATAGATATATTACATATACAGAATTTTTTACTATTCCTCAGTCTTTCATGATCTGTTCATATTAACTATGCCCTTATAGACAAAATTACTGTATTAAATGAAAGACTGTTTCTGCTAGACACCTTCCATTCATATTAAAGTACTTTTGTGCAAATGCCCCTTTTTGGATCAATAGCTAAGGCTTTAAAAATCGAATTATGAATTATAAGTTGTGCATATCCAATTTATAGCTTAGATCAGAAAGATGCAGCCGCGCACAATTAGTTTTCTGGACCAGAATAACTTTTCACGCACAAAGGGTTTTGCATTGTTACTGATTACTCAATGAACTCCATCATTTATATTGCATTACACACCTTTCTCAACAACACAAGTGTCATCTGCAAAGAGTTTTTTTGTCATCTGTCACTTTTAGTGGCAGATAAATCATACATATCAAGAAAACCAATAGACCCAGATCGCAACCTGTGGCCTCACCCATTTTATGTGATCCTAGTTAGTTTCAAACTTCATCCCTGTTTATTGAGACTGTAGTACAGCTTTCTTCTTCCAGATTTCGAAATCATTACTGATCTTTTTGTCTCAGCCCATAATGTTCGGACTCAGGCAAAAGTATGGTATAGTTTACACAATCAAATGCTTATGTGAAACCAAACAAAATACCAGCTCACCCCAACCTAATGTTTAGCCCCACTGGTGCCTCATAAACAGAAGAATTAAAAGCGTGGATACACCCTTCCTGAACTCAAACTTCGAGAGCAAATTATGTGTTCTGAGACGTTCCACTGGTCTCCTGTTTTCTCAAAAACATTTGAAAACACTGACAGGAAAGAAATTGGTTGGTAACTTTCTATGTTATCTCTTGCAGCCTTTTTACAAAGTGGTTTCACTAACGAGTATTTCAGTCTGTAGGGAACTGACCAAAACTAAAAGACACATTGCATAGGTGACAATATAGAACTAATATATGGTGCACTGATCTTCACAATCCTACTTCAAATTTCATCATACTCAGAGGAGTCTTTACTTTACAACGAAGTGAATCAGTTTGGTCTGTTTCATATACCTGCGTGCGACATAGTTGTCTTCGAGCACCAGCTTTCTAGAGCCACACAGTTTTATTTATGCCAGTAAAATTTTGATTTAACTTGCCTCTACTGTGAAGGAGTGATTGTTAAATATTTTGCACCAAGAAATTACGTACATCTCAGCCTATTCTCAATTGTGTAAAACCTGGTGAGATGGTTTGCAGTGTTCGTTGTGAGGTCCCCGCCTCTACAGCATTAGCTACTGTCTGCAAACTCAGCCAGACTACTTGGTATCTGAACGCTCATAGAGCAGACCTCCATGGTAGACTGGGTGAGGTTGGCAGCATCCAGTGTCAGAGGTTTCCCGACCACGTTAGCTGGCAGGCAGAAGGTGGCAGGCCACACAGCACGACGCTAGGAGCGGGCTGACTGCTGCCGCTGTGTTAGCTGCTCTCTCTGCGTGTGAATGTAGTAAAGTGTATGGCCAGTTTTGTACTTGCCGCGAACCCCAGTATATTTTTTAATATGACAAGGGCAGAATAATAACGTTGTGAGTTGTTCTTTTGATATGAGATTCACGATATAGGCACATAGACACGTGAACCTTGGCATTAAGTTGGATAAGTCTATTCGCCCCTGTAGATTGATCTCATTAGGTGAGATTATGATGGTGATTATTTTGTTTAGTCAAACGTTCATTCTGAGCACCCACTACAGTCATCTGATATGTTCAAATCATGGCCAGGTGCCGTTGACTTAACCTATACTAATATAAGAAGGCGAAACGTTGCTGGTAAAAATCTTAAAATTTACTTCAAATTTTAGCGCGATACCCTAACAAACATTCAGACGAAACTATACTATATATTTTTAAAAATTGGAATGTACAGTTTTTTTGTTGAAACAGAATGTGAGAAAGAAAATGTTGTGCTGTGTAATGAAAAGTGTTGATTCTTTTCCTTTCTCGCAATCGGTTTTAATCAGGATAGCAGGACATTAAAACCATTAGTCAAATAGTTTAAACTTAATGAATGAAACAGCACATTCAAAAATTTCGTACTAAAAGTAAGTAAAACAAACACAGTAGAAATTACCATCAAGAGGCAAGGAACAACCTCAACTATATTTCTAGAAGGAGTCAAAGTAGAATCTGTTTCACATTTTAGGTACCTAGGAAGCATGATCTCGAAAGATAACACCATTAAGCAGGAAATACTCAGCAAGACAGAGGAAGAATCTAATTTTTATAGTCAAACCAGAAATCTTTTCTACGATGATAAAATGCTACGATAAGGAAAAGCGACCTGTACCACACCTATTTCGTACTAGTCCTAACGTATGGTTTAGAAACATGTACCCTACTAAACAAAGATCTCAGCAGATTTTAGGCAACAGAAACGAGAGTAGTTAGAACTATGAACCAAGAACTAGAAAAGACCTAATCAGGAATGAGGTAAACAGAAAATTAGGCGGTATTGAGGTTCCTGTTACCAGTGTCATAAGGAAACGCAGACTTCAGTGATATGGGCACATAATGAAAAGGAACAGCCAAAGCCCTGCCAAAAGGTATTTCAGCCTGAACCTCGTAGGAAGAAGACCACAGGGAAGACGAAGAAAACGCTGGATAGAGACTATAAGATCAGATCTGAGGGTGAAAGGACACAAATGGGAAGCTGTCTGGAACAGAAGATGTATGAAGACAAGGAGATGGCGAGCGCTTATACACCACATCCGGGAAACTGGAGTTGGAAAACGATGATGATGATGAGTGAAATGGTTTCTTCCACATAAATCATTTTCTAAATTACAGAAGCATCCACTTTATTTGAAACATCGTATAATTGTTATTGGTACAGGTCCACATAAGAAACGATATACTTTCTGTGGGGTTATGAAAATTACTTTACTGAGTAACTTTGTGGAGAGTTACAGCAACCACATAGAATTTTTTTACATAGAACACGAGTTTTCTCTATCATTTAGCTGATGTATTTAAACCAGCTGTGTACAAATCAATTGAACTCACATTTCTATGACGTCTAGTTTCGGAGCTAGAAACCAACAAGGTGTTAGGGGTGGGTACAACAGTTAGTTATTTAGTAATTTGTCGAAAATTTTTATAGCAGCATATTTTACCCCTTTCTGTGACCAAAGATAGGTTGAGTAAAGGATAGTGCAAGTCTTTCTTTTTTCTGGTATTATAATCACGAATGTCACCGTTGTTTTTAAACTGGTCCATGTTGTTGAGAACAAATTTCATTGGTGAGTAAATGTACTGTGAGGCTGTTGTAAGAATTCCCAATCTTTTAAAAAGATACCTACGAGATGTGAAACTGTGAACCCCACACATTATTCTAACCACATGCTGTATGTAATACATAACTGTGTGCACATGGATGTTCTGGTGGCAGAATGCCGATGTAAGTAGATGTGTAACACGTTCCTGAATGCACAAAGCAATACATCTTCTAAATAACCTGTAGATGAGATGTAACATTGCTGGTGTCACACAGCGACAAACATCTTCGATGTGCTGTTACATGTCGTGCTTGGTTAGACTGCCGACTGTCGTCTTACACCGCTGCATATACGGCAGGTCGGATTGCAAAAACAAATGGGGTTCAGTGTGCTGTGCATACTGATGTTGAATAAACATGGAAGACACATCCAACGAATAAGTTGGCGTGTTGCTGCTGCTCGGTGAATGCTGAAACGATACCAACGAAGCAGCCATGGCATATACTGTGAGATATCCTGGTCGAAGAGCAGGATTGGTGTTCAAAGGCGCTGAACAACGACTTCAGGAAACAAGTAGTTTGAGAAGGCGTGGCAGTAACAGACGAAGACAAGCGAGATGTAAAGAGATTTAGCTATAGTACACCATGATCGTCATGTCAGCTTACAAGACATTGTTGCAGTCACTGGTATCAGTCTTGCATCTGTCTGGTGCATTCCACAGGATCACAGGTTTCACCGATACTACCTCTCACTGACACAGTAACTGCATGGGAATGATTTCAATTTGAGAGTTACTTTCTGCAAATGGTGTGTATGTAATTTCACTATCACGAAGTGTAATGTTCTCTCATGAATCAATGTTCAGAAATTGAGGTGATGTGAGCCGTCATAATATGCGTTACTGACCGTAGAAAGTCCTAGGTAGATGCGTCTTGTTGATTGTCAATGGAGGTAGTCCATTAGCGTGTGATGTGGAACGCTTGGCGATGAGATTACTGATCCACACTACTTCGTAGGTTTACTGGTAGATGAGATGTATCAAGCTCATCCTGAAAATGTTCGTCTGGATATTAGCCAAATGCGAATGCATCATGATGGTAACCCGTTCTGCATGTGATGTTGTACAAGAACTACACGACAGATTCCCTGGAAAATAGTTGGGGCGCCGTGGTCCCCAGCAATGGCCCGCCCAGTTTCCGTTTTAACACCAGTATGATTCTTTTTGTGAGGATACCTAAAAAAATCATGTTTATGTCACTGGACCCACAACCCTAGATGACTTCAAATGGTGCATCGAGAGAGCTTGTTGCTCTGTGAACCGGCGTCGTTACATCTCGTCCGCAGGTCATTTAGGAGGTGCACTGAATCGCGCATTCAGGAATATGGACAAACATTTGAACACCTCACTTTCATCAACATTTCACCACCAGAACATCTATCTACACACAGCCAAGTGTTATGTATAGTATGTTGCATCTTCCCATAATACTTTCTAAGTTTCTAGCTCCCAACCGAAATGTGATAGAAGTGCGACTGAAACTGATTTGTACACAGCTGGTTTAAATACATCAGCTACGTGACAGAAGAAACTAATCTCCTATTTAAATAACTGTATTTAGTTGGTGTAACTTTCTGGAAAGTAAGTCAATAAACTATATTCATACACCTGGAGAAAGCGTAACGTTTCCTATATAGAAGTATCTCAATAAATATTCTTGTCACCTATTATTTTGTACATCAGAAAGATTATTTTGTACGTTACCGAGGCATATACTTTATTCGTATATACATGCATAAATAATTTTAAACAAAAATTCTATACACAACATTGTGCTATTCTGTTTTCTTCAGGGGACAGATGACCTCAGATGTTAAGTCCCATAGTGCTCAGAGCCATTTGATCCATTTGTTTTCTTCCTTGCAGTCGGCATTACTACGATAGCAGGGCATTTACACAATTAGACAAATTTCTCTCATGGTCAGTTGTACTTTACCCTTCCACGAACTGGTCGTTCAGAAAACCAGTTCGTTTTCTTGTGCATTTTGAGTTTTGTAACATTATGACCACCGACCTAGTATCGGTATAAACCCGTCCAAACTATAGCAGCGTCACCTGGCGAGGGAAGACTGCTAGCCAGACACACGCACGGTGCATGTAGTATCAGTGAGGATACTGAACTTGCGTGGAATTGGGAAGGCGCGCGATCTAAGTCTGACCGAGGGCAGATTATGATGGCCCGGAGGCTCGGTGCGAACATTTCTGAAACTTCACGGTTTGTCGGGTGTTCTAGGAGTGCGGTGGTGGGTGACCAACAAGTGGCGAAACCAACGTGAGACCACACTAGACGTCGTGGGGTTGGGCGGCCACCCGTCATTACAGACGTCGAGATGTCGGTCGTCGTAGGCTTGGCACACTGGTAAAACAGGACAGGCGACTAACTGAAGTGGAACTAACAGCAAACTTCAATTAAGGGCAGAGTGCAAATGTGTCTGAACACACAGTGAGCCGAACACTCCCAACGATGGTCTCCACAGCCGACGGACCCACGCGTGTGCCGATCTTAACATCATTGCATTGACAACTACGACTGAAATGGGCACATGAACATCGGCACAGGACTTTGGGGCAATGGCAGAGTGTTGCATGGTCTGATGAACCCCGATACCTTCTGTATGATGCCGCTGGAGGAAGCGAATCCGTTGTCTTCCAGGGGAACAGTTCTTTGACTCCTGTGCTGCGAGACGGAGACAAGCTGGCAGCGGCTCCATTTTGTTCTGGGGAATATTCACGTCGAACTCCGTGAGTCCAGTGTAGCTCGTGCAAGGTACCATGACGACCAAGGAGTAGATAGCGTTGCTTACAGAACATGTACACTCCTTCATGAAGATCATGTTTCCCGATGTCAGTGACATTTTTCAGCAAGATAATGCGCCATGTCACAAGACTTGGAGTATGATGATTGGTTCGAGGAACACAGTGGCTAGTTCCAATTGATGCGCTGACCCCCTTAACTCGCCAGATCTGAACCCAATCGAACACATCCGCGATGTGATTGAACGCGGCGTCAGAGCTCATCGCCCCTCTCCCGGGAATTTACGGAAGTTAGCTGACGTGTGTGTGCAGACGTCGTGGCAACTCCCTACAGTGACCTTCCAAGGCCTTACTGCTTCCACGCTGCGAAGTGTTGTCGCTGTTATCCACGCCACAGGTGGATATTCCGGCTATTACATTGGTAGTCATAGTGTTCTGGCTGATCAGTTATATGATTGTAATTTCGAGTTCTTTACCTTCAAAGTGAGCGAAGTCGCGAGACGAGCCGAAGTTTGGATCCTGAGAAAGTTCTCAGGTATGTCCTATATTAGAATGTGTAAAGAATCCCCATACATACTTGACAATTGCCAAAGCATTACCCCAATCACTAGTACAATATAAGTTAACGGACGGCTATAAAGTTCCCACCGCGCATGGGTCCAGGAAATGTTTATCAAAAATGGTTCAAATGGCCCTGAGCACTATGAAACTTAACTTCTGAGGTCATCAGTCACCTAGAACTTAGAACTACTTAAACCTAACTAACCTAAGGACATCACACGCACCCATGCCCGAGGCAGGATTCGAACCTGCGACCGTAGCGGTCGCGCCATTCCAGATTGTAGCGCCTAGAGCCGCTCGGCCACCCCGGCAGGCGGAAATTTTTATCGCACCCACCTCCTTCCGAGGATATAAACATATTTTATGTATAAATCTTTCGCCGTAGTAGCTATGATGTTGTTTGTATTACTATACTTCACTATTCCACGCTCGCCTCCACGTGATCGTTACGGAGAAGTTTGTGTAAAGAGGCGTACACTGCCAAGTCAAAATGGAAATGGAGCCCTTTAACCAAGTTTTTGTTCTTCTAGTTTCAATATGGCAGCTCTATTGAAGTAAATTTTTGGTTATCTTAGGAATCTAAGCTTCTCATTTACTGCTAGAAAACCTTGTACAAATAATCGCATTCGCATTCCACAATGGCGAGACTTATTTCAAGAGCCGCTGCAGATAATTGCACTCACGTAACAAAAATCATGGGATACCTCCAATGTCGTGTCGCACCTCCTTTTACACGGCATAGTGCAGCAGTTTGACGTGGCATGGACTCAAGTCGTCGGATCTCCCCTGAATTTGTAATCGTTCTCTCACTGTGTTTTAGAGAGTTGTCAGTGTGTTGAAGTCGTTAGTAATTATCGTGCTTTAGTTTTCAACTGACGTTTATTATTCTTTCTAGTGAAATATTTCAGTAAAATTTTCATATAGTGTTTTAACTTCGCTTAGTGTTACAGTGGTAGTTTTAATTTTTTGGTTGTAGCTAATAATTTTGTGAAGTTTTGCTGGTAATGGTATCGGCTGTATTGTAGTAGTATTAACACAAGTAGCTGCTTTCTTAGTAGGCAGAGAATTTCGAGACCATTATTGTTAGTTCTTAAATGGTTCTACTGATGTAACTGAACTTTGGTAACGTAGACGTATAGTTTTTTTTCATTAACTGTAAAATTTACCATGAGTGAAAAGTGTGGGCTCTGTCGTAGGTTTGTGAGTAGTGGATTACAGTGTGGGATTTGTTCAAAGTATTTTCATTGGGGGGAATGCAGTGGGGAAGCCAGTGGTCATTTTAGGGAGATCCTCTCCTGGGAATGTAGAATCTGTAGTAGAAACAAGTTAATAGAGGAGCAGGAGCGTAAGATCTGTGCCCTTCAGGTGCAGTTACAATGCGCAAAGGAGGAACTAGATAGGTTGAGGAGGGTGAAGGGTGGTGGTGAATGGGAACTGGCAGTTGGCAAGAAGGTAGCTAGGAAGAGGAGGTACTCAGTTTTACTTTGCATACATGCAATAGATACGACCAACTGTCAGAGTTGAGTGGAGAGGAGCCTCGTGTAGCCGTAGATGTAGGTAACGTGCAGCAGTCCTCAGCAATTAGGAGGCCTAGGTTAGTTGCAAAGTCTAGCAGAAAGAAGGTTCTGCTGCTAGGTAGTTCCCAGGGTAGAGGTGTGGGCCAGCAGTTGCAGGAAGTGTTGGGGAGTGAGTACCAGGTCACCAGCATTATGAAGCCTAGTGCAGGGTTGGCTCAGGTGACTGAAAGCATAGGGGAGTTATGTAAGAATTTTACGAAAGAGGATCAGGTAGTGATAGTGGGTGGAGCAGGGAACAGTCTCGATAGGGACGGGGAATATGATGTCAGTGGTGATTTGGTTAAGATAGCTACTCAAACTGGTGGTACTAATGTGCATTTCGTGCAACTGTTTCAGCGTCATGATTGGCCTCACCTTAATGCGACTGTTAGGCGCGTTAATGTGGGGCTGGGGAGGGCACCGATGGCGGAGGGCATGGATCACATCCCAGTGGTGCCAGTTGGATGTATCAGTAGATGGGGTTTCACTAGGCATGGCCTGCACCTCAATAGGTATTTGAAGGGGAGGCTGGCTAAGCTTATAGGTGACAGTGTAGTGGGTGGTGGTGGTGGTAGTGGTATCACTCATGGAAAAATTCCTATAGTAGTTGGTGTTAGAGCTGCACCTTTTTTAGACTGAAGTCAGCTGATAGATATACCTGCTTAAAGGAAGTGCCTCTAACTAAGGGCTCACCTCCAGAGGATGTAATGTTTCCAAGTAGAGAAGGAATTAACATATTTCATCAAAATATAGGAGGTATTAGATATAAAGTTAGTGAACTGCTAATAGATGTTAACTCTGAAATTGTTGGTATATCAGAGCACCACTTAAATAATTTGATAATTCAGAGGCTTCCTTTACCAGGCTACAGATTAGCTGGCTGTTTCTCAAGGCGTTCCTTGCGGGGTGGGGGAGTGACTCTGTACGTAAAAAACAGTATTTCATTTGAGCCCATAGACGTATCACGACACTGCACTGAACAGATATTTGAAAGTTGTGCAGCATTAGTTGAATTTAGTGAAACTAAACTTCTAATTGCTGTTGTTTATAGGTCCCCTAACTCCGACTTCAGAGCATTTTTGCTTAAGCTAGAGAGGGTTCTTGATTCACTTTGTAGGAAGTACCAGAAAGTAGTTCTATGTGGTGACTTCAATATTAATTTTGTACATGACTGTGCCAGAAAAAGGATGTTGGTAGATCTCCTAAATTCACATGATCTGATGCAAACTGTGTTTTTTCCAACTAGGGTGCAGGGGAACAGTAGCACAGTCATAGACAATATTTTTATTCATTCTTCATTACTAGATGGGCATTCTGTTAGTAAAAGGGTGAATGGCCTTTCAAACCATGATGCACAAATTTTAACACTAAAAGGTTTTTGTACTCTAAACAGTGTCGTATTTAATTACAAACTACGTAGGAAAGTTAATCCAACAGCAATAGAGAGTTTTTCAAAACTTGTCAAGGAACAAGAGTGGCAAGATGTTTATAGTGCCGATAATATAGATGATAAATACAATGCTTTCCATAACACGTTTCTCATGCTCTTTGAGAGTTGCTTTCCATTAGAACATTCTAAACGGGGTACTAGCAGTAATGGACAGCCCGGTTGGCTGACTAATGGGATAAGAATATCACGTAGAACAAAGCGGGAATTATATCAAAATGTTAGAAGTAGTCACAATCAAGCTACAGTAGCCCATCACAAACAGTATTGTAAGGTGCTTAAATATGTTATTAGCAAGGCAAAAAGTATGTGGTATGCAAATAGAATAGCTAATTCACAGGATAAAATTAAAGCCATATGGTCACTTGTGAAGGAAGTGTTTGGTCAGCAGCACAAGGTTGACGATATAAAGTCAGTTTGCAGTAATAATATTTCTGTTATTGATAAATCAGATATGTGTACAGTATTTAACAACCATTTTCTGAGCATTGCTGGTGAATTAAATAAAAAATTAGTATCTACAGGAAATCATATAAATTTCTTAGCAAATGCCTTTCCGAGATTGACGTCCGAAATACTCCTCTGTGATACAGACAAGAGGGAGATTGAGACAATAATCAAATCACTGAAGACTAAGGACTCACATGGTTATGTTGGAGTGTCTAGTAGAATATTAAAGTACTGTGCTGCACATGTTAGCCCTGTATTTAGCCATATTTGTAATTTTTCCTTTAGGAATGGTCAGTTTCCTGAGCGATTAAAGTACTCAGTAGTAAAGCCACTTTATAAAAAGGGAGAAAGGGACAATTAGGTAATTTTAGACCTATTTCTATGCCATAAGTTATCGAAAAGGCTGTGTATGTAAGGTTAATTGATCATTTTATATCACACGATTTGCTATCAAATGTACAGTTCGGCTTTAGAAGTCGTTTGACAACCGAAAATGCCATATTCTCTTTTCTCTGTGAGGTACTGGATGGGCTAAACAAAAAGTTTCGAACGCTTGGCGTATTTTTTTATTTGACAAAGGCATTTGACTGTGTTGATCACACAATATTGCTCCAGAAGTTGGACCATTACGGAATAAGGGGAGTAGCTCACAATTGGTTCACCTCTTACTTTAGCAACAGGCAGCAAAAAGTCATTATTTACAATGTTGATAACGACTGTGATGTGGGATCTGAGTGGGGTACTGTCAAGTGGGGGGTGCCCCAGGGATCAGTGTTGGGGCCGCTCCTGTTCCTTATTTATATAAATGATAAGCCCTCTAGTATTATGGGCAACTCTAAAATATTTCTGTTTGCTGATGACACTAGCTTGGTTGTAAAGGATGTTGTGCGCAACATTGACTCGGTTTCAAGTAGAGCAGTACATGACCTTGTAACGTCCACCCTCAGGCGTACGTTAACTATTTAAAGCCTGTACTATGATAAGTTGACGGGCTTCACCTTATAGGAAAGGATTTTAGTACATATGTTGACCGCGTGTACCTAAATGGAAGCAAAACCGAACTCATACCCAGTCAGTAACAACAATGATACGTCAAGCAAGTGTAAGTGCAACTACACATTAGGACGGATAATAAACAGACACTGCAGATGCTACCAATGGTTAATAATACGGTCGCCAGCCTAATTAGGCATTGAGTGAGCTTTTCCCTTGTACAAGTAGATGTACGTACAAGCATAACCACACGTAGTAATACTGTATTATATGGTGGATTTTAGTGCCAGAAAAATCTACTGAATTAAGATTTTCCCTTTTTGTACTAGTTTGAACAAGCTATAAATACACAACATTACACTGCAATGTTTACTACGAACTGCGTTTTGTCTATTGATCCGACTGAAATCGGACATAGGTCACCCTAGAAATAGCACTTTTGACACACACACACACACACACACACATACAATGTCAATATTAATAATGGTAATACACTGATAAATTTAGGTTTTATCTTGACTTTAACTTTGCTGGTCAGATCAGTGCAATCACTTCAGAATTTAAATGAATAGAAAAGAAAAGAATGAAAGAGGGGGGGGGGGGGAACCTGAAACTGTTATGATCACAATGTTGACACCATTGACTGTTGGAAACATTAATTACTCAAGATTTAAAAAATATGACTTATTACTCTTATTGTCCAATTACTTCCTCATTTAACTACCATTATCTTTGTCTCAAATTAATTAAACTTCCTTACTAAGTCAATTCCAAATTTATCTTAGTACTCTGTCAGACCTTTGCTCTTTACTCATATTTTCATTAACAATAAAGCTCATTAAGATTCATTCTAGCATAAATAGGTCTGCAGTTAATTCTTATTAACATAAACTTTAAATCTTCATTTCGGGACACTCGGATTGCACAACATGTGGAAAGGACCCTGTCTAGGTTAGTGATTAGGATAATTCATTGATAGAACAAATCTGGTAAAAGTTAAGTTATTATTGAACAGTCAGGAACAAAATTAACACTGGTCCACACGAATACAATTCTAAAGATTCAACCTGTGCGAGTCGAAGCAGCGGTTGGCGGGCGGCGAAATGGCGAGACGCACGGCACACATACAATCACAGCTATGGCTTTTGGTGTAGCGGCACTTTGCTTCTTCTTGGCGTCGTAATCCTTTTCAATCCAGTGCCATTAGAATATAGCCATGCTGTATAGTCGTCGGATACGGTACATCCGAGGCTCAATGGAACCACTTTTTCCAGGATAGCCTCCTCGATCCGGTACGTGTTCCTGAGACCGATGCCCAACTCCGACTAGTACCGCTGCTGAGCCCGTTATACCGTACCGCGCCCGTGTGCATTTTCCCGCGCTCGCCTGCCATCCACCTTTTACTGCTCCCCTACAGATAGGGTATTCACCAAAGGTTTTACATTCCACATATCTTAATACATTGCCTACGCATGGACCAGGCGCACAATTACAATTTCAGACATGTTACAATAGATTCAACAGGGATTACACCTCAATTTTGTTATAGCATTGCTTGAAATCTGACATAAATATTAACATTCACATCTAAAGTTGCTTACATTTTCTTTAACATAATAACACGAAAAGAAAAAGAAATGACATCAGAACATTGCTTATACTAATTTATGAAAAAATCCGAAGAAAAACTTATTATATGTACAGTAGTTGTTGTTACACATACCCCTGTTTCCAGAAAATTTCACGAAGTATAAATTTTATGGGAACACTAAATTTTACATTTATACTGTTGTTCTGAATCTTTACGTGAATGTCCAAAAAAATTTACACCACGTATTTCCTTTCACTCACATTATACTATCGACTAGAGGCTCTTCACCTTGGAGACCTGCTGCGGATATGGGTACGAACCGGCGCGACACCTCCACGTGGCCCTCTCCCGGATTTTCAAGGTCCGAGGGGAAGATCGGGACACCGCCGCAACTGCGGTGCTCTTCGCGTTCCAAACCCTATCTCCCTGCTAGAGGATTCCAGGGAACTCGAACGCTCATGCAGAAAAGAAAACTCTTCCCCGATCTCCCGACGGCGTCTCCGGGTCCTTTTGGGTTACCCCGACTTCACGGTGCCTTTCGGTAGCAGCTTTTACTGTTGGTGGATCATTAACAGAAGTTACTCCCTCGTCAATGCTAAGGATCTCGTCCTCCAATTCCTCCCTATTTTTCACCTTCTTCCTATCGGCAGCACGCATACTTTGCGCGGCGCTATTTACTCTCTCCTCTTCAAACTCGGGCCACGTCACCTTATCGACGTCCCTACTACCTCCTTTTTCACTAATCAACTTCCTTGCCTCATACTCCTTCTTAAAATCCTCCCACTCACATTGCTTTAGGCCCTTGTACAGATCGTCGATCTGCACACACCAATCAGTTACTTCTGCTCGATCATTCTCGCCTTTTACTTCATTGTAAACACTGCTAACCGCACCTCTCTGTGTATTCACAGTTTCATCTATTATTTCCTTCTCCACGGGATTATCACTCGTAATATATTCACCAGCTCTTAACGGCTATGTTCGTACCTAATGCTGCCGTATTGCTAGCGGCTTCTCTCCGAACAGCTGTTCCGCTAGGCTGGGTCGTTGCCCTCTGATGCTCCACTCGCCTGTTAACATGTAGCGCTCTGTGGCCGATATTACACTATCAAATTTCTTTGTCCAATATCTTTGTCAAAGATATTTGATAGTGTAATAGGGATCTTTGACAAATGTCGTCCAATATTTGATCAAATCTAGGCCGAGGCCGTATATTTGATCAAAGAAATCGCTTGTCTTCTGTTCACTGCAATGCGATATGTTACCACGCAGAGCGCTAGCATCGCTGCAGCGTTCTGTCGTCTGTAGTGTTTTTATAACCATTGCCGGTAAATACAATTGGTGTGTGCCGACAACTACAGAATTAATAGAGATGTCTGAAGCTTATGAGGCGCTTTACAACGTAAGGCACCCTGAATAAAAAATAGATTAAGAAGATTGGAGACCTAACCTAACCTAACATAACCCTCTCCTGTAGCAAGGAATGGGAGTGTTATAGTGAGCCTGTCTTCTGAAGATGTAGCAGTTCTTAAGTGAAAATTGTGCTTTGTGATATGAGGATACACTTCATTGAGCACATACAGAAATGTGTGCTCATCCATTCTTAAGTAATAGATGTACGACTTGACGTCTTCCACTGTAAGCTCACGTAACAAGTTTTGTTGAATGCTTTTATCGTGTCGTCGTAAAACCCACGGCTTCACCCAGATTAGATTATTTTTCGTTCCATAGATCCGTGCTGAGGAGATCCTCGTGGATGTGGAACATGTCGATTTTTTTTAAGCTGAAATAAAAATACTAATAGTATGAATAAATACATCATTTGTTTCTATTAAAAATTTCGCCAATGGAGTAGAAGGAGTTCGCCAGTAGTAAGTCTTTCAGGCTCCTTTTAAACTGATCTTTATTTCTAACTAAATTTTTTATGTTTCCTGGCAAATTATTGAAGATGAGTGTTCCTGAGTAGTGGACCCCTTTTTGAACTAAAGTAAGTGTTTTTAAGTCCTTGTGCAGATCATTTTTGTTCCTGATATTGTATGTATGAACTGAGTTGTTTGTTGGAAAAAGAGATATATTATTTACGACAAATTTTCTTAAGAAGTAAATATACTGAGAGGCAGTAGTTAACCTGCGAGCCGGAAGTATAGTGAGACTCTGTCATTTGGGCCTACGAGAGTTATAGTTTTTTTTTGTTTGTTTCTCATACCTAGATAACTGTACAAACATATCGTTGCATGTATTGTAATAATCATTACATATAATGATCCACATGCAACAATATCTCTACGGAAGTATCTAGGCATGAAATACAAAACAAAAAAAGCTAACCTGCAAATCTCGTACGTCCAAACGACAGTCTCACTGTACTTCTGGCCCGCCAACAGTTTCATTTTCTTTCTTATTTTCCCCCAGTACCAATGCAAGAATGTGAAGTACCCAGTTCTTTGAAGAGGTTTCTGCAGGAGGTCCGTGAATTTACTCCACAAATAATACGTATTACACGCTTTTGGACCTTGAAAACTTTTGTTTGACTTCAAGATTTACCCCAAAATATTATCCCATATGACATTATGGAATGAAAGTATGCAAGCTTTTTCATTTTTATGTTGCCTATGTCTGCTAACACTCGAATTGCAAATACAGATTTGTTAAGGCGTTTCTGCAGTTCTGTGGTGTGCTCCTCCCAACTGAATTTATTATCAAGTTGTAATCCCAGGACTTTTAAGACTGTCAACCTCGTATGTATGGTTCCATTTTCTCTCCCCACTTCTTTTCCGCATGTGCACACAATGCAATTGGAGTACGTAGAACTGCTGCGGTTAATAACAAGTTGTTGTCAGCCATCTTGAACTTTGACGAAAAATTTGATGACAGTGTAATACCCCTACGTCAAAGATCTTTGTCAAATATATTGGACGGAATATTGGATCACATCTTTGATCAAATCTTTGACAATGAAATTTGATACTGTAATACCGGCCTGTGCGGCAGAGATAACTCATTCTGGCTCGCACCTGACGCTTGTTTCGCAACAACCCGTTGCGTCGTTCCACGCCTGTCTCTAACCTGTCTGATAACTTGACTGTCAATTCGGTAACCTTTCTTAAATCGGGGACGGTATATATTGTCCGCTTACGTTTGGCCCGCAACGTTCGCGGAAATCATTTTCCCGCGTCGTTATTATTTTGCGCGGTGTATCCTCTACCGCGACCTAGATAACTTCCTCGGCCTCTGCCTCTGCCTCTACCTCTCTGTATCATATTGACGCGAAACCCTTCGCCGTCATTTCTCTCGTCATTATTACGGTTATTTCGGTTACCAAAATTTTGATAATTGGCACGACTTTCGCGCCAGTGGTCTTCGTCTTCTACCCTTTCGAGAAACGCTTGGAAGCTGCGATGATTGCTTCCCACGTATCTCTTTGAATCTTCTGGAAGCTTTTTATATAGTTCCCAGATGATTTCTGAATCTGATCTTCGACCTCTTCAATGCGTCAATTTCCGGTACCAATATTCGCAGAAATCTCTCAAAGAATTCCTGCCCCTGTTGTCATGAAGCTTGGCCATGATAAACTCGCGCCATAAATGATCCTGTTTTTGTTCGGACCAATATTCTTCCGTAAACTTTAGTTTAAACTCTTCGAACGTCATTCGTTGGTTATTCAAATTAATTCCCCAGCGCTTAGCTTCACCTGCTAAGGCGCTAATTACTACGTTTACCTTTCCCTGATCAGATAAGTGTTCAGGAAATATTCTCTCGCAATTTTTGATGAAATCTAACGGATGCCATCCGTTATGTTTCTTGGCGGGATCGAAGCGTTCCTCACCTTCTAACAGCTTTGTAATTGGTGTGCCATTACAAACAACACCAGGTCTATCTTTAATTTTACTCTCTAGATCGAAAATTTTGCCTTGAATTTTCGAAGTATTTTGTTCACATTTTTGTACACATCCGGTAACTTTCTCACCTAAATCTCTTTCAGTGTCTGAAACTGCCTTTTTCAATTGGGAGATTCCGTGTTGACATTCGTTTACGATCTCAGTTTTGAGACCGAAAACTTTTTCGTCTACTTTTGTTTCGACCAGAGGCTCTACTTTCTCTTGGATGTTGAGAATTTCAACATCAAATCTACTATTAATGTTGTCAATTTCCCCCTGCATCGTATCCATATTCTTATTAATTGTATCAATCTCAAACTTCATAGTATTTACCACAGAACTTAAACTACCCACTTTTTGTTCTACCTGTTCTATTTGTTTACTAATTTTAATTCCTTGTTCTTCAACCTGTGCTTTAAGCTGACCAACTTGTGTTTTAAATTGCTCGTCAACGTGTGTTTTAAGCTGATCATTCTGTGTTTTGATCTGCTCACTCTGTCCTGAAATTTGTTGGTTAATTGTTCAAATAAATCGTTCATGCTTAAAATTTTCACACTGTTTTGTTCTACGGAATCAGTGTGTTCCGATCCTACTTCAAAAGTTTCTTTAGGTTCTTTCTTTATCTGTGGAGAATCAAACATGTCAGTGGATTCATTCACATACCCACTATCACCTACAAAGTCACCCTCTGCTTCCTGTTTTGTCCCTTGCTGTGTTCGAGGCGATCTCAACCTTTCAATCTGTTCATTAACATGTTCGTGGTATTGTATGTGCGCCAATTGTCTTTCGCTAACGCCATCTGTTATCTGGCCGCGTAAACTCCTGCTACTGCCATGCGCCTCTTCCATTACGCTCGGCACATCTACTGTTTCTACATTCCTGTCCATATTGAATGCCAATTACACCTCTCCACTGTACTTGACATTCACTGCTATTTACTTTACTGAATACTATTGCAATACGTGCCACTGAACATCCACTGCTCGGTATTCACATTAATTTGTGACCGACAACAACTGGATATCCTGTCACCGGGAAGCCACTTGTAACGTCCACCCTCGGGCGTACGCTAACTCTTTAAAGCCTGTACTATGATAAGTTGACGGGCTTCACCTTATAGGAAAGGATTTTAGTACATATGTTGACCGCGTGTACCTAAATGGAAGCAAAACCGAACTCATACCCAGTCAGTAACAACAATGATACGTCAAGCAAGTATAAGTGCAACTACACATTAGGACGGATAATAAACAGACACTGCAGATGCTACCAATGGTTAATAATACGGTCGCCAGCCTAATTAGGCATTGAGTGAGCTTTTCCCTTGTACAAGTAGATGTACGTACAAGCATAACCACACGTAGTAATACTGTATTATATGGTGGATTTTAGTGCCAGAAAAATCTACTGAATTAAGATTTTCCCTTTTTGTACTAGTTTGAACAAGCTATAAATACACAACATTACACTGCAATGTTTACTACGAACTGCGTTTTGTCTATTGATCCGACTGAAATCGGACATAGGTCACCCTAGAAATAGCACTTTTGACACACACACACACACACACACATACATACAATGTCAATTTTAATAATGGTAAAACACTGATAAATTTAGGTTTTATCTTGACTTTAACTTTGCTGGTCAAATCAGTGCAATCACTTCAGAATTTAAATGAATAGAAAAGAAAAGAATGAAAGAGGGGGGGGGGGCGACCCTGAAACTGTTATGATCACAATGTTGAAACCATTGACTGTTGGAAACATTAATTACTCAAGATTTAAAAAATATGACTTATTACTCTTATTGTCCAATTACTTCCTCATTTAACTACCATTATTTTTGTCTCAAATTAATTAAACTTCCTTACTAAGTCAATTCCAAATTTATCTTAGTACTCTGTCAGACCTTTGCTCTTTACTCATATTTTCATTAACAATAAAGCTCATTAAGATTCATTCTAGCATAAATAGGTCTGCAGTTAATTCTTATTAACATAAACTTTAAATCTTCATTTCGGGACACTCGGATTGCACAACATGTGGAAAGGACCCTGTCTAGGTTAGTGATTAGGATAATTCATTGATAGAACAAATCTGGTAAAAGTTAAGTTATTATTGAACAGTCAGGAACAAAATTAACACTGGTCCACACGAATACAATTCTAAAGATTCAACCTGTGCGAGTCGAAGCAGCGGTTGGCGGGCGGCGAAATGGCGAGACGCACGGCACACATACAATCACAGCTATGGCTTTTGGTGTAGCGGCACTTTGCTTCTTCTTGGCGTCGTAATCCTTTTCAATCCAGTGCCATTAGAATATAGCCATGCTGTATAGTCGTCGGACACGGCACATCCGAGGCTCAATGGAACCACTTTTTCCTCCTCGATCCGGCACGTGTTCCTCAGACCGATGCCTAACTCCGACTAGTACCGCTGCTGAGCCCGTTATACCGTACCGCGCCTGTGTGCATTTTCCCGCGCTCGCCTGCCATCCACCTTTTACCGCTCCCCTACAGATAGGGTATTCACCAAAGGTTTTACATTCCACATATCTTAATACATTGCCTACGCATGGACCAGGCGCACAATTACAATTTCAGACATGTTACAATAGATTCAACAGGGATTACACCTCAATTTTGTTATAGCATTGCTTGAAATCTGACATAAATATTAATATTCACATCCAAAGTTGCTTACATTTTCTTTAACATAATAACACGAAAAGAAAAAGAAATGACATCAGAACATTGCTTATACTAATTTATCAAAAAATCCGAAGAAAAAAATTATTATATGTACAGTAGTTGTTGTTACAACCTCAGTTCATGGCTTGTAGAAAATAAACTAACGTTAAATCACAGTAAGACACAGTTTTTACAGTTCTTATCACATAATTCAACAGTACCTGACGTTTTAATCTCACAGAACGGGCATATGATTAGTGAAACTGAACAGTTCAAATTCCTAGGTGTTCAGATAGACAGTAACCTGTCGTGGAAAGCCCACGTTCAGGATCTTGTTCAAAGACTTAATACTGCCATTTTCACTATTCGAACGGTATCGAAAGTGAGTGATATTTCGACACGTAAATTAGTCTACTTTGCTTGTTTTCATTCACTTACGTCGTATCGTATTATGTTTTGGGGTAACTCCTCCCATTCTAGAAGGATATTTTTGGCTCAGAAACGGGCGGTTCGGGCAACAAGTGGTGTGAGTTCACGAACCTCTTGTCGACCTCTTTTCACGAGTCTGGGTATTTTTACATTGGCCTCTCAATATGTATATTTCTTATTGTCGTTTCTTGTTACCAATATTAGTTTATTTCCAACAATAAGCAGCTTTCACTCGGTTAATACTCGGCAGAAATCAAACCTCCATTTGGATCGGACTTCCTTAACTCTTGCGCAAAAAGGTGTGCAGTATACTACTGCATCCATTTTCAATAAGTTGCCACTCGAATTCAAAAATCTTGGCAGTAATCCACGCGCTTTTCAAATCGAAACTGAAGAGTGTCCTCATGGGTCACTCCTTCTATTCTGTCGAGGAGTTCCTTGAAAAATTAAGATGATTGTCATTGTATTGCTGATAGCTTTTGCTTAAACTTATGGACTGATTTTCTTTCAGGTTCATGAACATTTAGTTTTATCTGTTATTACTTTTTATGTTGTAAGTTCATGTACTGACACGTTCCATGACCTTGGAGATTTGCTCCTCAATTTGGTCCTACGGAACTTGACATTTAAATAAAATAAAATAAATAAATATTGAGCCATGCTACCTTTATAGCCGGCCATAATTGTGAAAGTGTTGCCGACGCAGGATTTTGTGCACGCTTATATCTCATAAATGTTTGATAGGATTCATGTCGGGTGATTTGGGTGGCCAAATCATTCTCACGCATTACCTACATGTTCTTCAAAGCAATCGCGAACAATTGTAGCTCGGTGACATAGACCATTGTCATCCATGAAAATTCAATTGTTATTTGTAAACTTGAAGTCCATGAATAGCTGCAAATAGTCTCCAAGTAGCATAACACAATCACTGCCAGTCAATGATCGGTTCAGTTGGACCAAAGGACCCAGTCCATTCCACGCAAGCGCACTGGGACCACCACCAGCCTGCACCGCGGCATGTTGACAAAGTGGGATCTGCGCCACGTACGAATCCTACCATCGGCTCTTAACAGGTGAAATCGGGACTCATCTGACCAGGCCGCGGTTTTACAATCGTCTAGGGTCCAACCGTTATGGTCACGAGCCCAGGAGAGATGCTGCAGGCGATGGCGTGCCATTAGTAAAGGCACTCACGTCGGTCGTCTGCTGCCAAATTTCGAGCACCGCCCTCAAGTTCCACATTGATTTCTGCGGTTATTTCAAGCTGCATGTTTGTTAGCACTGGCAACTCTATCTAGACGCTTCTGTTCTCGGTGTTAAGTGAAATTCGTCGCCCTCTGCGTTGCTCGTGGTGAGAGGTAATGCCTAAAATCTGGTATTCTCGGCACGCTCTTGACGCTGTGTATCTCGAAATATTGAATTTCCTAACGATTTTCGAAACAGAATATCCCATGTGCCTATCTCCAACTACTATTACACGTTGAAAGTCGTTCCCGTCGTGCGACCATAATCATGCCGGGAATTTCTCCACTTGAATCCTCGAATGCACTGCTCTTTTATACCTTGTGTAGGTGATACTACCGGCACATCGCTATCCCAATACTTGTCACCTCAGTGTATATTTCTGGTACTGTTTGCAGAGCAGAATAGATCTTTTTTGCGCAGGAAAACATCTTCAGTTTAATGGCGAGGATTAGCAGTTTCCCGGCGACAAGATATGTACTTAATTCCTCGTAGAATCGCTAACCACTCCAAGGCAAGTATCAGATTTCATTCCCATTTGCGTATTTTGAACCAGTCATTAAATGAAACGGGCTCTGACTTAGGTGATGCACACTGTATACTCAAACAATTTAAATTATGAGTCTCAGCACAGGAATCACACAGCAAACCGACTGCAAATAACTGTTTGGTACAGTGACCAACGTTTCGACATCTCTAAGGATGTCTTCAACAGAATGAAATTTTAAGAAACCGTACAGTCTGATGTTGTTCCTAGTATGACATACGTGCAAAAGGCTGAAACGTGTTTAATTTTAATTACTGACTTGAGCATATCTGCACCAAACTTTGACCATAGCCTTCTCGCAATGTAACTTACGGTTTGTTAAAATTTCATTCTGATGAAGATCCTTAGAAGTGTCAATGCACCAAACTGTTATTTGCAACCGGTTGGCTGTGTGATTCCTATGTTGAAACTTATACACGGTTGCTGACAGACAGCTATGCTTAAAACTGGAAATTGTGAATGCCCTTTACGTCTCTTGCCCCTTACAGTGCCGTGGAGTCCTTAGTACAAGTGACAGTTACAGCAGCATCAGTGTACATTCCTGAAAGATAGATGGTTCATGAACTACACATCGCTTTAAGGAAGTAGAAATACGTTTATCCAACATAAAGGCTTATGAGTGTTATTAACGACACCAGTAATTAGTCAAAGTATAAACGAGACAAGTTTAGTGGAGTCGCTTAATATTCTTGCGTGATGAGGAACAATAACTCGCTGCTAAACTGGTGGACTCGAAATTGGCCGAAGAAATTTAATACAAACATTGCTGGCGCCAAGTTTGCGCCGAGTTTTCGCAGATTTCGCCAACTTCGGGCTCTCGTCAAAAACTATGTCGAGCGGGCGCGGCCGGAGTGCGCAACGCGAGCGGAACGCAGCCTGGCGGGGCGGCGCGCGGCGGCCCGCGACTCGCAATTTCGCGGCCGTGTCTCCCCGGCCGGTCGATTCTCTGCGAGGGACACACACGGCAAGTATGCACCAGCGCGCGGAATTTTGTGACTCCCGCAAATAAAAAGGGGAAAGAGAGTGCGCCGGCAGTTCCGGGGGACTTCTTTATGAGAAGAACCACCAGTCGCGGAACTAATACTAAACTGCTCCGCAACAATTTGGTGCTTTTGATGTGTCAACTTTGTAGAGCCCCGCTGGCGGCAACGTGGCCTCCTCACAAAGCAACGGAGTGGAACCGGCGTCGCCACGTGACACGGCCAAACTGAAAGACTGGTGCAGTTTGTGCAGCAGGGAAGAGTGCTGCAGCTGAAGGATGGTGTACCTAGGGACACGAGATGTTAACTGAGAGTCTAGTCAGTGATTTTAGAATCTCATAACGCACTAGAAAACAATATAAACAGTTTCCGGCAATTTCTACTGTTTCTGTGATACACGAGGTTCTGTTTTGTGCAGCGTTTGTAAATATTACGAGTTCTGCAAATCTAAGCCTTGTGTAAAGCGTGAAGCCTATGAGTACGATATTCTTCTCTTACAGAGATTTATGGTGAATTAAATTCTGCGTATTTTAAAGTAGTTACATGACGTGTGGACGGTTACATTTTTTATACCTTCAAACAGAAGTTTTCCTGCCACGGACCTGCCATTTGGCATGAACTGTGTTTTGTAATTTCTCTTTAGAGTCTTTCACTGTCTTCAGAATCGAAATTAGTGTTTGTTGCCAATAGCTTCTGTTTCAGAATATTTTTAGCTTGCAACTAGTTTTTGATAATACTTCTCCTTAATTTGATTTCACCTAATGATTATTGATGTGTAGTAGAGTACTAATGTAATACAAAATTTTAAACATGGCTGAAGCAGCAACTGTTGAAAAAACTTCACCGTCAATGATTACAGCCAAACAGTTGCATGATAAAGATTTATTGAAATCCTTGACCACGGTTTCGGTATATCTAAATATACCTCCATCAGAAGCAAAAATTCACTAAAACCACATCGTGCAGTGGAGATACATAAAACAATCGTGCCAAAAACTGTTGACGACGCCTTTGGCACGACTGTTTTATGTATCTCCATTGCAGGATGTGATCTTAGTAAATTTTTGCTTCTGATGGAGGTATATTTAGGTATACCGAAACCGTGGTCAAGGATTTCAATAAATCTTTATCGTGCAACAGTTTGGCTGTTATCATTTGCGGTGAAGAGAAATGTAATACGTAGAATATTAAACATGGTACTGTCAAGAGTTTCCTGACTGCAACACTTTTAAATTTGAGTAGAATATTTATTCCTAGGTAAACGATCAGTTTTATCTTGGAATAATTTTTCAATCTGCAGAAACTTCACTTTTCTGGAGTACTTACACTGCGGAAAATATAAAGTTATCGCTATCATTTCTAAGCGCCATTAGAAAATATATTAAACTTCTGTTACAGGACTGGCTAGAGAGTGAAGTCTGTTCCAAAATACAGCATTCACCCCTACCTAAATCTGGAGTAAGTACCTCAGGGACTTAAGAATACTAGAAGAAACAATACACACCAAAAATATAGTTATAACTAAATATGGGACCATTTGTAAGTATTAGTAGCTAAAAACACTGTTCGAAATACTCTGAGTCACGTTTTTCCTCAAGTACAACTTTAATGAATTGTACGTTTTAGCAAGAGGTCTTGGTCAATATTATCGATTAAAGACGTCAATGAAAATGTTATATTATTATTTACACTCACCTCCACTCTTCTTTCCTATTAAGAGACTCCTCACACAGGCTTTGAAGGCCCAATGGATGTCGGCCGGCCGCTATGTTATCCTCTACCGTGGTGCGTCACGTGGATGCATTATAGTGGATCATGTGATTAGCACACCACTCTTCTGACCACTATCGCAACTTCCTAGACGTGGAGCCGCTACGTCTCAACCAAGCAATTCCTCATTTGGCATCATGGACTGAGTGCACTGCATTGCCGGCCGAGGTGGCCGAGCGGTTCTAGGCGCTACAGTCTGGAACCGCGCGACCACTACGGTCGCAGGTTCGAATCCTGCCTCGAGCATGGATGTGTGTGATGTCCTTAGGTTAGTTAGGTTTAAGTAGTTCTCAGTTCTAGGGGACTGATGACCTCAGAAGTTAAATCCCATAGTGCTCAGAGCCATTTGAACCAAGCACCGAACATTACTCCCACAAAGGAAATATCCTTGGTGATACTGGATGACAACCATCTACGCTGCTACTCAACTACGGAGGCGGACTGCCTTCGTATTAGCCCACAATACATTCAGGGATTTGTGACCCAAGATACATTGACCACCAAGACAGAATAAAAAGTTAATTTTTCATTTATCACGATTACATTAACAAAAAGGCAGTGTGTTAATATGCTAAAAATGGAATCAGCGTTTGCCAGTACACCCTGGTGTTCGACCAGTATGCTGTGCACTGACTTACACCCACCCTAAGGTGGCAATTCTCACAACTTTGTTTTGGGAGTGGCCTCCAACAAGCGAATCTCTTCTTTGCGTAAATGTGGTCACAAATGGCTGGTACCGAGTAATACTCTGAATTATCCAAAAATGTATTTGATGAAATTAACAACTAAATACATGCAGACGTTTACTATCCTAGTAGATATATACATCCAAAAATTTTACCTAGCATGTGATTTCACTGTCAGAGAAACTAATTTTTTGTAGGAAAGAGGGACGAAACTTCCAGCCAGACAAACGGATTAAGTCAATATTTTACATAGATCTGAGTACCGAAACGCTATGTTTGCATGTTAAAGCTCATATCCTACAAATCTTACTAGTACAGCGATTATGGAAAATACACAGAAGCAAAACGTATCAGAACACCTCATGAAAGTTTTATTACCTGAAATATTAAAGCACCCGGGTTCCCGGGTTCGATTCCCGGCGGGGTCAGGGATTTTCTCTGCCTCGTGATGGCTGGGTGTTGTGTGATGTCCTTAGGTTAGTTAGGTTTAAGTAGTTCTAAGTTCTAGGGGACTGATGACCATAGATGTTAAGTCCCATAGTGCTCACAGCCATGTGTGTGTGAAATATTAAAGTGAAAAGAGGGCCAAAATATTATTATGCGTAACTGAGACTTGAACACCACTTGGTTACTTAGAGAGAACGTATGTGACACGGATAATTGTGTCAATGGCTTATGGTCGACACTGGTAAGAACGTCTAACTTCCTAGCAATTTTCTAATTTGTCATTTATTGAGTGAGGGTAAGTTCCTATGGAACCAAACTGCTGTGGTCATCGGTCCCTAGGCTTAAACACTACTTAATCTAACTTAAACTAACTTACGCTAAGGACAACACACACACCCATGCCCGAGGGAGGACTCGAACTTCCGACGGGGGGAGCCGCGCGAACCGTAGCTAGATCGCGTGTCTACCCTGCGCGGCTTTGTCATATATTCTCCCTCGAAATACACTCCTGGAAATGGAAAAAAGAACACATTGACACCGGTGTGTCAGACCCACCATACTTGCTCCGGACACTGCGAGAGGGCTGTACAAGCAATGATCACACGCACGGCACAGCGGACACACCAGGAACCGCGGTGTTGGCCGTCGAATGGCGCTAGCTGCGCAGCATTTGTGCACCGCCGCCGTCAGTGTCAGCCAGTTTGCCGTGACATACGGAGCTCCATCGCAGTCTTTAACACTGGTAGCATGCCGCGACAGCGTGGACGTGAACCGTATGTGCAGTTGACGGACTTTGAGCGAGGGCGTATAGTGGGCATGCGGGAGGCCGGGTGGACGTACCGCCGAATTGCTCAACACGTGGGGCGTGAGGTCTCCACAGTACATCGATGTTGTCGCCAGTGGTCGGCGGAAGGTGCACGTGCCCGTCGACCTGGGACCGGACCGCAGCGACGCACGGATGCACGCCAAGACCGTAGGATCCTACGCAGTGCCGTAGGGGACCGCACCGCCACTTCCCAGCAAATTAGGGACACTGTTGCTCCTGGGGTATCGGCGAGGACCATTCGCAACCGTCTCCATGAAGCTGGGCTACGGTCCCGCACACCGTTAGGCTGTCTTCCGCTCACGCCCCAACATCGTGCAGCCCGCCTCCAGTGGTGTCGCGACAGGCGTGAATGGAGGGACAAATGGAGACGTGTCGTCTTCAGCGATGAGAGTCGCTTCTGCCTTGGTGCCAATGATGGTCGTATGCGTGTTTGGCGCCGTGCAGGTGAGCGCCACAATCAGGACTGCATACGACCGAGGCACACAGGGCCAACACCCGGCATCATGGTGTGGGGAGTGATCTCCTACACTGGCCGTACACCACTGATGATCGTCGAGGGGACACTGAATAGTGCACGGCACATCCAAACCGTCATCGAACCCAATGTTCTACCATTCCTAGACCGGCAAGGGAACTTGCTGTTCCAACAGGACAATGCACGTCCGCATGTACCCCTTCCACCCAACGTGCTCTAGAAGGTGTAAGTCAACTACCCTGGCCAGCAAGATCTCCGGATCTGTCCCCCATTGAGCATGTTTGGGACTGGATGAAGCGTCGTCTCACGCGGTCTGCACGTCCAGCACGAACGCTGGTCCAACTGAGGCGCCAGGTGGAAATGGCATGGCAAGCCGTTCCACAGGACTACATCCAGCATCTCTACGATCGTCTCCATGGGAGAATAGCAGCCTGCATTGCTGCGAAAGGTGGATATACACTGTACTAGTGCCGACATTGTGCATGCTCTGTTGCCTGTGTCTATGTGCCTGTGGTTCTGTCAGTGCGATCATGTGATGTATCTGACCCCAGGAATGTGTCAATAAAGTTTCCCCTTCCTGGGACAATGAATTCACGGTGTTCTTATTTCAATTTCCAGGAGTGTAGCTCCCATGGTATTTTATGAAGTAAGTGACGATACTTGCTGTTCTATCTTTTTTGTAAAGCAGAGGCAAGGTGGTGAATGAAAGGGCTTTGATAGCTTTGATAGTACGCATTTCTTCATCATTGCATCACTGACAAACTGATAAGCCAGAACATTACGACAACCTGATTAATAACGTGTTGGTCGACTTTTGGATCACAATGAAGTAGCAGTTCTTCATAGCATGGACTCAAAAAATCTTTGGTAGGTTTCCTAAGATACGTGGCACCAGATGCCTACGCACATGTCACACAATACTCGGATGGTAGTTTGTGGTAGTGCAGGCTCCTAGTAACGTCCCATATGAGTTCCGTCTGGTTCATATCAGGAGCATTTGGTGGCCGAGATACGTGACTTCACTATCATGCTCCTCAGATCGCTATAGTACGAGTCTAGCTTTGTGACACAGTAAGTTATCTATCTGGAAGATGTCATATTTGTCGGGAATGATTTCAAGAATGAAAAAATGTTGTTAGTCCTCAATAATGCTAATATGGTCCACGGATACCAACGGCCTTTCAGTTACTACCACTAGTCTCACAGAATACGAGATGAATCTCTACCATAGTACAGTACTGCACCCACTGGCCTGCATTGGTTGGGTGGTGCATGTTTTGAGTAATGGATCACTTGGATCACCACATATCTTGAGAGGACCAGCGTCTAGTGTCACAGGAAACGTTATTCCGACCAGGTGACACGTTTCCATTGACACAGAGTCGATACTCGATGATGCAAGAAATGGGGGGAGGGGGAAGAGGGAATGTACCAAAAAAAAAAAAAAGTGCAGTGGGCCCTTTGTTCTCCTTATGTAAGCAACGATGTTATTTGGTCCTTATGTAAACGTACCATTCACATGAGCTCGTCTTAAAGTAATGAATGACATGAGTGTTATGTTTATGCAAGTATAATTTACGAGCCTAATGTAAACAATTTGTCCTGTTTCAAGCTGCCATATGCATCACCCATCTCCCCTCCCCGTACTCTCCTAGCCCAGCTGGTGATATAATCGGCTTGGCGTGCTGAACTACTATTATTTATGATGTCTGACACTTTGACAGTACAGTGAAATTTAGAGGGGAGTTGTCCAATTGGTTGAATGATCTTAATTTTATATTATAACTTACATGTAGATTAGAATCATCTAATTCTTTTTCTAACAAGTAGGTTGGTGAATAAAAAGAAGGTATATTCTCAAATACTAGCATGTATCCTATTTTTCTCGGCAAAATATCTCTATTATGAGTTTAGAAATAAGCTCTGTGCATTCCTGCAATTCTTCTAGCTGAGAGCATTTGGGGATTTTAATTTGTCCTTTTATTTCCTGCTTAACACTGCTTAGCACACTACATCGCCCTGGATGTATTTTGACAGCTCTTCAGCTCCAAATTTTTGCAGAGTTTGCATATGGTATTTTAAGTGTACGGTTTGTGCTAAAAATTGCACATTACATGTAGTTTTTTTCCGTTAGTTTTGAGCTCCAGAAACAGCTGTTCTATTGCTAGATGCACAATGTCTAGACCACCACTTTTACATACAACGTCCTTTTTAAGCCAATTCAAATGGTAAAAGGGGCTTAAAAACAAATTTTTTATGTATCCTTTAATATACTAAAAGTTCACAGATAAACAGATTTCTGTGAGTACTCCATCATATGACCAATTTTCACTTACACTTGCAGTAAGTGCAGATATTTTGTATCTACATTTCGTATTAAGATTTTCCATACTCTGTGTTTGAGCTAATATTAAGCCTTGCCTCCACATCTGAGATGGCTAATTTGTATTCTTCTGTTATGGCAGTTGTTTGCACCATATACTCCAGTTTTCGTTTTTTGACTTCAAATTCGTCCATTCCCAATTTACTTTTGAGTACGCATGACATATTAAATGCACTTAAAGGGATATTTTTTTACTAGGTAATGGTTTAAGTCTCTGTGATGCATTTACTCTAAACCTATAGGAATAATATGTTTTGTGGGAATCAGTCCTAATTCGCTAATATCTATGTGTGACGTTATTGTGGAGAGTGATGTTTTGGATTGTAAAAAAAAAAAGGAAAAAAAAAAAAAATTCAACTCTAATGTAGCACTTACGTTTTACATGTTTATCGTCTTACACTGCTCTGCAAAACTTAAGCATGAAATAGATAAACCAATATACCACACTGAAAACTCCGTGGTAATGAATGAAAGTGCAGGGGCGTGTTGCCTCAGTGTTGCACAGAAAGCCGGATGTTACATGGCATGAGGTCAGCGTGGCTTCGCAACACAAGGTGGTTGAAGAAATGAGGAAAGACAGTAAGTGTCAATTAGTGAGTAATTACGGTGCACTGTAGTGCGTTCCTCATTACAGAATGACCCTGAGACAACGTTTGGATGATTTGACGTGGGGAAGAATCATCTGGAAACTGGAAGAAGATGAGGTCTGACGAGTGTAACCCAGGAGTTTGGTGTTGCTCACAATATTGTGTCATGTGCGTGGGAAGCGTTCCGAATCGCAGGCACTGTTGCTCGAAAGAAAGCGGACTGTCGACCACTGTCAATTACTGCAGGAGATGACAGCTACTTCGTGCAACAGGTAAGGGGGGACCCGCGTCAAAACAGTGGGTGCAATTGTAAAAACGTTGAACAGAATTGTGAGACACGTAATCTCATACTCCACAGTGGCACAACAACTGCGTGGGGGTGGTCTCTTTACTCTACGTGTAGCACATCGTATTCCGTTGAACCCGCACACCGGCGGCACTATATGCGTTGGTGTCAAAAGCATAGCGAGCGGCCCAACGAGGAGTGATGCCTCCTGCTCTCCTCGGATGAAAGCAGATTCAGTCTGAGTAGGGTTCTGGTCGTACACTCATTTGGCAAGAGGTTGGAACACATAATGCCCCCAGGAGCGTTGTCGATCAAGATCGTTCTGTTGGAGCGGTTGTTGTGGTGTGGGGAGGCATAATGTTGTATTGGTGAACAGACCTCCAAATCTTTCAACACGGTACACTCAGAGGTCACATTTTTCTGACACTGTACTCCTTTTCTCTATGCGTCTTTTCAGGACTGCATTCACCACTGACAGCATTAGGGGGATGAAGATGCACGACCGCATCGAACAGCGCAGAAGGAGGAACTCATGGAACAAGAGGTTATTCGGCGAATTGCCTGGCCTGCCAGTTCCCTAGACCTAAATCCCACTGCAGCACTTCCACATTCACCAACACCCATCTAGCCGGTGTCAACCGTACTGACGGAATAATGGAACGTTATAACACAAAAATTACATACCGACATCGTGGCCAGCTTGGGAGCACATGGATTGCCATCCATGGCTATCACGCATCCTACAAAGAACGATTTCTCACCTTTTGTAATGTTCAGGTTACCATCATAAAGCGCGGTGACTTCAGTGCAATTATTGTCTTTTTTTTTCCAAAGACAATAACTGCACTGAAGTCACTGTGGTTTATGGTGTTCGTCTCATTGGGTATCTCTTCCAGTTACCTCCTGTATAATACTGTAGCAGTTCTTCTTATGTATGGCCCCCGTTTCATCGAGCTCTGTTACTTGTCAGTAACACATTGTGGGGAAGCTACTTTCTTCCTTAAATTTTGCGCAGCAGTGTGTTTATGAGAAAAGTTCTAGATAAATTCAGTAGTATAGGAGTGTGCTACTAATGAATCATTGGAGTGTATACACATTCCGAACACTGTTCACATATAGATAACTCGTACATAGACGGTATGAACAGTTTCCTTCGTATTATTCACTATTAGTAACCATTGAGCTTATTTTATAGTAGGCAGGTGAATGACTGCCTGAGATTAATATTTCAATTTCTCTAAGAATTGACAAAGATTATAAAGATTGTACCAGAAAGTAAATAGGGAAGACTTATTTGTAAAATATTTCAAAATGTGTTAACCCAAAATTTGAAGTTTTCCGGGGCACTTCCAAACTGGCGCTCTAAGAAGCCATTTCGCGATTCGGTCGCAGCTTAATTTGTTAAACCAAATAATCTGCAATACGAAAAAGTTAATTACAAAGCTAAACACTAGTGGGGCTATTCCTTAGTTTTGTGTACAAAAAAGGAAAAAACTATGTAACATCGTCTGAGCTATGAGACTTGTCGCAAACTCGAAAAGCCCTTGCGGTTATCTCTTCGAAGTTTTGAGCCAGGTTCAGATAACAAATCCAAACTGTCAAGATGCCTACGAGACGGTGGTACAAAGTCCATGGTATTTTTAGATGTCAAGCACCTGCACTACAATTAAGGACGTTAAAAATGAACAGAGTGCTTGCTGGAAAACGTTACACGGCACCGCAGTCATCTAACTATTGGCGTCTGTGTATGTAGGAGCCAAAAATTATGTTTATCGTACCTAAATGAGCACTCCATACATACTGCTACTCTATGATTACTACTGGATGCACGATAACAGCTACAGCATGCGTCAACATCCACTTGAATCACTTTGCTTCTTAACAAACGAATAAGTCAAGGAGGCAGTCTGCACCTTGAGACCAGACTCGTAATGCAGCTGTTTCTGATGCATCAGAGGAAAACCCAGTAGCCCTCAACTCCTTCAGATACATATGAGTAGGAATACAATGGCAATTCTCTCAAGTGGCAAGTGGAGGCAAGAGAAGGGCTGCAGAGGTAAGACATCGTCGTGCTCCTCCACTCTCCTAAAACAGGCTCCGCGCTTGGAAATGACTCAACGTGATAGCTTCAAAGCCAACACACTCATATGCTTAGATCTTCCAATAGAAACTCACTATTTTATTGTCCAGCCACATTTTTCAACTCATTAAACCACGCCAATTTCCTCGTAATAGCTCATTCAGAGAGCTTCTTACCCAACACACACATATACTTAGATCTTACAATCAGAACCCAATGTTTTACAGCCCAATCACGTCTCCAGTTCCCTCGTAGGCCACGCAACTGTTTTGGAAACAGCTAGTTGAAAAGCTCCTAAGCAAACACACGAGCACCCATGCACACAAACACATGCACACACACACACCCACACACACACACACACACACACACACACACACACACAACTTTGTCAGCATTTTGCTCTCCCAATCACAGCCCAGTATTTTCAGTATTTCACCAGCCATTAAAACTGAACTGTCAATCAGTATGTATCCATGAGTCGGCCATCTTATTCTCCCAACTCCACTTGGTGATGACAATCGTTCATCGTTTGAACTCCATTTGGTGCAGGGTACAATGACTATCATAATAAATTTCACAAATTTCCAATTCAGAATGGTCTCCATTAGTGTTCTATAACTGTAGAAAACACAGATGACTCCTTTTATTGGTGCAACTGGTGTAACTTACAGATTAATGTACACTTGAAGCTTAAAACCCGACTGTGGACACTCAAACTGACTCAGTGTTATTTCCATGTATAAATCAAATGGCTCTGAGCACTATGGGACTTAACATCTGAGGTCATCAGTCCCCTAGAACTTAGAACTACTTAAACCTAACTAACCTAAGGACGTCACACACATCCATGCCTGAGGCAGGATTCGAACCTGCGACCGTAGCGGTCGCGCGGTTCCAGACGGTAGCGCCTAGAAACGAAAAATGAGATTCTGGTATTATCTTAGGTCTACTTGAAACGATGTTTGTGGTAGTTCTTAGAACAGACTTTGATCACGTGACATTTTGAGCTTTTCAGTAATGCTTCACCTCACTAAGCATCATTTTTGGGGGAAGAAGATAATGCCGGAAGAAGATAATGCATCATATTCAAGTCTGTAACAAAAATTAATTCTACATCTACATTTACATACGTACTCCGCAATCCACCATACGGTGCGTGGCGCAGGGTACCTCGTACTACAACTAGCATCTTCTCTCCCTGTTCCACTCCCAAACAGAACGAGGGAAAAATGACTGCCTATATGACTCTCTACGAGCCCTAATCTCTCTTATCTTATCTTTGTGGTCTTTCCGCGAAATGTAAGTTGGCGGCAGTAAAATTGTACTGCAGTCAGCCTCAAATGCTGGTTCTCTAAATTTCCTCAGTTGCGATTCACGAAAAGAACGCCTCCTTTCCTCTAGAGCCTCCAACCCGAGTTCTTGAAGCATTTCCGTAACACTCACGTGATAATCAAACCTACCAGTAACAAACCTAGCAGACCGCCTCTGAATTGCTTTTATGTACTCCCTCAATCCGACCTGACAGGGATCCCAAACGCTCGAGCAGTACTCAAGAATAGGTCGTATTAGTGTTTTATAAGCGGTCTCCTTTACAGATGAACCACATCTTCCCAAAATTCTACCAATTAACCGAAGACGACTATCCGACTTCCCCACAACTGCCATTACGTGCTTGTCCAACTTCATATCGCTCTGCAGTGTTACGCCCAAATCCTTAATCGACGTGACTGTGTCAAGCGCTACACTACTAATGGAGTATTCAGACATTACAGGATTCTTTTTCCTATTTATCTGCATTAATTTACATATATCTATATTTAGAGTTAGCTGCCATTCTCTACACCAATCACAAATCCTGTCCAAGTCATCTTGTATCCTCCTACAGTCACTCAACGACGATACCTTCCCGTACACCACAGCATCGTCAGCAAATAGCCGCACGTTGCTATCCACCCTATCCAAAAGATCATTTATGTAGAGAGAAAACAACAGCGGACCTACCACACTTCCCTGGGGCACTCCAGATGATACCCCCACCTCCGATGAACACTCACCATCGAGGACAGCGTACTGGGTTCTATTGCTTAAGAAGTCTTCGAGCCACTCACATACTTGGGAACCAATCCCATATGCTCGTACCTTAGTTAGGAGTCTGCAGTGCGGCACCGAGTCAAACGCTTTCCGGAAGTCAAGGAATATGGCATCCGTCTGATACCCTTCATCGATGGTTCGCGAGATATCATGTGAAAAAAGGGCGAGCTGCGTTTCGCAGGAGCGATGCTTTCTAAAGCCGTGCTGGTGCATGGACAGCAACTTCTCTGTCTCAAGGAAATTCATTATATTCGAACTGAGAATATGTTCGAGAATCCAGCAACAAACCGATGTTAATGATATTGGTCTGTAATTTTGAGGATCCGTCCTTCTACCCTTCTTATATACAGGCGTCACCTGCGCTTTTTTCCAGTCGCTCGGGACTTTACGTTGGAGATTCGCGATAAATGCAAGCTAAGTAAGGAGCCAATGCAGTTGAGTACTCTCTGTAAAACCGAATTGGAATCCCATCAGGACCTGGCGATTTATTTATTTTCAACCCATTTAGCTGCTTCACAACCCCAGGGATGTCTATCACTATGTCCTCCATACGGGAATCTGTACAAGACTCAAACGGCGGCATGTTTGTACGATCCTCCTGCGTGAAAGCTTTCTCAAACGCTAAATTCAAAATTTCAGCTTTCGTTTTGCTGTCTTCCGTTGCCAGGCCAGACTGATCAGTGAGTGACTGGATTGACTGGATTGAAGCCTTCGACCCGCTTACCGATGTTACGCAAGACCAGAATTTCCTTGGGTTTTCAGCAAGATCTTTTGCTAAGGTATGACGGTGGTAGTGGTTGAATGCTTCGCGCATAGCTCTTTTTACAGCAGCACGAATCTCTACTAACTTTTGCCTGTCCCCACTCTCCCGATCTTTCTTGTAGCGCCAGCGCAACTGCCTTTGCTTCCTGAGCATTCTCCGAATTGCGCTGTTTAACCACGGTGGGTTTTTTCCGTCCGTAACCCACTTTTTCGGCACATACTTATCCAATGCGTGATTTATAATGTGTTTAAAATTTGTCCATGATTCTTCCACGTCCATCGTACCGGAAGTAAATGAAGTCGGTTCATTTACTGAGTGGGATGCTAACAACTGTTTATCCGCTCTTACTAGTAAGAATACTCTCCTAGCCTTCTTGACCTACTTTTTAACTTTCGTAACCATAGTCGTAATGACAACATCATGATCACTAATCCCTGTCTCAACACTGACACCTTCGATGAGGTCTGGTCTGTTCGTGGCCACCAGATCTAAAATATTTCAGTTACACGTTGGCTGTCGATTTAGCTGCTCAAGACAGTTTTCGGATAATGTGTTCAAAAGTAATTCACACGACGGCTTGTCTGTACCACCTGTAATGTATCCATAGACATTCCAGTCTATACTAGGTAGGTTGAAGTCGCCTCCGGCTAATATAGCATGATCCGGGTACTTTGCGATACAGAATGTAGACTTCCTTTGAATTATTCTAGAACTGTCACGGTGGAATCTGGTGGCCGGTAATAACACCCCACAATTAACTTTATTTCCCCTAACCCTGTTAAACGTGTCCAGATAACTTCACAATCACACTCTACTTCGACCTCAGTAGACACAATATTGTTGTCAACTGCAATGAAGACACCACCTCCTACGGTGTCTAATCTGTCTCTCCGATACACGTTCCAACTCTCACTAAATATTTCAGAACTTCCTATCTCAGGGTTGAGCCAGGCCTCAGTCCCGAGAATAATTTGCGCGCCACCCGCTTCCTGGAGGGCAGTAAATTCAGGAACTTTATTCCGAACACTCTGAAAATTTACTGCTAATATCTTGATAGCTGAAGTATCTTTACACTGAGCGCATCCTGATTTCCCTGCCTGCACGTCGAATGTTGAGTGTTCATCAGAACACCTCGGACTACTGCCTAGCCCATGTGCACGCCACAAGTACTCTGCTACCCGAGTAGCCGCTTCCTTGTGTAGTGCACCCGTGACCTATCTAGGGGCGTCCTACAATTCCCCACCCAATAGCGCAAGTCTAGATATCTGCAGCCAAGACCGTCACAGAGTCGACGAAGCCTCTGGTTGAGACCCTCCACTCTCCTCCATACCAAAGGACCCCGATCCACTCTGGGAACGAAGCTGCAAATAGAGAACTCTGCTTGCACCCCGCGTGCGAGGCCAGCGGTCTTCACCAAATCCGCCAGCCGCCCGTACGATCTGAGGATTGCCTCAGAACCCAAGCGACAGGCATCATTGGTGCCGACGTGAGCAACTACTTGCAGACGGCTGCACCCCGTACGCTCGATAGCCGCAGCAAGGCCGCCTCCACATCTTGTATGAGGCCCCCCGGCAGACAAACCGAGTGCACGTTGGATTTCTTTCCAGCCCTGTACACTATTTCCCTAAGGGGCTCCATCACCCGCCTAACGTTGGAGCTCCCAATAACCGGCAAGCCTTTGCCCCCCTGTGCCTGCTCGGGGCCTGATGAACGAGCGGCCACCTGCCCACTGACAGGATGTTATGTTATTGTGTGGCTAATACAGTTTTAATATAATATTCCATCTTAGACCTACGTGTGGTTGTATTCCACAGGTGGTACAAAAACGAACTTTCGAGGAAGGCTGGGACATTTACCAACTGGAAATATGGTGCAGAGGCTCTCTATAAAGCTTTCGGACTACATCTCGTTTCCTTTTCATAATCAACTAGTAAATAATACCAAGATCTGTAGCACGTTTAGCCACAGGCGTCACAGATTGCGATTCATTCGTTTCCTTTCCATAGTTATCTACTAAATATTACCATCATCTGTAGCGTTTTGAACCACAGGATTCACAGTTTCTGATGCTTTATCTCAACAAAGCGTACTCAATATCTTTGGAGATATTGTAATGTGGACAGTCATTTTAATTTCATGCTTGCGGATCCTCGGTTTGCGTAACTCTCAGGAGCAGTAATGTCTTTGGACAAGATTCCCCACAGAGGAAAGTTCGATCTCTGACCGCAAACGAATATTTCAGCTTTGCACCACAGTATAACAGCAATTAAAAGGAAATAAAATAAAAACAAAGTACGTAAACATTTCTTCCATAATGTACAAAACGTAAGTGGCTCGCTTGTTGGCTGATCTGACAGGTTAAGATATTGATGGCAATGCCTCACTGGTCCTGTCGCACAGTGAATACAACATGACACTATGATGAAATAACACTCCGACGAATGGCCACTATTCATATCTGACCGATTTCATTACTATTCATGTGACATATCGTCCAGTGCCAGATGACAGCCACGCGGGGTAGCCGCGTGGTCTAAAGGGCGCCTTGTCACGGTCTGTGCGGCTGCCCCCGTCGGAGGTTCGAGTCCTCCCTCGGGCATGGACGTGTGTGTGTTGTCCATAGCGTAAGTTAGTTTAAGTTAGATTAAGTAGTGTGTAAGCCTAGGGACCGATGACCACAGCAGTTTGGCCCCATAGGAACTTAGCACAAATTTCAATTCCCAGATGACAGCTAACACGATAATCTCACAGAAGGTAGATGATATGCTCGATCTACAAAATGACATACTGTGCCCACAATGTAGCAGTTACAAGTTCCTCTCTAATATACTCTCATCTTGGATAAAAGTCTGATTCTTCTCATAAAACGTGGGCTACATTGGGAGTAAGTTCACAAAACTTCTTTAATTGGTGGCAGAATCCTATTCTTCTATGTTCAATAAAGGTCTGTGACTGTAGCAGGCTGACAAACAAATCGTCAAGTACGGAACACATAAGTATGTTTTCAAATAATTTACGGGAATGCACCTGGATGACGCCATCGACAACCGCCGATATTTTGACAGTAGCACACCTTGCCATGTTCAAGACATAACTGCATCAAGTAAGAGCTGTGCAAGGGAATTTATAACCTCGCTTTTCAGAGAAACTCCAGAAAGATAACACTCACACACACTGCAGACACTCGCATCACAAACCAAAAATGATCGACTTCAAAAGTTATCGATACTGAAATAAGTACTCAGAAAATGAAGTGGCATTAGCTCTGTCCTTTCTTTGACAAGGGAGAGAGAAGCATTCCATGCATAATTTAAACAAAACCACCATCTCGATTTATAAGGTTACTTGCTAATTTAAATTCAACGGCTGCCGTAATAACACTTGCCCAATAGCTGGAGCTGCATGCCAGAACCTCCGTCTTGTCATATTCCAAATGATGACTGATGTAAGGACAATGTTCTGCAATGGCGGATTTGCGCAGCTGTCATAAGCTTGTGTGACGCTTATGCCCAGTACACTGGTTCTCCATAGTCCTGATACTATGACCAATATATGGCAAGCCACAACTGCAAGGAATACGGTAGACACCAGGCTTACGGAAACCAACATCATCCTTTACGGAACCTAAGGGACCCTGACCTTAGATTATTAGAGTCCGATACGGAAATCTGAATCATCAATTTTACCTGAGGACCAGGGATTTAAAGGACTGTAGAATGATTCGGATCTATTCGAATTGCAATGAATGACAACTTATGTAGAAAGCTATTATTACTGAAAACAATCACACACAAAAAATATACACATCCGCCCTTAAGCGCCGAGGCACTGTCCGACCGTGGGTCCATTCACAGCTGCCCTCGCTCTCACCGCGTCGTATCCCGACAGCCGCCCTTGCCCCTCAGGTACAAATAACTCTAGAGAGGGCAGCACCCTCCAGTGACTCGGCGAGTGTAGCGACAGAACATAGATGCGGTAGTAAAACACAATTCACATCATATTTCTGAAATATACGACCAGTCCTGTTCGAAATGCTTTTTGCATAAGGCAAAAAAGGCCGTAGACTTGACTGAGCCAGGTGGCGCAGTGGTTAGCACACTGGACTCCCATTTTGGAGGACGACGGGTCAATCCCGCGTCCGGCCATCCTGATTTAGGTTTTCCGTGACTTTCCTAAATCGCTTCAGGCAAATGGCAGGACGGTTCCCTTGAAAAGGCACGGCCGACTTCCTTCCCCATCCTTCCCTAATCCGATGAGACCGATGACCTCGCTGTTCGATCTCTTACACCAAATCAACCCAACCCAACCCGTAGGTCTGGATATCACTTCGCCGCGCGGAGTGAACGCGCGGTTTGAGGCGTCATGTCACGGACTGTGGGGCCCATCCGGCCGGAGGTTCGAGTCCTCCATCGGGCATGGGTGTGTGTGTTGTCCTTAGTATAAGTTAGTTTAAGTAGTGTTAAGTCTAAGCACAGATGACCTAAGCACTTTGGTCCATTAGGAATTCACACGATTGAACATTTGGACATCACTTCGGTATTGCCGTGCACAAGCTGGTGCCCAACTGATAGATAGCGCAACGCATGTCAGCTCTGTCTTTCACTATAACTATTCTGATTAAAGATGACAAACTCTCTGTGTCCAAGATGACATGGGCCCAGTGAACTTAAGTATGAAGAACCCTTCACCTTGAGCCGGATGGTGACAACTATCAGCTTTCAGCTACAAGTCAGTGCCAGCAGGGTTCCTATGTATGGCATGACTAGGAATTCAGATGGGATGATTTTGTACAGATTCACCTAATGGAAGGAATGGGATCCTCGCATAACTGCTTCAGCGTTCAGCATCTGTAAACCAAAATTTGCTTTCATTAAAGTCAAAAGAGTGTTAAAAACAATCAACAGTAAAATGGGCTGACCAGACTTTAGAAAAACGACTTTTAAGCAGCTGTCACTGATTACTAGCCACGAGCCATTAAATATACACCAAATGCTCAGAATTTTAGACACAATTAACTACAGTTAGTAAAGTTCACTAAGCAGTTTGTTAAAAGTAACAGCTCCCTTTAATTTTGAACCCACTTGGTAGACAGCAAAGGTACAGAATTCTAGAAACCATTAACAGTCACTGAATAAACAGCTCCAACTAACCAAAATTCGATGATCAGGTTTTACGAAAATTACTTATAAAAAGTTAGCATTAATTTTGAAGCCACTGTCATTCGGGACATACACAAGATACAGAAAATTTAAAGAATTAGCAGTCACTGAATAGGCAGCTACGTTTAACCAAAATTAGCTGCTGAGATATTAAGCATATTATTTTTAAACCGCTACAATTAATTATGAACCCACTGCCGTCCAGTAGATAGCAAAATACAGAACACAAAAAACAATTAACGTCACTGAATAGGCACATATAGTTAGCTAAAATTCACAGATCAGTTTGTAACAAAAAACTTTTAAATGGCTACTAATAATTGTGAGTGGTGGTTGCATAAACCCCACCGGGGAGAGGGGAAAGTGGACGAGCGATGAGTAAGACGTATACGTAAGTTACTTAACTTGGAGAAGATGGCCGCCGTCCATCCAATCGTTAAGCCTGCAAGAGACCGGACCGCCTCGACTTGTGGCGTACCGGTGAAATAAACTCCAAGTCGCTGGTGTGTTTACCAAAATATCATGCCCACTCACAGAAACCGCTTCGCAGAGCTGGCAGTAACCGACGTCAAAATCAGGCTCGGAGCTTTTACAGGAGCCGATTAGCTCTCTCGTGTACCATCCAGAACATCAAACCTCTCCCGTCCCTGGCTGATTCGCTCCGCACATCTCACACTCACTGCCTAAAACCTTCCTACTTCACGGCTCTTGTCCCCACCGATGGTATCACTGACGTACGTCTAAAGTTATCCAAAGATTGTCGACGAAGGCCGAAATCGATAGAAGGCCGATCCTGTACGTCAACCTTCCTCCTGATCGAAACATGGAAGGGAACACAGCCATGCTATTCCACCTTCATTGTGAAACAAATATTCGGGTGGTTTGAATTCAGGTGTTCTAAAAAGCGTCGTTCAAATTCGCACTTCTGTGAGGCCAAACAACAAAAATAATTATCTGAAAAAAAAACCGCCTACTCCAAGGCACGTTCCTCGAGGTCATCATAAACAAATTGGCAATAACAGGTGACATCGGGCTTCCCATTGCAACTTCATCTGTCTCCTCGTAGTACTGGTCATTGAATAAAAAATGAGTTGAAGTCAATACATGCTGAAATTTTTGGTAGATGGCTTTTGTTTCTAAGGTCTGTTTCGGCTTCGGTTAATGATTTCTTCGAAAATTTTGGCTTTTTATTGAGATTGGGTGGACGGTGCTTCGTGTTCGCAGTCTGACTGTGAATTTGATTCTGTAATTGCCAGCCATTTGGCAAAATTTCAATGTTTCCGTGGCTCGGAGTCTAATACTGTATTTCGACTTTCTGTGATAAACCTCACGGAGAAAGCTTTGGACGAAGTAACTTTATTCGTGCCAGGGAACGGTTTAAATTTTGCTCCGGCCCCCAAGTGTTTGGCAGTGTCTGATTTTATTACTTCTGTTGAACAGGCTGTTTTTAAACTACCTCTTGATGTTGCAGAGGTGGCTAGGAGAGAGGCACGCATTTTGGTTACTCGGGAACGTCCTCCCAGGCGTAATGACACAGCAACTGAGAAGCTACTTTATGTTCTCTTAGAGTTGATCTGGCTATTGTTATTTTACTTGCGGACGAGGGCAATGCTAGCGTTGATTTGGACAAGCAGGATTACGTTCAAAAGACGCAGTGTTTATTGTCTGATTCGCCTTACCGCAGGGTCGGTGCTGAGCTCACAAAAAGTGTTAAGAGAACACTAACAGTCTCCTGAAGAGACGTTCCTTGTCGCAGGAACTGATCAGAAGTCTTCATTATTATTGTGTGGGTTCCCATAGTTTATACTCCCTCCCTAAGGTCCACAAAGGAGGGATTTCTCTTCGTCCGATTGTGAGTGACATATCGTGCAGCAAAACACGTTGCTACTTTGTTTAGCCATGTAGTAAGCACCACATTAAGAACTCGACGGATTTCTTTGAATGACTCTGATATTCTATTAAGTTCTGATGTGGTCTCTCTCTTCACTCACTGTGCTCTGTCTCGTTATAGTCTACTGAGGTTAGGTTTGGTGCTGAATAGACGAACCTATTTCGTCACGAATTGGATTCCACTTACTTTTTGTTCAATGACTAGTACTACGAGCAAACAGATGGACTTGATATGGGAAGCCGGTTGTCACCTATTATTGCCAACTTGCTTTTGGATGACATCGAGGAACGTGCCTTGGATTCGGCGACTTTGAAACCTGCTTGTTTTCCCAGATACTTAGACGATACTTTTGTTGCTTGGTCTCATGACAGTGAGAATTTGAACGATTTTTAGAACACCTGAGTTCAGCCCACCCAAATATTTGTTTCACAACGGAGGTGAAAAACGATGGCTGTATTCCCTTCTTTGATGTGTTGGTCAAGAGGAAGGCTGGACATGTTGGAGTGTGCTTACGCCGTTCGTCTAAGCCTCAAGCCTCAGTATTGTGTTTACATTTGACGGCATGCAGTGCAGCGGTAGCTGACAAATTTACTTGTGCACTGTTATACAGTTATTAAATTTAATAGTTTTCAGAGGGGTTTCGTGCTGTTTGTGGCGAAATAATGTTTTAATAAACTTTTGGAAACGCTCGCTCCCTGTCTTTTTTAGAGTTTTCCGTGCGTTAAAGTCGTTTAGTAAATTTCGTGCTTTAGTTTTCAGCTGACGTTTCTTATTATTTCTAGTGAAATATTTCAGTAAAGTTTTCATTCAGTGTTTTAACTTCGTTGAGTATCCCAGTGGCCGTTTGAATTTTTGGTTTTAGCTAATAATTTTGTAAAGTTTTGTTGGTGTTGGTATTAGCTGTGGTGTAGTAGTATTAAAGCAAGTAGTTGCTTTCTTAGTAGACAGAGAATTTCGAGACCGCTATTGTTAGCTCTATAAATAGTTCTACTGGTGTAACTGAACTTTGGTAACGTAACAGTACAATTTTGCCGTAAGTCAGAAGTGTGGGCTCTGTCGTAGGTTTGTGAGTTGTGGGTTACGGCGTGGTATGCTGAAGGCAAGCCAGTGGGCATTCTAGCGGGATCCTGTCCTGTGAATGCAGAATCTGTAGTAGTAACAAGTTGATAGAGGAACAGGAGCGTAAGATCTGTGCCCTTCAGGTGCAGTTGCAACGCACAAAGGAGAAACTAGATAGACTGAAGAGGGTGAAGGGTGGTGGGGAATGGGAACTGGCAGTTGGCAAGAAGGCAGCTAGCAAGAGGAGTTATTCAGACAGTTACACTTTCCGTATATGCAATAGATTTAACCAATTGTCAGAGTTGAGTGGAGAGGAGCCTCGTGTAACTGTAGATGTAGGGAACATGCAGCAGTCCTCAGCAGTTAGGAGGCCTAGGTCAGCTGCAAAGCCTAACAGAAGGAAGAAGGTTCTGCTGCTAGGTAGTTCGGGCGGTAGAGGTATGGGCCAGCAGTTGCAAGAAGTGTTGGGGAGGGAGTACCAGGTCACCAGCATTGTGAAGCCTAGTGCAAGGTTCGGTCAGGTGACTGACAGCATAGGGGAGTTATGTAGGAATTTTACGGAGGAGAATCAGTTAGTGATAGTGGATGGAGCAGGGAACAGTCTTGATAGGGACGGGGAATATGATGTAGGTGGTGACCTGGTACTCAAACAGGTGGCACTAATGTGCATTTCGTGCAACTGTTGCAGCGTCATGATCGGTGTAAGTCCACGAACCTCTTGTCGACCCCTGTTCACGAGTCTGGGTATTTTGACATGGGCCTCTCAACATATTTATTCCTTATTGTCGTTTCTTGATAACAATATTAGTTTATTCCCAAGAATAAGCAGCTTGCACTCGGTTACTACTGGGCGGAAATCAAACCTGCATTTGGATCGGACTTCTTTAACTCTTGTGCAGAAAGGTGTGCAGTATACTGCTGCATCCATTTTCAGTAAGTTACCACTCGATTTCAAAAATCTTTGCAGTAATCCACACGCTTTCAAATCGAAACTGAAGAGTTCCCTAGTGGGTCACTCCTTTTGTTCTGTCGAGGAGTTACTTGAAAAAGTAAGCTGATTCTTCTTGTATTGTTGATTGCGTTTACTTAAACTTATGGACTGTCTTTTTTCGGGTTCATAAACATTTTATTTTTATTTGTTATTACATCCGGCACAACGTGAAGGGGTACTTTGTACTTTTGTTCACAGGGCCCATTTCATCTCAAACCCGGAGAGTTTGTCAGTTGAGCCAGCCCATCTTCATGTCACCTATCGATCAACTGTGCATTGGGTGAGTGATGAGAATACCGAAGTGGCACCAAAGTCTAGAGCCCTTTTGCCTTACACAGGTAGCATTTCGAACAGGATTGGTCGTATTTTTCGGTAAGTGTGTTTTCAGATCATCATCTAAGATAAGAGGTCCATTTTTCCTACCGCATTTCTTGCAGTTGTGGAATTTCATATATTGGTCAGACGATTAGACTGTGGAGGACTTATGTACTGAAATAAGCGTCACACACCCTTACAACAGCCGAAAAAAACCGCTGTTACAGAACTTTGTCTTTGCATTGGTTATCCTTTGGACTAGAACAACACGGAGGTTCTGGCATGCGGTTCCAGCTATTAGGATAATATTATTAATGCAGCTATTGAAATTAAATTGGCAAGTAACTTTATAAATAGCGAGTATTCATTTTGTTTAAAATCTCTTGACTCTCCGTCACATGCCGCAAGCTAGTCGACTGGCACTACATGTCCAGACAGAGGTCAGGGCTAATACTCACGCTCACAACAGAGCAAGTAGTATTCCTCCACACTTCCTTACACTCGGCGCACGCAAATACTAGGGGAGAAAACGGGACGAACCTTGAAAGACTGCCATCGATACCTGCACCACAATCATCAGCTACAAAAGTGTCTAGCTAGTGAACCAATGAAAGTGAGACGAACACAGTAAGTTAAGTACACCAGTTACTTGCTTTTGCCAGCTTGGTTATCTTTAAATAATGTAAATAAAATTCACCCACGCCACTCTAAGTCTTTGTGTTTGTCGTATAAAAGTCTACCTCATATTTACGTCCTACAACTGCAGACACAGAACAAGTAGCCACTGATATACTGACACCTCTACACCCAATGCTAATACACTCTGCTCAGTAAACTTGCCAGACCAATGTGACTAGCCACTAAGCGCGAGCAACCTCCCAGATAAATGTCCATACAGCGATTCCCTCTTACATATACTTGTAACAGAATCTTAAAGTTACACGATAGTATATAATTTAGAATACTGATCGAAATCCCTTACATTTACTGTAGGTTCATTACGCAATTAATAGACCATCGTATGTATGTATTTTTCACATTTGGCAATATGGGGTACACTTTATACCGTAAACACAAAGACTTACAGTTGCATACCTTTAATTTATTATATTTTCATATAGCCAAGCTGGCAATAGCAAATAACTGTTGTACTTAACTTCCGGCCTGCCGAGGTGGCCGAGCGGTTCTAGGCGCTACAGTCTGGAACCGCGCGACCGCTACGGTCGCAGGTTCGAATCCTGCCTCGGGCATGGATGTGTGTGATGTCCGTAGGTTAGTTAGGTTTAAGTAGTTCTAAGTTGTAGGGAACTGATGACCTCAGAAGTTAAGTCCCATAGTGCTCAGAGCCATTTGAACCATTTTTTGAACTTAACTTCCTCCGTTGTATTTGCAATTGTTCGTCTAACAGAACTCTTTCATTGATTCGCTGTCTAATCAATTTTAGTAAGTGATGGTTGTGGTGCAGGTATCGATGGCAGTCTTCCGAGGTTTGTGCTGTTTATATATAATAAAATAGTGACTCAGATTTCATAACCTAATCTTCGAGCCGGCCGGAGTGGCCGAGCCGTTCTAGGCGCTACAGTCGGGAGCCGCGCGACCGCTACGGTCGCAGGTTCGAAACCTGCCTCGGGCATGGATGTGTGTGCTGTCCTTAGGTTAGTTAGGTTTAAGTGGTTCTAAGTTCTAGGGGACTGATGACCTTAGAAGTTAAGTCCCATAGTGCTCAGAGCCATTTTTTGAACCAAATCTTCGAAAGCTGTTTATGTCAAGATGGACGAACAGACTATGCGGAGAGTGGTGATGAAAGTTTAGCTTACAGAGTCTGTTTCTTCCTTAATAACATTTTCTCGGTTTACAAGCCGCGTTAATACGACTGAAACGTCGAGCTTTCGACAGCTGTTTTGGCTCAGACATCCTCATACGGGGAGTCTGCTATAAAAGAAGCAGCCGAAATTAGAATAAACAGAAACAATTTTAACAGAGGGCAGGGGTACGCACTTAGAATGGCGTGGGGGCGGGCTTTGGACATTGAAAAAGCGAGGACGTTAGAGCGGCAGTAACAAACGTGGCGCCGGCCCCTCGCGCCATCTGACGTCAGTCGGTCCCGCGGCAAGGCCTACGAGAAAGACAGGCCGTGGCGCGCACGAAGGTAGTCCTACGCTCGCTCGCTCGCTCGCTCAAATCAGCAGATAAACTACGTTTCTACACCTGTTAACTCGTACCTAGGCGTGTCCGTACAAACGAAAACGGAATCGTCTACTGGAATCCGCTATTATGGAACCTTACTGTTATTAGTCCTATAATGATGGGAAGTCCATGGGCCTACTTATAATTTGTTACGGCTGTACTGGCGTATAATAAAATAAAATCGTGTTGAAATGATTATCAGTTGCATAAGGTACCACCTCCAGCATGTAATGAGTATTGTTAAGCAGAAGAGATTAAATGCTATAAATAAGCCATTACACCATTTATATCGAGTGTTGGTCTAAAAATGAATTTTCCTGTGGTATTGTTAATCAGCAAGACTTCATAATAGCAGATACCAGTGGAAGATGCCGTTCTCGTTAGTACTTACACGCCAAGCTGCGAGTTAACAGGTTTAGAAACGCATTATGTCTGCTGAGCTGAGGGAGTGAGCGAGTTCAGGACTACCTTCGTGACGTACGCGCCGCGGCCTGTGCTTCTCGTGGGCCTCGGTCCCGCGGAGGGACAGAGCTGCTAGGGGCTGCCCAACCTGCCTTTTGCACATGCGTCACTGGAACATTCCAGACGCTGCCACTGCATCTACCGGGTGTCCCTCCTATGGGTGATACGACAGATATTTGCAATTTCTTTTTTTTTTTCTTCTTTTTTTGCAGTTTGTAGCTGTATTCAGCCCAAAAAAATACTGTTCATCGCGTCTTTCGTACGACGCCCAGCGTCGACAGGAAAAGTCGATTTGTTTCCCATTGCGGAGAAAACGATTATTACAATGGAATTTTACGACCATTCGATAGATCGATCAAAATTAATCTGGTGCGTTATTCATTTTATCGATGTGTATTAACAGGAACGGTAAAATACGAAGAATAACCAGCACTCCAGCACTGACTGATCGGCGCTTCTGCACAACAGCAGCAGTCAGCGTGGACCAAGGCGGCGCTGTCGCTTGTGGAGCATTGGCTATTCTGATGATGAAATTGCTCAGCACAATAAAAACTGTTCCATAGCTCATCAGACGAATATGAACCAGAAGAAAGAAAACCAGACCATATTTCTTTGTATTACAAAATTAAAGTTGTTAATGTCGCAAAAACTCACCCCAACGTGGAAACTACAAACATTTCCGAAAAAGGATGCAGCCGATTAAAAAAGCAGGAATATTATCCCAATAGGAAGATGAAATAAAACAAATAGGCACTTAATATGATAACTATGCATTAATCAATTCCTGGATGTATGATCGTTTTGTTGAAACTTGAGAAAATTATAGACAAGTGTCTACTCAGAATTTACAACGTTTGACTTTAACACCAGCAAAACTACTTACAGATTTTTAATTTAAAGCTTTTGACAACTGGCTTCATAACTTCAAAAATAAGCATGGGATTTGTCAACGAAAAGCGACAAACTTTACTTCAATAAAAAGAAAAAAGAAACAGCGACGATCGAAGAAACTTTGTCTTCTGCAGACACTTTTCTAACCCAGACGTTCCACCTAATACCGAATTTCGAAGAAATATTTTGGTATTAACACTGACGAGACAGGTAGATTATTGAATAGAACTTCACTTTTCTCTCTATTTTTACGAGTCTCTAACAAAATACTTTAGCTTCCGTTTTTTTTTCTTTCCGGGATATTAATATCAGTCGGTATACAACAGTACTATCGCTGATAGGAAACGTAAAATTATTTTCGTCAAAAGGCACAACATGACTAAAGTGGCACATACATATACCGCTCAATATGCTCTCACTCTGGAAAGTCTTACCTCAATCATTCGTTTCGTTACAAAAAGTAACTGGTAACTTTGGTCCCCAAATTCAAAAACCGGTCAATGAATATGCACAAAAATATAAAAATGTCCTAATAACATCTTTGAAATCAGATAGGCTAACAACAGGACTGTATATTGACTTTCTCAACCGTTGTTTAAAGGCATATGTGGCAAAAGAACAGTTTCTGTTAATTATTGTCTCTCTTGATGGACAATCAAAGCGTGAATTATATGACGCAATCTTTAAGAATGACGAGAACTCACAGATATCTACAGTTACAGTAATTCCTCCAAAATGGACTTCTCCTCTTCAACCTTGTGAGGTCTGTTTTTATAGACAGGTAAAAAATCGAATAAAGCGTCGCCAAAATTGCGCTCAGCTCTTTGAAAAGAACAGAGAAATAAATACCCGTGAAAATGTATAGAGGTACAGCCAACTGTGCATCATCAACTGTCATAGCCAATGCTTCGTGAAATGATGCGGTGTGCCTGGTCGCTTCAGGAATTCTGATGAAAGAGAAGTTTTCCTGAATGCAAACGGAGTATATTCTCCAAGATATTTTTAAGGAAGGTTGTTCGAGTAAACAATCTTCCTTCATAAACTGTGCAAGATTTCAAAATATTTTTGTTTATCAATGTTTTTATGGTAGTTATCATTGTGGTACTTGTCTGTAAAATACTAAGTTGACAAAAAAAGACGATGTTGTAGAGAAATTTATACAAATAGAACCGTACCCAATATTTGTTACAGTGGTAATTAACGGGTTCATTTACCTGCATTAAAATGCATTTGAAATTATTCAAGAATTTAAAAAGAAAATATTAATTGTAATTCACATTGTATGTTAAATAGCCGTAACAGCTCTTTCACAAACAAAATAAAATTCTTTATAATTGAACTGATAATATTTCAGGTCATTAACTTTATTTAAAAGTTGTTATAATTTTTAAAACAATTAAACAGCAAAATACAACTGACCCGAAGGCAGGATCGAACGTGCATTGACCGCGTCGCAAGCAAGTTCGCTACAGGCGCACCCATTTCGCTGTCGTACCGTAGCATATAAATTGTCCACTATATAAGCTGATCGTAAAGTTTTTAGAGTCCTTTTACCCAGAATCTTCTGACTTGTGCACTTTACAACTTCTGTGGCTGGACGCCATTAAGGTATGGTACTAACCTACGAAGTCTCATCCCGAATTGAATTTCCGAGGCCATAATATCCCCTTGTTAGTGCAAAATTTAAACAGCAGTGTCATATCGGCGTTAGGTGACACTCTCTGTTTGATGTTCGCCACATGAGCTGTACGCCTTACCCACTCCAGAGATATTCATACTCTATACTGGCAATCACACAGGGTGTTACAAAAAGGTTCGGCCAAACTTTCAGGAGACATTCCTCACACACAAATAAAGAAAAGATGTTATGTGGACATGTGTCCGGAAACGCTTAATTCCCACGTTAGAGGCCGGCCGAAGTAGCCGCGCGGTTCTGGCGCTGCAGTCTGGAACCGCGAGACCGCTACGGTCGCAGGTTCGAGTCCTGCCTCGGGCATGGGTGTGTGTGATGTCCTTAGGTTAGTTAGGTTTAACTAGTTCTAAGTTCTAGGGGACTAATGACCTCAGCAGTTGCGTCCCATAGTGCTCAGAGCCATTTGAACCATTTGAACCCATGTTAGAGCTCATTTTAGTTTCGTCAGTATGTACTGTACTTCCTCGATTCACCGCCAGTTGGCCTAATTGAAGGAAGGTAATGTTGACTTCGGTGCTTGTGTTGACATGCGACTCATTGCTCTACAGTACTAGCATCAAGCACATCAGTACGTAGCATCAACAGGTTAGTGTTCAATACGAACGTGGTTTTGCGGTCAGTGCAATGTTTACACTTGCGGAGTTGGCAGATGCCCATTTGATGTATGGATTAGCACGGGGCAATAGCTGTGGCACGGTACGTTTGTATCGAGACAGATTTCCAGAATGAAGGTGTCCCGACAGGAAGACGTTGGAAGAAATTGATCGGCGTCTTAGGGAGCACGGAACATTCCAGCCTGTGACTCGCGACTGGGGAAGACCTAGAACGACGAGGACACCTGCAATGGACGGGGCAATTCTTCGTGCAGTTGACGATAACCCTAATGTCAGCGTCAGAGAAGTTGCTGCTGTACAAGGTAACATTGACCACGTCACTGTATGGAGAGTGCGACGGGAGAACCAGTTGTTTCCGTACCATGTACAGCGTGTGCTGGCACTATCAGCAGCTGATTGGCCTCCACGGGTACACTTCTGCGAATGGTTCATCCAACAATGTGTCAATCCTCATTTCAGTACAAATGTTTTCTTTACGGATGAGGCTTCATTCCAACGTGATCAAATAGTAAATTTTCACAATCAACATGTGTGGGCTGACGAGAATCCGCAAGCAATTGTGCAATCACGTCATCAACACAGATTTTCTGTGAACGTTTGGGCAGGCATTGTTGGTGATGTCTTGATTGGGCCCCATGTTCTTCCACCTACGCTCAATGGAGCACGTTATCATGATTTCATACGGGATACTCTACCTGTGCTGCTAGAACATGTGCCTTTACAAGTACGACACAACATATGGTTCATGCACGATGGAGCTCCTGCACATTTCAGTCGCAGTGTTAGTACGCTTCTCACCAACAGATTCCGTGACCAATGGATTGGTAGATGCGGACCAATTCCATGGCCTCCACGCTCTCCTGCCTCAACCCTCTTGACTTTCATTTATGGGGGCATTTGAAAGCTCTTGTCTACGCAACCCCGGTACCAAATGTAGAGACTCTTCGTGCTCGTATTGTGGACGGCTGTGATACAGTACGCCATTCTCCAGGGCTGCATCAGCGCATCAGGGATTCCATGCGACGGAGGGTGGATGCATGTATCCTCGCTAACGGGGGACATTTTGAACATTTCCTGTAACAAAGTGTTTGAAGTCACGCTGGTAGGTTCTGTTGCTGTGTGTTTCCATTCCATGATTAATGTGATTTGAAGAGAAGTAATAAAATGAGCTCTAACATGGAAAGTAAGCGTTTCCGGACACATGTCCACATAACATATTTTCTTTCTTTGTGTGTGAGGAATGTTTCCTGAAAGTTTGGCCGTACCTTTTTGTAACACCCTGTATATTCTGTTTGCCCTGAAGGTCGCTGCAATACGCCCGAACGTCGGTTATACTCGTATAAGTATTTGAAGCACACTGACGAAGAAAAAACATCATGTCTGTGCGACAGAAACCGAAGTTGGGGTGCGCGTTCCTATATCGGAAAGATGATGTCTACTTACATTTCGCGCTAGTCGCATAAGAGTGGCGCCAGTAGCGCCGCTATGAGCGCATGCAAATCAGGCGTGCTTTAAGTACACGCTGTAACGGTCGTGAGAGTTAGTTACATTTAAGATTGAACGTGATGAGCTGATGTTATCCAAGCATGCCTTTGTTGTTGTTGTTGTTGTGGCCTTCAGTCCTGAGACTGGTTTGATACAGCCCTCCGTGCTACTCTGTCCTGTGCAAGCTTCTTCATCTCCCAGTACGTACTGCAGCCTACATACTTCTGAATCTGCTTAGAGTATTCATCTCTTGGTCTCCCTCAACGATTTTTACTCTCCACGCTGCCCTCCAATGCTAAATTTGTGATCCCTTGATGCCTCAGAACATGTCCTACCAACCGGTCCCTTCTTCTTGTCAAGTAGTGCCATAAACTCCTCCCCATTTCTATTCAGTACCTCCTCATTAGTTATGTTATCTACCCATCTAATCTTCAGCATTTTTCTGTAGCACCACATTTCGAAAGCTTCTATTCGCTTCTTGTCCGAACTATTTATCGTCTATGTTTCACTTCCATACATGGCTACACTCCATACAAATACTTTCACAAAAGACTTCCTGACACTTAAATCTATACTCGATGTTAACAAACTTCTCTTCTTCAGAAACGCTTTCCTTGCCATTGCCAGTCTACATTTTATATCCTCTCTATTTCGACCATCATCAGTTATTTTGCTCCCCAAATAGCAGAACTCCTTTACTACTTTAAGTGTTCATTTCCTAATCTAATTCCCTCAGCATCACCCGACATAATTCGACTACATTACATTATCATGGTTCTGCTTTTGTTGATGTTTATCTTATATCCTCCTTTCAAGACACTGTCCATTCCGTTCAAGTGCTCTTCCAAGTCCTTTGCTGTCTCTGACAGAATTACAATGTCATCGGCGAACCTCAAAGTTTTTATTTCTTCTCCAAGGATTTTAATACCTACTCCGAATTTTTCTTTTGTTTCCTTTACTGCTTGCTCAATATACAGATTGAATAACATCGGGGAGAGGCTACAACCCCGTCTCACTCCCTTTCCAACCACTGCTTCCCTTTCATGTCCCTCGACTCTTATAACTGTCATCTGGTTTCTGTACAAATTGTAAATAGCCTTTCGCTCCCTGTATTTTACTCTTGCCACCTTCGGAATTTGAAAGAAAGTATTCCAGTCAACATTGTCAAAAGCTTTCTCTAAGTCTACAAATGCTAGTAACGTAGGTTTGCCTTTCCTTAATCTTTCTTCTAAGATAAGTCGTAAGGTCAGTATTGCCTGACGTGTTCCAACATTTTTACGGAATCCAAACTGATCTTCCCCGAGGTCGGCTTCTACCAGTTTTTCCATTCGTCTGTAAAGAATTCGAGTTAGTATTTTGCAGCTGTGACTTATTAAATTGATAGTTCGGTAATTTTCACATCTGTCAACAACTGCTTTCTTTGGGATTGGAATTATTATATTCTTCTTGAAGTCTGAGGGTATTTCGCCTGTCAAGTACATCTTTCTCACCAGATGGTAGAGTTTTGTCAGGACGCGCCCCCGCCTAGGCGGTCAGTAGTTCTAATGGAATGTTGTCTACTCCCGGGGCCTTGTTTCGACTCAGGTCTTTCAGTGCTCTGTCAAACTCTTCACGCAGTATCGTATCTCCCATTTCATCTTCATCTACATCTTCTTTCTTTTCCTAATATTGTCCTCAAGTACATCGCCCTTGTATAGACCCTCTATATACTCCTTCCACCTTTCTGCTTTCCCTTCTTTGCTTAGAACTGGGTTTCCATCTGAGCTCTTGATATTCATATAAGTAGCTCTCTTTTCTCCAAAGGTCTCTTTAATTTTCCTGTAGGCAGTATCTATCTTACCCCTAGTGAGATAAGCCTCAACTTCCTTACATTTGTCCTCTAACCACGCCTGCTTAGCCATTTTGCACTTCCTGTCGATCTCATTTTTGAGACGTTTGTATTCCCTTTTGCCTGCTTCATTTACTGCGTTTTTATACTTTCTCCTTTCATCAATTAAATTCAATATTTCTTCTGTTACCCAAAGTTTTCTATTAGCCCACGTCTTTTTACCTACTTGGTCCTCTGTTGCCTTCACTACTTCATCCCTCAGAGCTACCCATTCTTCTTCTACTGTATTCCTTTCCCCCATTCCTGTCAATTGTTCCCTTATGCTCTCCCTGAAACTCTGTACAACCTCTGATTTAGTCAGTTTATTCAGGTCCCATCTCCCTAATTTCCCACCTTGTTGCAGTTTCTTCAGTTTTAATCTACAGTTCGTAACCGATAGATTGTGGTCGGAGTCCACATCTGCACCTGGAAATGTCTTACAATTTAAAACCTGGTTCCTAAATCTCTGTCTTACCATTATATAATCTATCTGATACTTTGTAGTATCTCCAGGATTCTTCCATGTATACAACCTTTTTTCATGATTCTTGAACCAAGGGTTAGCTATGATTAATTTATGCTCTGTGCAAAATTCTGCCAGACGGCTTCCTCTTTCATTTCTTACCCCCAATCTATATTCACCTACTATGTTTCCTTCTCTCCCTTTTACCGAGCGAGGTGGCGCAGTGGTTAGCACACTGGACTCGCATTCGGGAGGACGACGGTTCAATCCCGCGTCCGGCCATCCTGATTTAGGTTTTCCGTGATTTCCCTAAATCGCTCCAGGCAAATGCCGGGATGGTTCCTTTGAGAGGGCACGGCCGACTTCCTTCCCCGTCCTTCCCTAAAACCGATGAGACCGATGACCTCGCAGTTTAGTCTCTTTCCCCAAAACAACCCAACTCTCTCCCTTTTCCTACTCTCGAATTCCAGTCACCAATGACTATTAAATTTTCGTCTCCCTTCACTACCCGAATAATTTCATTTATCTCATCATACATTTCATCAATTTCTTCATCATCGGCAGAGCTAGTTGGCATATAAACTTGTACTACTGTAGCAGGCGTGGGCTTCGTGTCTATCTTGGCCGCAATAATGCGTTCACTATGCTGTTTGTAGTAGCTTACCCGCACTCTTATTTTTTTTATTCATTATTAAACCTACTCCTGCAATACCCCTATTTGATTTTGTATTTATAACCCTGTATTCACCTGACCGAATGTCTTGTTCGTCCTGCCACCGAACTTCGCTTATTTCCACTATATCTAACTTTAACCTCCTCATTTCTCTTTTTAAATTTTCTAATCTACCTGTCCGATTAAGGGATCTGACATTCCACGCTCCGATCCGTAGAACGCCAGTTTTCTTTCTCCTGATATCGACGTCCTCTTGAGTAGTCCCCGCTCCGAGATCCGAATGGGGGACTATTTTACTTCCGCAATGTTTTACCCAAGAGGACGCCATTGTCATTTATCCATACAGTAAAGCTGCATGCCCTCGGGAAAAATTACGGCCGTAGTTTCCCCTTGCTTTTAGCCGTTCGCAGTACCAGCACAGCAGGGCCGTTTTGGTTAATGTTTCAAGGCCAGATCAGTCAATCATCAAGACTGTTGCCCCTGCAGTAACTGAAAAGGCTGCTGCCCCTTTTCAGGAACCACAAGTTTGTCTGGCCTCTCAACAGATACCCCTCCGTTGTGGTTGCACCTACGGTACGACTATCTGTATCGTTGTGGCACGCAAGCTGCCCCACCAACGGCAAGGTCCATGGTTCATGCGGGGGCACGTGGCACTATTGAGATGAAAAGCCATTGTGTTCGGCATATGGCTCTGGCGCATCGGGGTTCATCTGCAAAAGCAATCTGAGCAGCAGTTGGCACCACAGTGACACAAAATACTGTTGCAAATATGTTACCTAAAGGACAGCTCGGAAACAGACGTCCTTTATCGTGCACTCCACTGAAGCCAAACTACCACTATTCCCTATTTCAGTGGCGTCAAAGGAGGGCTCATTGAAGGCCATGTGTTGATTAGAAGGAGACTAGCTGAGGGCCTGCAAGCAGCCTGTCTGCGTGCTAGACACACTAGACCTACACCTACGGTAGCAGAAGCACTCTCGTGGTTATCCCACGCTCTCTACCTGCAAACTAGTTCGTCAGTGTGGTGATTCGATCTGTTGGCGTGTTATTCATGAACAGCATTACAGGGGGCGTTTTCCAACAGGATAACGCTCGTCCACATACCACTATTATAACCCAACATGGTCCACAGAGGTTCGTCACGTTACCTTGGCCTGCTAGATCACAAGGTTTTCCTCCAGTAGAGCACTTATGGGAGATCATCGGACGGCAACTTCAGCGTCATCCACAATTAAAATTAACCGTCCCGTCACGCGCAACGGCCATGGAACTCCATCCCACAAACTGACATACCGCCGCTGTACGTTACAATGCATACGATGTACCAGCATTTCACATTTGCAATGGCTCATCTCGTGCATGCATTAATCTGTAATCTTGCAATGTTGACCACTTACCTACACAAATTTCATTACCCTACATTAATTATTTTTTGGTCTTGCAACTTTTTTCCTTCAGTGTATTTTATTAGACAACGCGCCAGTTTACTCAGAAGGACTGTAATGAGAATTATAATATTGTTTGTCGGAATAGATTTTATTGCACAACATTCCCTGAACGACAACGGTTGGCGAAAACAGGAAATGCCCCGATACAAGGAAGTACTATTTTGGCAGACGTCTTTCATTTAATGTTCCCATCACTGAATGCAAAAATGCTTTCTTGCAAATTCTCTACGTCTGTTTTATTTAGTATTAGTGCTTCACTACGTAACAAGGTATCTGCTTTTCGGAATACAGAGAACAAACAAGAAATTGCGAAAGAGACTGCCGTCGTTGGCTGCGTAAGGTCTGCCCGCTTCACAAAAAGGGGGGAAATGCGCGCGAGGTGGAATATCTTTCGAAATAAGCGACAACTCCCGATGGGGAACAGCCCTACAGAACACAAAGAAAGCGGCGCAGGCCGCGGGAGCTGTAGATACAGCGAAACAATACAGGCCGCTCTGTATGCAAACAAGACGTGGAGGCGTGGCGCGAGGCGGCGGCAGCCCTCATTTAATATGTAAGAAGACGAGAAAAGTTGCGTAATATACGGGGCGGCGCAGGCGGGCAGTTCATCTGCCTCCGCGCCTCAGCTGGGCTGCGTGGGGCGCGGGCCAATCCAGGCGCTCCCCCACCAGCGGAGACTGCGCTAAGGCTACCTGCTTCCGGGCGTACGCTCGTAGCCGTCGCTCACAGAGAAACAGCTCAGGCCACTACAGTATAGCACTGCTTTGGCTAGTTAGTAAGAGCGTTCAATGAGTAATGCAACACATTTTTGTCTGAAAGCAGGTAGGTTTTATTCACGATGCCAATACACCGTCTTATTCCCCACTCTTTTAGTTACAAAACCCAATTTTTGAAAATAATCTCCATTCAGTGAGACGGCCTTAGGTCACCTTACTAGTAGGGTTGTATACCCGCATGGTACTGCTCTACTGGTCGACGTCAGAGCCAGCGGGTTGCTACATCAGTAAGCCCCATTACCCATATACTGATTCCTGTAGAGTGTATTCTTCTTTGGACCAAACATGTGGAAGGTGCGGGATCAAGGCTGTAGGGTGGATGAGGAAGAACAGTCCAATGACGTTTTGTGAGCTCCTCTCGTGTGCCCAGACTTGTGTGACGCCTTGCGTTGTCATGGAGAAGGAGAAGTTCGTTTGCATTTTAGTGGCAACTAACATGCTGGAGTCGTTTCTTCAATTTCCTGAGGGTAGCACGGTAAATCGTTGCACCATGAGAGCGCTCACAAAACATAATACGATCTTCAGTGTCTAAGAGGGCCGTCGCTATGACTTTACTGGCTGTCGGTGCTGCTTTGAACATTTCCTTGGAGGAGAGATGGTGTGGCGCCACTCCATGGATTGCCGTTTTATTTCTGGTTCGAAGTGACCCTTGTTTCATTTCCTATGACGATGTTCAGCAAGAAATTGACGCGATCAGCGTAGTAAAGCGCAAGAAATTCCGCACAAGTGGTCCTTCGTTGCTCTACGATCTTCTCTCGGATGGTGAAGAACCCAGTGGGCAAATGTTGGAAGGGTGTGTCAGCACTTTCAACAGAGACATCCAATTGAGCAGCATGGTGCCTGCCAATCACCTCGAATGAGAGTGTCAGCACGTTTCCGACACTGCACGAGTCACGGCTGTATGCGTCCGACCGGCGTACGGTAGATCGGACAGATGCACGTGACCTTGTTGCGAAAATAACAGACGCCTCGCCCAATGATCCTTTTGTTAACTGCCACATCTCCATAGACATTCTGCAAGCGCCTATGAATATCTGAGATGCTGGTTTTCCACCACAAGATACTTAATGACAGCGCTTTGGCTGGAAGGCACTTCTGTTACAGACGCCATTTTGAAGGCTAGTGCCATTCCTATCAGAACTTCATGAAACTATAGGGCTCAAGCCGGCCGCTGTGGCCGAGCGGTTCTAGGCGCTTCAGTCCGGAACCGCGCTGCTGCTACGGTCGCTGGTTCGAATCCTGCCTGCGCCATGGATGTGTGAGATGTCCTTAGATTACTTAGGTTTAAGTAGTTCTAAGTCTAGAGGACTGATGACGTCAGATGTTAAGTCCCATAGTGCTTAGAGCCATTTTTTTATAGGGGTTGAAGCGGGGATATCCTACGATGTCCCATTGCAAATTCCTCATTTTTTCAGACGAAACTGGCCGAAAAAAGAAAGTGTCGCATTTCTTATTGAACGACCCTCCTGCCTTTATTCTATGAAGCTAGTAATTAAGATTTATTCCGTTCACTGAGGCGCCGTTGTCCAGCAACCTTAAGTTGTAACTAAAGTAAAGAAACAGTCTTAGGTTGTAAAATTTTCTTTACTGGTTCAAAAACAACGCGTTTCACACGGATAGGGCATCATCAGATTAATTCTTGTTATGTGGATCATCAGCCGTAGCAGCGTAGAATAAGACCACGCTCATAATATCTAAGTATGATCCCTGAACAGAGCGCCCGGGGCCGATCCGCTCTCACACACTGTCCGAGGCGTACGAGAAAAGTAATGAGACTGAATTTTTAAGTACAAAGGCTTTCATTTTTTTCACACGCTGATATTCTCTCCTTCAAAGTAGTTCCCTTCAGCAGTTATACACCGGCGGAGTCGTTGTTCTAAGTCTTGGTAGCAACACTGAAAGACTTCAACTGTTAGAGGCTTTAACATGTAGGTCACAATCTTTTGAATGTTCTCCCGAGTCCCAAAATGACATCCTTTTAAGACATTCTCCAATACAGGGAAAAGAAAAATTCACAAGGACAGATCAAGTTAATAGGGGAGGCTGTGGAACATCTGGAATGTCTTGTGAGGTCAAAAATTCCGTGATCGAAGTGGCCGTGTGACATGGGACGTTGTCAAGATGCAGCAGCGACTTTTCTGCAATGTCCAGTCTCACTCGATTCCCCGTTTTCCTGAGCCTGTCAAAGATATCGTAAAACATTTGATCTACAATTTGTCCTGGAGGAACAATCTCACAAGTGTACACGCTCATTCTTCGACGTTTTTGTTCGGTTCTGTAACTTGGTCTCCCTGATCGAGATTCATCTTCAACGTGTTGCCGGCCTTCGAAGAATGACTCGTGCTCTTGATAAGCAATGATCACCATGGACCTGTTTCAACGTTTCAAGGTCATACTCGCAGATTCCCCAATTTTAACACAAAAACTGATGACATTACGTTGCTCTAAATTCCGCTTTCACCTTTTCGTAACACACAATTAAAACACAACTTCACTGACGGCACTCTCAAAAATCAAGTGGCGGCTGAAACTTGGACTAAGCATCTGGAATGAACACAGCGGTCTACACGATTAGAATAACAAAGCTTTGCCAGATCGCTCGTGATGTCATCAGTCTCATTACTTTCCTCACACACCCCATATATACAGTAAAGATCATTACTGTGTGTATACTATGTGAGCGAGGATTGCCCCTCCCTGCCCCCCCCCCCACCCCCCCCCCAACCACCACCGCCACTTTGTTCCGGGGCCATGTTTACAGTTTATGAGCATGGTGTTATTATACGCCGCTATGTCTGACGACCCACAACTCACGAGATACGTGATGGTGCCCTACCCGGATGAAATGTGTTTCAACCAACACGGAACACTGTGCAACCTAGGACTGTGTTTTAACACTAATGCTTTTAAGCCATATGGACGAGATTACAAGATTACAAGAATGGGGAGTTCGAAGTCGCGAGAAGTAGCCCCCCACCTACAGTAACAAATGCAATGACAAATTACGGCAAAACTTTAGTGACAGATACCAAATCACATTCTTCATTGAAGTGAGAAATTTGCCTCCAACAAGCTAGAAAAACCCCTACAAAAACCTATTAAAAAGGTTCCGCACATTATGGTGTTATGTTCATGTAATTAATTGGTTGCTAAATATAAATTCGGGATTTACCAGGGGCATTCAATAAATAATGCAATACTTTTTTCTGAAAGCGGGTTAGTTTTATTCAGCATTCCAATGGAATACATTATTCTCCACTCTTTTTCCAACAAACCCTAGTTTTCAACATAATGTTCGTTCAATGCAACGGCATTACACCACTTTAGTGGGAGGACCTATATGCCCGCTTGGTACTACTCTACTGGTCGACTTAGCAGCCAGAAATGTGCTACATCAGCAACCTCATCGCCATCCGCGTACTGATTCCCGTGGACTGCCTCCTTCATTGGACCAAACAAATGGAGGGCGAGGAACGCAGCAGGCACATACCTTCGAGCGCCCCAAATGGTGAACACAGCACTGTCAACAGAGACGTCCAGTTCAACAGTGAAGTGTTCGATTGTGATCCGTCGAATGAGAGTGTTCTAATCCCAACACTGCAGGAGCAACAGCTGTTCGGTGCCGGACGACAGGCAGGAAATCGAATAGGTTTGCGCGACCTTGTTGCAGTGATGTCAGACACCTCCCCAATGACTCACTGTGCTTTTATTCACTGTCAGGTCGCCGTAAACATTCTGCAAGCCCTTATGAATATCAGTGATGCTCTGGTTTTCCGCAAAAAGAGACTTAATGACAGCTCTCTGCTTGGAAAACACCTCTTTTACAGACGCCATTTTGGAGGCGACTATAGCGCCGCACATATACGACTTGTGAAACTATAAGGGATGAAATAGGAATATTTCACAATGTTCCACAACAAATTTCCGGATTTTTTCATCCGCCGCGCTGAGTGGCCGCGCGGTTTGAGGCGCTATGTCACGGATTGCGCGGCTCTTCCCGCCGGAGGTTCAAGTCCTCCGTCGGGCACGGGCGTGTGTCTGGTTCTTGTTCTTAGCACAAGTTAGTTTAAGTAGTGTGTAAGTCTAGGAACCGATGATCTCAGCAGTTTCGTCCCTTAGGAATTCACACACATTTGAACATTTTCTTCATCCGAAATTGATCTATAAAAAATGTGTAGCATCATGTATTGAAAGCCTCGCGTAGATCGACAGTGTTTTCAAACTACATAAAAGTCATCTGTCGACAAAGAAGTTCAGTAAATCAACTGCATATACTCTCTGGGTACATTCAGACTAATTTGTCTTTACTGGCTTGTTTTTCTCGAAAGGGAAAAGCTGATAGGAGTTTCGCAGAGAAGACGTCTGTGTAGACAGTTACCTCAAATATACGTCCCAGAGCGACTGTGGCTATATAAAGGGGTTGAAAAAACTTATAAGCACTTCGAGAAATGCATGCCTGAACATTAACAGTCGAGGCTGCCGGTAGCACTGCTGTGTTTGTCCATGAACGGCACCTGTGCAATGTCCTCAATATGTGGCAAGTGGCAGTCGCGGTGAGAAGTGTTCTGTATAATTGTGAGTGGACTATGCGGATCTAAATCTAAGATACCAGTACGTTAGCTGCACAGAAATATGTATTGCCGATTTGAGACCAACCTTTATCTTTCATACATATGGTGACTCAAATGCTTGACATCAATAACTGAATCAAATTTATACATCTGAGAACAAGAAAATATACAACTTCATTTTTAAAAATACTAGTTCTGACGCTTCAACAACGATCAGAGTCTCCGAGGAGAATACGCAACTTTTTCATTGAAGAGCGACGGCTTCAACGCATTTGCAGCTGTGGACCAGCCACTCGGCATAAGTCGGTCTTCGGTAGCGTCAAGCATTTTGTCAGTGATCGCTGAAAACGGAACAGAATACGACGTTTTTAGTTACCGTAGGAACGTACGGTTACTTAGAAACAATAAATCTCGTTAAAACGTATACTACATGTATTTTGTAGGCTGTTGCGGAAAGTGTGTGTCGCAGATGAGTTTGTGACATTAAGACATCATCTATGACCTGGTATTTAATTAATACACTCAAGTTTTTATATGCCATATTGACATAATATAAAGGAAGAGCATCAGGTTCGGCCAGGAAATAGGTTAACGGCCCCATGCTTGAATTTCACATAGTCGCTGTAGCCAGACAACTCCCAGATATGTTCGGCTGCGACTTAGCGACTAGCTAAAACGGTCGACACAAAGAGAAACGCTGTCAACACTAAGTGACGTGTGAGGTCCGGACGAACTTCTTAGCCAGATATCTGGACAGGTTACTCAGCAGTTTAGTTGATCTTGGTGGGAGCAGAGCCATAGTTGGCTTGGTAGGATGAGTTCAATGCAGCTTTGCTTGCGCCGTAGAAGAGTCTAAAGTATAATTGTGTTCATTAATCTCTTACGATTTACTGTAAGTCATTTCAAAGTAAATGATGGTGCAAACTCTAAATGTGGTTTTCCTTTAGAGAACAACATGGCCTTCAGCCTAACGTGTAGGTAAATTTACTATTATTTCAAATCCTGATTCATGCTACGGATTGTAAAGCCGCTACTTGTACACTTATAAAGAAAATGAGAAAAAAAGAAAAAAAGGAAGAAAAGGACCCACCACGAAGGAATTATCTGAACGGGATGGAAATCGGTAGCTGTGACAACATGTATGGACAAACAAATGGCTACAATTTCAGAAAAATTGGGTGACTTATTCAAGAGAAAGAGATTCAAAAACTGAGCAAGTCAGCAACGCATTGGTCCACCTCTGGACCTTACCCAAGCAGTTTTCGCCTTGGCATTGATTGACAGACTTGTTGCATACCCTCCTGAGGGATATAGTGCCAAATTCTGTTAAAATGGTGCGTTAGATGGCCAAAATCCTGAGATGGTTGGAGTACTCTGCGCATAATGCTCTAAATGTTCTCAACTGTGGACGGATCTGGCGAAGTTGTTGGCCATGGTAGGGTTTGGCAAGCAGTTGAAACTCTTGCCGAATGCCGGCGAGCATTATCTTGCTGAAACATAAGGGTTAGGATGGCTTGCTAAAAGGGGCAACAAAACGGGGCGTAGTATATGATAGACGTGCCGTGTATGACAATGTGGTATTGTTAAGAAAAGAGATGGCACCCCAGACCATCATTCATGTTTATCTGGCTGTGTGGATGTCGACAGTCCGGTTGGTATCCCTCCATTGCCAGGGCGGCGTCTCCAGGCACGTCTTCTGTGGCCATCGGGGCTCAGTTCGAAGCCGGACTCATTACTAACGACAATTCCACTCCGGTCAATGAAATTACAGACCGAATATGTATCTGGAGACACCCCTAGCAGCAGCAGAATACCAATCTGAACGTCGCTGGAGTGGTATGTCGACGGTATTTTAGGTCCCGTTTTGTTGTCCTTCATGGAAAGACATAGAGATCTCACAATGCCCGCCCGCACACAGCGAGAGCTTCTACTGCTTGTCTTCGGGCTTCCCAAACCCTATCGAGGCCAGAAAGATCGCCGGATTTGTCCTCAGTTGAGAACATTTGGAGCAGTATGGACAGAGCTCTCCAACCATCCTGGGATTTTGGCGATCTAACGCGCTATTTGAGCGGAATTTGGCACGATGTCCCTCAGGAGGATATCCAAAAACTCCGACAATCAATGCGAAGCCGACCAACTGCTCGCATAAAGACCAGATGTGGGTCAACTCGTCACTGACTTGTTCAGTTTGTGAATCTCATTTTCTCTTCATTTAATCATCCAGTTTTTCTGTAACTGTAATCATTTCTTTGTCTGTGCAAGTAATCACATCTATAGATTTACATATCATTCGGATAATTCTTTCGTGGCGAGTCGTTTTTTTTTTCGCCTTGGAGTTTACAATTTAGAAGTACACGACATACACAAGTTAACTAACCCTGTACCAAACGAAAACTATCAGAAAAATCTGATGATATTATAGCACAACCCAAAAAGACGTTTTGTAGTCACTCGGTAGAGAAAATTTACATATCCAAGTACTTGGCAGTCGGAGGAGTCATTGGTTTTCAACAGAGATACAATCCCCAGAAGATACAAGGATAAAATGTACGCAGCCCACGTAACATTCCAGGCTTTTCTGCGCACTGCTTTCGTGAAGAGCTAAGTGACGTTAGGTGAGTTTTTGTTATTTTTAAGTAGTAAATCAAACTTCATAACAGTGTTAACTTTGCCTATTGCATGTTGTCAAAACTACGCTTTTGAAACATACACTAGGCTCAAATATTTATGAATTATATCGAAGAAAACGATATATTTATAAACAGTCAGCAAGCATTCAGAAAATATCGTTCTTATGAAACTTAAGTAGCTCCTTAATAACACAAAGTAATGAGCACTGTTGGTAGGGGATCTCAAACATATATAAGAGATACCTGTATGATGCGAGTAGTTGACCCTAGATAATGCAAAATGTGAAGTCATCCATAAGAGTGCTAAATGGAATCCGCTAAATTTCGGTTGCGCAATGAATCACAGAAATCTAAAGGCTTCCAATTCAATTTAACATTTAAGGATTACAATTATTAATAACTTAAACTGGGACATACGCACAGATAATGCTGTGAATAAAGTGAACAAAAGATTGTGTTATATTGACAGAGCACTTACAAGATGCAACAGGTCTACTTCAGAGACTACTTACACTATGCTTGTCCATCCACTTCTACAGTATGGTTGCATGGTGTGGGATTCACATCAGATAGCAATGGTGTAAGACATCTGGAAAGTTCAAAGAAGGACAGCTCAGTTTTTATCATCGAAAAACAGGGCAAAGAGTGTCATTCATATGAAACATGAGTTGGGGCGACAATTATTATGTGACAGTATTTGCCAAACTGACATGCAGCCTAGTATTATCATTCATTTATTTAAAATAGGACACATCGTAAAATAATAATACACTGAAGAGCCAAGAAACTGGTACACCTGCCTAATATAGTGTAGGGTCCCTGCCGGCATATCTGGTCGAGGGGTTCTAGGCGCTTCGGTCCGGATCCGCGCGACCACAACGGTCGCAGGTTCGAATCCTGCCTCGGGCATGGATGTGTGTGATGTCCTTAGGTTAGTTAGGTTTACGTAGTTCTAATTTCTAGGGGACTGATGACCTCAGATGTTAAGTCCCATAGTGCTCAGAGCCATTTGAACCATTTGTAGGGGGCCCACGAGCACGCGTAAGTGTGTCAACACTGTGTGGCATGGAATCGACTTATGCCTGAAGTAGTGCTGGAGGGAATTGACACCATCAGTTCTGGAGGGCTGTCCATAAATCCGTAAGAGTACGAGGGGGGGGGGGGGGGGGATATCTTCTGATAACAGCACGTTGCAAGGCATTCAGATATTCTCAATAATGTTCATGTCTGGGGAGTTTGGTGGCCAGCGGAAGTGTTTAAACTAAGAAGAGTGTTCCTGAAGCCATTCTGTAGCATTTTCGGACGTGTGGGTTTCGCATTGTCCTGCTTGAAATGCCCAAATACGTCAGAGTGCACAATGGACACGAATGGAGGCAGGTGATCAGACAGGATTCTTACGTCCGTGTCACATATCAGAGTCGTCTCTAGACGTATTAGTAATTTCTCATGATTTCACTAGCTGGGACAATCTGTTTACTGATTAGGTCATCGGTTACGGATCTTACTAACGTCATAGGGGTATGCTGAGCATCTAACCACAGTCTCACACAATCGCTAAAATGAAGATGATTTTTGTTGCTATGAGACCTTTTCACAGATTTTCAGTCACCAAGTTTCTCATTTGGATTCGAAAATATGTTGTTAGTGCCCACCTATCTAGGGACGAATGATGATCACAATAAAATAAGAGAAATAAAAACTTGCGCCTAAGGAATTAAGTGTTTGTTTTTCCCTTGTGCTATTTGAGACTGGAATATCAGAGAAGTAGCTTGAAGGTTGATCAATGAAACCTCTGCCAGTCACTTACTTAGGAATTGCAGAGTAGTCATGTAGACGTTGAAGTAGATTCACACTTCGTTTGTTCGGTTCTGATCAGGTCAATTGCGGAATACCTATCAGTCGACAGCCAACCTGCAGAAGAAATTGATGCTGGGCCCGTCTGCACTGCTGATAATTATTGCGCATTGTTGAAGAAAAAGGCCGTATTTTTTTACGAAAGAAAGTTTTTTGAAATTAAGAATCAGTTAGTTTATATTTTACAGCCAAACTGTAAAGTATGTTTTATCTGTAAAGCTGTGAAGTAGTACAAATAGCATGGAATCTAATACATTTGATTAGGGCAGGAAATTTTTGTATATCGTGTGTCAGTAATAGCAAAGAACATAATAAAGTTGTTCATAAGATTTTTACTACACTGGTGTGCAATACTTAAGGAAGAAAGTAAATGCGGTATGATTCGTCACTGCGAAGTAACATAACTCGACGACACCTGGACTGTATTTAGGAAGACCTACTAAAGCAACTATAAGAAATACGCAATGAGATGAACAAAAATGATACTTCTGTTGAAAGACAGGATTCATTATGAGGATTTTCAGTAATTATAATCATTCTTTCAGCGGTTAATATCTTCAGCCTTTTCAGGTTTCAGTCCATATTTGCATAGGTCTTCCTGGGTCTCTTTGGCCAACAGTTCTGTATGATAGCACCATTTTCGGAATCTTTGTAGTCTCAATTCTTTGTGATACCTCACAACAAGGATTGGCATAATTTTAAGGAAAAACACATGGAAGGTGGACCCACGTATTTCATCATTTTTCATTTCATGGAATACACTTTGTTGCTTAGCAACTGTTATTATGATAACAAATTAAGAAACCTTGCCAAATATGGATAGCAAGCTCACAATAATTTAAAGAACTTAAACAGGACCATTTCATTAATAAAAAACTTTAACAATTTATATTATTAAGAACAGGGCTTAAAATGGGAAGTATACGTAAGTTCCGAGATACAAATAATAAGTCACACCAATTAGGTGTGACTGCAAGCTGGTTCACCAAACTTTTACCAATAATATGAATTAAAAATTACTGCCACTAGAAGAATTAACATTTCTCAAGCATGGATAAAAGTTTAAACAAATAGACAGCGTCCGCCCAAAATACAGGAACGATGACAAGTGAGGCCACTGACTGTGGCTATTGGAAAGCCCTTAACAATTTATAAACCTTAACAAAATACACTCCTGGAAATGGAAAAAAGAACACATTGACACCGGTGTGTGAGACCCACCATACTTGCTCCGGACACTGCGAGAGGGCTGTACAAGCAATGATCACAAGCACGGCACAGCGGACACACTAGGAACCGCGGTGTTGGCCGTCGAATGGCGCTAGCTGCGCAGCATTTGTGCACCGCCGCCGTCGGTGTCAGCCAGTTTGCCGTGGCATACGGAGCTCCATCGCAGTCTTTAACACTGGTAGCATGCTGCGACAGCGTGGACGTGAACCGTATGTGCAGTTGACGGACTTTGAGCGAGGGCGTATAGTGGGCATGCGGGAGGCCGGGTGGACGTACCGCCGAATTGCTCAACACGTGGGGCGTGAGGTCTCCACAGTACATCGATGTTGTCGCCAGTGGTCGGCGGAAGGTCCACGTGCCCGTCGACCTGGGACCGGACCGCAGCGACGCACGGATGCACGTCAAGACCGTAGGATCCTACGCAGTGCCGTAGGGGACCGCGCCGCCACTTCCCAGCAAATTAGGGACACTGTTGCTCCTGGGGTATCGGCGAGGACCATTCGCAACCGTCTCCATGAAGCTGGGCTACGGTCCCGCACACCGTTAGGCCGTCTTCCGCTCACGCCCCAACATCGTGTAGCCCGCCTCCAGTGGTGTCGCGACAGGCGTGAATGGAGGGACGAATGGAGACGTGTCGTCTTCAGCGATGAGAGTCGCTTCTGCCTTGGTGCCAATGATGGTCGTATGCGTGTTTGGCGCCGTGCAGGTGAGCGCCACAATCAGGACTGCATACGACCGAGGCATCATGGTATGGGGAGCGATCTCCTACACTGGCCGTACACCACTGGTGATCATCGAGGGGACACTGAATAGTGCACGGTACATCCAAACTGTCATCGAACCCATCGTTCTACCATTCCTAGACCGGCAAGGGAACTTGCTGTTCCAACAGGACAATGCACGTCCGCATGTATCCCGTGCCACCCAACGTGCTCTAGAAGGTGTAAGTCAACTACCCTGGCCAGCAAGATCTCCGGATCTGTCCCCCATTGAGCATGTTTGGGACTGGATGACGCGTCGTCTCAGGCGGTCTGCACGTCCAGCACGAACGCTGGTCCAACTGAGGCGCCAGGTGGAAATGGCATGGCAAGCCGTTCCACAGGACTACATCCAGCATCTCTACGATCGTCTCCATGGGAGAATAGCAGCCTGCATTGCTGCGAAAGGTGGATATACACTGTACTAGTGCCGACATTGTGCATGCTCTGTTGCCTGTGTCTATGTGCCTGTGGTTCTGTCAGTGTGATCATGTGATGTATCTGACCCCAGGAATGTGTCAATAAAGTTTCCCCTTCCTGGGACAATGAATTCACGGTGTTCTTATTTCAATTTCCAGGAGTGTATCTTTAGCAATAAAATACACAGTCCACGAAAATACAAGAAAAGCTGGGAAGACATGCAATTATACGTGACTCCCAGCTGGTACACACTAGCAGAAATATTAATAATGACAGTTAAGCAAATACACACTCCCACAACTACAAGGAAGGTGACAAATTACAGTAAGCAGTTATCACAGCAAACTGGCAGCAACTATGGAACTCTAACAATGAATGAAGGTAGTTAATGACTACAGATTAAAACTCAACATTTCATACTCATAAGCAAAAGCCTTCAACTTTAACTAGCTCCAGATCTAGCAAAATATGGCCTGCAAGATTTAAACAAGTTATTAAAAGGCAAATATAGTCAGAAGGTACTTTGGACTTGCAGAACACATCTTAAGGCTTGTGTGCTTGCTCAAATCTCAATATTTGAGTAGAACAAGAGTTACAGAATTAATTGAACGACGCTCCGCCGTTGCAAGTACAAAACGATCAAATTTACTTAAGTTGAGTTAATTCGAGACAGTTGATAGAGATGCCTGGCTGTGGGCAAACCTACACGTCGTACAACATCGGAAGTGTCACCAAAGCAGGAAGAAAATGCGTCTCTGCTCCTGGCCGAGGAAAGAGGAACGTGTCGTCCGCTGCCGGAACTACCTTGACAACATGCATCAGAAAGGAAACAGTAATTTGCCCAAATAAGGCTACAAATGACAATATCTAAGGTGTAGTAAATATTAACTTATAGCGGAAGTGGCTACACATATAAGTCACGAGGTTGACGCTCTTTAATATTACCTGAAAACTGATGACATGAACTGCAGCCACCAACAAATCCAAATATCGGGGCATACTCTCTTTTAACAGTGTATTGCCTTCGACACACGCTATATTGCAGTCCCAACTACATAAATCAGTCACAACAGGGAGTATGGATACTCTAGCAATGAATATGAGCTGGAACAAACAGATTAAAATCAGTTACACTGAGCAGTGACCATCCATACAACCACTAGGAGGTATAAAGAACATGATGAGTCTAGTTCAACATTAACGCAGATGCGAGCTTATGATAACAAGTAACAATAACAAATCAATACTTAACTCCACGTAGGTGCATTGGAGCCATGGCCTCCAAGATTCCAAGCAGGTGCGTTATTGCCTCCAGTCTGTGCAGGTGATCTACAGGTGCCATAATGTTTAAGCCTCCAGAGTTGGCCCAGTAGTTGCTGACCAGGTTGCGCACGACGTCAGCCGCCGATTCTTCAACTCGCCGCTATCAATACTTAATCTAGCTGGAAAACTTCGGTTGTGTCCAACTTAACAACTCACGGCTTCACAAGATTAACACCTAGGGAGTAGGAGTGCCATAAAAACCAACTCGCCGGCCACGTAGCTTCCCGCTAACTCCAGTACAACAGCCCACCAAACCCAGCAACACACTCCACGACCAAATACCCGAGCCTTGACGTATGACCAGTATCGATATAGGCTGTACAAGTGGTTAATGGCGCCAGTGGAGTGGCATGCCCGCCAAAATTAAAGCCGCGTCTGCTGAACATGCCGCCCTCCCCCCTTAACCAATATTTCTCCCTCTTGAGAAAGGGCGGAAAGATCAACTAACTGGCTTAACTTGACTAAAGTGGAACCTGAGGATCTTGCCACTGGCTAAATCCCTGAGCAGCACGAGAATTGACAATATAACGCGAACTGATAAAGCTGGGTGGTGAATTAACCAGGTGTGACGCCACTCTGGGTTCACTTGGCGTTGTTTCAAACAAAAATCTTATCCCCTACCTTGGCCTGAAGAGGGTATTTACCATGGTTATAACGCTTTGCCTGCCGGGGTTGGGCTGATTCGATGCTGTTCCTAGCCCATCGTCAATTTTCCTTAGGTTTATCGGGGGTGACAAATGTGGAAAGAAGATCATTAATACTGCACAAGTTAGATAGTGGGGAATTGAGGGGATACGACAACATAAGAGCGACAGGTACAGAATTCGACGCTTCGTGTTGGGCGGAGTTAAATGCAAAGCTAAGCCAAGGGAGTGTAGTATCATATTTACTCAGGGACTTATCATGGCATATAATCAATCCCAACTTAATATTACCCCCATGCTTCACTCTTTCAGCAAAAGAAACTGAGGATAATATGGCCTGGTAGTGATATATTTAATGGCATTACAAAAACAGAACTGTTTAAATAGCTTAGAAACAAACGCCGGCGCGTTATCGCTCACGAGGACCTTAGAAGGGCCAAACCAGGAGAAGATATTGGTCAAGTGTCCGGTAGTAATGGCAACAGTATACCATCGGCTAGGAACGAGTTAAAAAAATCACAAAAAGTCGTCAGTCACAACTAGGACATAACGGCTTATTTTCTTAGTACAGGAAGCCTATCCTACAAAATCAGTAAAGAGTTATCCATGGGATACTGTTCGCGCCCAGACTGCGTGTTGTTACTAGGTTTCTCCCTTTAACAAGAGTCGCACTCACTAACCTATCACCGGATATCCCTGTACAATGATGGTAAGTGAGGAGAGGTAGTATCTTCGCCAAGGTCTTGTACAGGCCTTATTGCCCACCCACCAATGAACTGTGGAGGTAATGAAAGATGGAGATGTCTAACTCAAGAGCTAAGCAAATTCTAAATTCTCTGGGTATGTTCACTTGTGTGTACCTAGGCACCTCCTTCTTGGATGACAACTGCTTCCTAATTCGTCCCCACAATGTGTCCTGATCCTGCTTCATTTTCGGATCAGCAAGCAGTTATGGGACTTCGCTCAGAACGGTACAAGTAACATCAAAGGAGGCACGGGCTTCATCTCCGTCAGTGGTATCTTCCTGCTCTAAAATGCGACTGAGCGCATCAGCTTCCTAGTTGTCAGAGCCTTTAATGAGGGGCTCCTTGAAATGAAACGCAGATATCCGGAACGCCCACTTTGCAATTCTACTGGTTTTCCCGCGTCTGGCCAGGTTCAACAAACTGAGTGTTGCCAGTAAAATGAATTGCAAATGACTGCCACTAAAAATTCCCAATCATGGATGAAACTTTAAACAAATAGACAACGACCACCCAAAATACATAAAGGGTAAGCGACCCCACTGATTGTGGCTGTTGGAAAGCCCTTAACAATTTATAAACTTTAATAAAATACCTTAAGCAATAAAATACACAATCCTCCAAACTAGAAGAAAAGCTGGAAAGGCATACAATTTAAATGTGACTCCCAACTGGTAAACACCAGCAGACGCTCCTTAATATTACATGAAAATTGACGACGTGAGCTAAACCACCTGCAGATCGATATACCACGGCACATCCTCTTTTAACAGTCCATTGCCTTCGACACACACTATATTGCAGTCCCAATTGCACGCACTTGCAATGAGTATGTTCTGAAATAAACAGATTAAAATCAGTTACACTGACCAGTGATCATCCATACAATCACTCGGTGGCATAAAGAACATGAGGAGTCTAATTCAACATTAAGACAGACATGTGCACACGATAACAAGTACCAATAAAGATCAACACATAACTCCACTCAGTTGTGAAGGTTCCTTGACTTCCAGGGTTCCAGGTAGGTGTGTTATTGCCTCCAATAGGTACAGGTAATCTACAGGTGCCGTAACGTTGAAGCCTCCAGAGTTGGTCTGGTGCCTTCTGACCAGGTTGCATACTGCGTAAGCTGCCCTTGCCGCAACTAACCGCTTTCCATACTTAATCCAGCCGGAAAGCTTTGGCTGCGACCAACTTAACAACTCGCCGCTTCACAAGCTGCACGACCAGGCAGCAGGGGGCTGCAAAAACCAGCTCGCCAGCCACCTGTCCTGCCACTAACTCCGGTACCACGGCTCGCCAGACCCAACAACACACTCGTCGCCCTGGCATACGCCCAGGATCGATATCGACTGTACAAGTAGTTGTGGCGCCAGTGGAACCGGCATGCCCGCCAAAATCAAAGCCGCCACTGCTCAACTTCTAAATGCCCTTTCCATTTGCTTCTATATTCTTCTGCTTTATTCCATATCGCAAATGTTTGTAACTGAATCCATATATGCTGGCTTCTTATTTCATCAAGGCGTGTATGTCCCAGTAATGCTCTAAAGAATTTACCTTCTGTGGCTTTTATGTATCAGTGGTTTTTCTATCTTAATGTCCACGTTTCACTGCCAAATGGAATAACTGGCAGCGCCATCATCTTGCTGAGCTTAGCTGTGTTTCGGTCTACGATGTCTTCATTGTTCTCTGAGTAGTTCCGCATATCGTCTGCTATCTTCCTAATTTACTGTTTATATCTATATCGTAATGAAACGAGGTATCACAGCCTATGGAACTAAAATGTTGAACATATTTTAAAACCCTGTCATACAAAATAACCTATGCTCGTATTGGGTGATTTCCGCGGAATGTCATGATTATTATTTCTTTTTTTAATTATCTACAAAATATCTTTTCAGTCCATGTTGACAGGGATCCGGTTCTGAATTTTCCTTCAAGAGTGCACTTCAATAATTTTCTTCGTGTTCTTCCCTAGTATTTACTTATATTTGTTTTTTAGTTTTTGAACATTTAGTTTCTAGAAGAATTATGACTATCAGCAGGCAGGTAGCAGTCGCTATATATACCACATTTTCTTTATTGTTACATCACTCACTACGACGCTCCTTTCCTAGTAGCTATCACGTAGTCTATGTTTGATCTAGAATCTCTATCGCTCCAGCTGTACTTATGAGTATCTCTTTTTCTACCGAATGTGTTAGTTGCCTTCAGGGCATTATGTGTACAAACTTCTAGCATTTTCATCTTACAGTGAAGTCACTGTGATTCATGACATTCTCCTTGACGTTACCCTAAATAGGGTGCATCGCAGTGGTCGTCAAACTGTAGCCCGTGAACTGTATGCGGCCCGAATTATGCGACTGTGCAGCCTGCTGTTCTCAGGCGATTTTTATAGCAATATACATCCAGCAACTAACTGCCGAACCAAAAGTCAACTAACATCAAGAGCTTCTTAAGTATGTAATTTTTTTTGCTCATTGCCAATTATAACCGAAAGTACTTACAAAGAATGCACTTAATTTTAATCGACTTTGTGCGTTCGGGTAAGTAAAGTGAGCCGCTTACTTCAGGGGCAGAGTTGTATGTAGTGCAACCACTGCGGGGTTTATAGGAGTGATACGGGGGCAGGGGGGGAGGGAGCGGGGGTGGTATTTTATTTTTTTTCTTCCAATACTGACAACTCAAGAGAGTGCAGAACCGTACCGATCAGCTGCTATGGTATAAATGTCAGACGGAAGTCACATGGATCCGTGAATGGGCATTATAGAGGCACTCATCTTCAAAACCTGTACACTTTTGTACCGACTGACATAATGTCACATTAAGGTGGTTGTAATACAATGCAATGATAAAAAGAAAAAATGACATTCAAAACACTTAGTAAACATTTGCGATCGTGTCTCATATTGCAGTAACGGTTATTAATTAATATAACGTACTAATTTATGTAGGCTACCAGTTAATAGTAAGACTGTGGGGGAAGGTGTGGTAAAGTGGTCAGGATGGTAAAAGTGGCCGTTGCATATTTTTTGCTCTGAACAGCGCTGCTGACTGTCGAGAAGTGGTCAGGCTATTTATATATAAATGTATATATAAATCGCCATTTTTGTGAATGAGACTGACAGAGGAAGCTTGTTCCGTTATCTTTTAATAAGAATTTTGTTTTTCAATCGTCTGATGTAAAATATGTCATTTATAATTTTCTTCTTATCTCAAATGTAAAGAGAGTTATATTTTTTTACAATACTCATGTTTAAACAAATTATTTTACCTACAACTATAGTTCCTTGTTGTTTCTATCGGTTTGATAATTTCTCTGGGAAAAGTGACCACACTACTATTCGGGAAAAAATGGCAAAGGTGTTCACCCAAGTAAGAATTGGTTACTTAAAAAACAAAACAAAAACACGTGTAACAAGAGATAAAACTGATGTCTAAACCCTTTTATATACGAGCTATCATCCACCATTCTATCCTTATGTAACAATTTTGAATTAAGAAAGTTATAATATTGAAAACCGCCTCTATTCTGTTATATTTGGGTTAATACAAAGATCCAATTGAAAAACGGTCTGCCGCAGCCGCTTGGTGTTCTTTCAGATAGCAGGGCGTGAAGAAGCCTAGAAAGTGTGCTCGCATATCAGAAGAAGGTATGGTATCCTGTTGTTACATACTAGCCACAGTAGTCGCTTAGGTAGGGAAAATTGGTTACTATGTAAGCACTCAGCAACAATGCACGTAGAAATATTTTCCATGATACAATGCGTAAGTGGTAAGCTTGTATCAATAACAAATGTTTCACGAAAACAGAATTTTTCTTTGCGTGCCACCTTAAGCCCACCTACCCCCGCCTTCTCGTGCTATCCGGCCCCAGATACCTCCTTACAGCGTCAACTGGCTCTTAAGCAAAAACGTTTGATGATCATGGCTGTACCATCAGCACACACTCCAACATGCTCCCACGCTTTCCGCAATGTTGGTAAGAGGCGCTTGTGGTTGGGTCTTCCATTCCTTCTCAAGGGCAGTTGACAGTTGCTGGCTAAACGTTATTGCATCTGGAAATGCTGCACCACGTCTCTTCAACGCTTTCTGCACTGCTCGATGGGATTTAAGTCGAAGGAACTACCAGGCCAGTTCATTCGTCGAATATCCTCTCGTTCCATGACCAGTTCCACTTGCTCTGCTCCTTATGGTAGCGCACTGTCATCCATAAAAGTGAACTCAGGACCGAATTCACACCTGAAATGACGCACATAGTGAAGGAGTAAGTATCACGATAACGTTGACTGGTGAATTTATCGTGTTCAAAGATTTGGATGTCAGTACGCCCCTGCAATATTACGCTTCCAACACCATTATACATCGACCGCCAAAATGATTATGTTCGACAATTCTGAACGTGCTCTCATACTCATATAGCGAGAGGTGGCAACACGTAGTGCACCCAGAAGCGTTGTCCAGTATGTCCGTTTTGATGGCTCAGTTGTTACTATATGGTCAGCATAATGTTGCATGAGTGTACCGACTTCCAAATCTTTGAGCACTGTATGCTCAACAGCCAAACTTGTTGTTACGCCATACTGTTTCCCAATGTACGTCTTTTCAGAGATGCATTTGGCCCTGACTTCATTTGTGTAAATGACAGTGAGCGACCACATCGAAAATCGCAGGTGGAGGAGGGGGAGCTCTTGGAACTAATATTCGCTGGACGGACTGGCCTGCCCTTTCACCCGACTTAAATACCATCAAGTTCTTGTGGATCCGTTAAGGAGGCGTATTGCAGCACGCCCACATGCACCGACGACTATCCAGCAACTGTCAACCACGCTGGTGCTTTAATGGAACCTCGAGGTCAGCATGGAAGCACCTTGCACAGCATTGATTGCTGCCCATAGTGCTAACACACCCTCTTCAGAACCATGTCCGGCCTCTTTTAATATCAATGAGACCACGACAAACCACGATGACTTCGGTGTAATTATTCATTTTGAAGAAAAATGTCGAGTTTGTTCATTTCATTGCGTATTTTCTCAGATTCCTCTCCTATTAAACTGTGGCTGTTCTTTCTATGTAAGGTCCAAGTTTCATCGACTTACGTTACTTGACCGTGACACATCGTGCGATAGTTACTTTCGTCTTTAAGTTTTGCAGACCAGTGCATATACGACAGTGAAAGACGTGTTGGGAAATTTAAAAATTTGTTAGAAAATGGAGGTCGGAAGACTGTTGCGAATGTCGCTGGTGAATTGATTTTAAGTAAACTGCCATGATCACTGCAATGATTTTGCAGCGGTATATGCGAATTTAACCAAACATGGGTGCTGAATAGTCCATGTTATATATTATTATTATTCAGTTTTGAAGATACGGGGGAAATCTATAACCAATAATAAAACGTTTACTAATAACATGATAGGTAAAGTATGTGATCTGCTGAACGTCTTTGGAGCGGCATAGCCGGAGAATCACTGTACGGTATCACAACTACAGAAAGCTCAGTATGACGTAAAAGCACAGTTGACGATAAGTTTCCTCCCATAATTATCTCTGTTCTAGGAGAGTATAAGAAGAACCTGTAATGAAGGGAGAAGAGTATAATTCACAGGTAAATCTACGAAGGAAAAAAATCTGTAAATAGTGGCCACTCTGAACCAACATAGCGAACAAGCGACCAGGGTTTTCGTCTGCTCCCTGTGAAGATAACATCATAAATCCAAATATTTATGTATATTTAATCCGTATATTAATATTTGTGTGTAATGTTACGCTTCACAGTTTGTATTTCCTCCAAACGTCAGAGACAGAATGGCTTCATTTTTTTGGTGTGTTCATTACTTTCTTCTTATATATTTTTTGTTACTCTTAAAATCATTTGGATATGTTTAAACTAAAAAAAATCTGAAGAATTTAACTGCAATAATATTCAGCGGGCGCCAGAGTTTTGTTATGTATCGACAAGTAGAGAGTCTGGGCACAAGAATGATTTGACAACAGACATTGGATAGTTGGTGCACGGGCTTGGATCACAGAACTTGAGCCGCGGATGTGTGGAATGTGTAAAGCTTCACTGTGGAGCGAAAAATAACGGTCAAAGTGTGTTTAAATGTTACGTGACCTGGGTTAATCTTCCACGTAATGGTATAAAAGCTGCGCCATAAAAATAATGGAGATCTCCCCTCCCCCACGCAGATCCTGTACGATCTCATTCCATTCCCCCACCTCCTCCTTTTCCTTGAAAGGATACGGATCCTGTACACCTCCCACAAACTCGATCCTCCTCACCCGCTTGTCTCGCCCATCCTCTCCCACCCCCACCCGCTGCCGCGCCTGTATTCCCACGTCCCACCCAGTCTCCATCACTCCACCCTCCTTACCCTCTCCCAAGGTGGCTTCCGCCAGCTCCCTCTCCCTAATGATGTCCTCCTCCCCTCCATCTACCCCTCCTACCAGCTTTGATCCTCCCACCCTCTTCCTGTGTTTGCTCCTTTGGGCACCCTCCCTCCCTTCTCTCCCTCTTCCCTCCCTCCCCCATTTCTCCCCACTCCTCCCCTGGGATTCCCCTCCCCTGTCCCTCTCCTCCTCCCCCCATCTCCTCAGCCATTGGCATCCTTGTTCTCCCCTCTCCCCCACCTCACCCTTATTCGCCTCTTGGCAGGTCCCCAGACTCGCACATGCTAAGTGGACATTCGCGCGCCGGAGATCATCGCCATCAGTGTCTCGTGTGTGCCGTCGTGTTTAGTGTTCAGTGTTTGCGTCACACTCCATCGTTCACCAGTGCCATCGACATCTTCAGTGTTTGTGCTTCGTGTCAACAGTTTGTAGTGTGGATTGTCATCGAGTGTGAACGGCTTCATGTTTTTTTATGTTCATGTGTCTACTGTTTTTTCCCTGCTGTTTTGTTCCAACTCATATGTCTCCTCTGTTTTTATCATTGTACTATCTTTGGCTGAAGAGCGGCGTATTGTGCTGCTGCCAGCATACCTGTTCTACGGGTTTTAAAATCACAATAAAGAAAAAAAGTGGAGAGACACTTCTACCAATGTGACAGTTAGCGAAGCACAACACGGACTGGTGAGTTAAAGCTGAAATTCTTGAATCTACGTTTTATCGTGAACTGATATATCGTGGAGCAATAGGAAAGCAGTGGCTATAAAACAACACGTTTACCGAGTTAACTAGCTTGAATACTGATCACATCCGGCGAACTGTGTTTCAGAATCAGTGTATCCCTTACCATGAACTAATGTATCTTGGAGAAATATGAAAGAAGTGACCTGTAAACTGATTCCAGAATTGATCACAGCACTCCATATGCAAAAACTACAAAGAGCAGACCGTGATTGACAATGTATATTGTATATGTGACGTTGGCAAACATTATGTCGTTAATTACGGACTACATTTGTTCTACATCGTCAATCAGCAACGCTCCCACCAAAAAAACGTATGTTTATGCTAACTGTTATTTTCAAGAAAAAAGCTGCAATGAAATTATCACTGGGAAATGTCTCTATCTCTCCAGCATAGGACAACGACCCACAATTTCTCACAGTTAAGTTTCTTTCTCCAAACATTGTAAATGTTAGGGAACAGTACTGCGTGCATTATGTTGCTCTTATGTATGTTTCTAAAACATATCAAAAAACCTACTTATGTGCTAATGAAGTCGTGTGAAGTTTGTCATTGTTGTTATCCATCTCACGTAATTTTCTGACAGAACCATTTAAATAATTTTTATACTAATTTAAAACACCAGAATAAAATTTTATCCACTGTGCAATACTCTTCACAGAAAAGGTTAATCCAAAGTGTATCTATCTACTTTAAAGTCTTTTAGCACTACCTGTCTCAGTCATTCTGAGTTTTCTGCAGTAATGAGGTATATTCTGTTTTATTTATTTTGTTGTGTCTTGTTATGTATAAACTGACATTAGTAGTTGTTATCCATTTTTCTATTTCTTTTGGATGTTTGGGAATATTTTGCAATGGGCTATACTATATTTCACATCAAGTATTAAAAAATAGGCACATAGTAAAGTGGGCTTTATTAAGTCTGTTAACTTCGATGCATCACAGCAGAGTAAGTGGATTTCCATTGGGAGAGCGTTTAGGCAGCGGGGCAGCTTCAAATTCGATAGTTACGTGCTGAACAAAGTGGATTTACATAAAGAACTAATTATACTGAAGTATTCCAGAGCCATCGAGGCAACTTATTTGGTGGTGTTGATGAGTACTAATGATGGTTGTTCTAACACTGAGACTAATGTTCTTTAAGTTAAGGGAAAGTTGAATTTTTCAAATTTTTTGTAGTTATCCCGGCATTGAATAAGTCTATTCTTTTCATTAGTGAGCAATCAAGTTTCTTCCCCATTCTTCAACGTTTTGCGTCAGATTTAGCTTTTATTTAACAGGGCAATGAAAATGTTGATAGATATTTTGCATGAACACGGTCATCACTGATAGGAAGATTAATTATGGGGCGGATCCTGTTCCGTTACATCACATTTATGTACCTGCTTATTGCTACTGCAATGCAGTGATGCCTGATGGAAAGCTAGCATGTAACACTATACCGTCTGTTAATTGGATTTGAACAGGTCGAAGAGGGAATGCTGAAAAATGACTGCGAGAGCAATTTAGTAGTAATGTAGAGAATGTAATCCAAAACGTTAGCATCGAACTTAGTAGCTAAATCAAAAATGACAGGAGTTGCCAAATAAAACATAACAAATTATCAATTTAAAGGGTTAAGCATTGTAAATATATATCACTTGATTATAGTTTAATGTAAGCAAGTTAATCCTTATTGGGACAATTTCTGCATAGCACATGTTTATGTTGTCTATATTAGATGAGTCATTACAGAAAAGAATGATTGACGAAGTATACACATACCGTGGCTATGAGAATAGTACCCGCACTTCTCTGTCTACAAACCCACAGGAATTTTAAAGCATTCATAAACGAGAAAATGTATACTACTTTCCTGACTATGATAATAATATCTCCATTGCTTTACCTACAAGCTCAAAGAGCAGTCGAATCATTGCTGCACTTTTGTTTTCATAGGTCTCAACTGAATTTCACACCTAACTCACAAAGAATTCGTACTACACTTGCTCACAACTCGCAGAACTTGCCTTAACGAAGCTGCAAATCACAAGGAAATAGATATCGCTTTACTGTTGCAAGAGAGTAGTATGTTGAACACTGCACGATAAAAATTTAAATAAATCAAAGAGCAATCGGGGATTGGTATAAGCTTAAGATGGTCTCTGGTAATGGATAGTGAGGATATGTTACCGTGATACCAGAAAAATCACTCTTTTTGTCGACATAAACATTTTTACACAAATATTGATTTACTCAATAATTACAGATGAGAATACTTACGGAACTCGTCAAACGGTTAAGAAAATCTTTAATCAATCATTAGTCCCGTGACCAAGAAAATTCATATTATAAAAGATGCGATCTCTCACAGATAAATTATAAAAGGAAAAGAATAAGCAAATCTGTCTCCGTGACGTATTTCTATTTGTACTTCTAAACCGACATGTGGGATGCTACAAGAAGGGCAAAAAGTTCTGTGGTTTCCGCCACAGTTAACAAAAGAACTTCACAGACATCCTGACGAAAATTTACGAATTATCTTATTAAAATACTGTCCGCAAGCGATTGTTTAACTCTCTCCTTTCGTTTGAATGAGGAAAGTCAGACCAGATACAATTGCTGGTGCACAAATAGAGAATAGAACACTGATCACTGTGGCCATCTGCAAATCATTCTGACATAAACGCAAGGCACACATTTAGTTGGATTAATTACGGAAAATAATGGGAAAGAACACACAAAATCACTGGAATAGAGAAACCAGTTAGGTACGGTAGGAAAATTAGCTGCTACAATGCTTCCCAAATAAAGTGTGGCTGGATATCACCAGCGACAGCCGCAAACGAGAGCATCAAGGTATGCTTCCTTCTCTCCACATACTGTTTTCCAGCACGGCCCAGCGATGGTGAAGCAAGACCACAGAGTCTTACCGACCCATTCAACTTGCGCCAGAGCTGTCCGCCCCACTCCTTGCTATCATCCTTGCCATGTGCTGATATCTTATGATGTGTTCCGCACGGCGGCCATCGCTGTATGTTCTGAAAATTGTGCCCTGAATGGCTGCTCCAAGTTAAAACCAGCAGAGCCACCTTTGACTCTGCTAGCACTCTGCTAGCTGTACGAACTGCTGCAGGGCAATTACTCCCGGTGAGCAACGAGCAGTGACGTAGTGGCGTAAATGTAAGAAAGCTCCTGGCGAGCAGCGATGTGCCAGTAGCTGGCTGCAGCATACACGTATAAACGTACCCTAACGCTGACTAAAAATATCTAGGTGGCAAACAAGGAACTCAAAAAGAAGATGCTACTGTCACTCGCCAACTTTACACGGACTGAAATTGCAGCAATCACGCACATGCATCTACACTGGTCCAATGAAGTCACATGCAAAACAAATACTGTGAAACATGCATGTACAGATGTGATCTATCCACAGTGGGATCAACTACTGTGTACGCTTTATTGGTCTCATAGTTATTACGGATTCAAATCTCATAACATTTTGTCACACAAGAAATTTCGACCGGCGAGCGAATAGACGGTTTATGTCAAAGGCTTAGGGATATCTTTCATTTTTCAACAACGGAGCACGTCCCCATGTCCCCACATTATTGAGGCTCTCCTCTCTATAAAAAAAAGTCCTACTAATGGCGCTACCGACAGTGTGAATTAAGGTGTCATCCATGATCCCAATAATTACAGTTGTCATTATAGAGACTATTGAGAATAATAAGATATTAGTGACATTATTTACAGAATATGCATATACTTTAGTGACCATAAGGGCTTTAAATGATTTTTGAAGTAAGTACGGTGTGCACTGGCAGATTAACAGAGATCAACAAAATAGAGAAAAAATATGGGAAAGAGTTCAGTGCATATGGAATGAATAGAAAATACACACACAAACACAAAAAATTAAATGAATATTTACAATGGCTTTTCTCGAATTAAAAAAGTCAGTCATGTGTTGGTTAGAGGTAATCACGCATATGACACCGTTTTGCACATTAACTGAAGTGTTGGCACTGCACATAGGGTTGATAGAGTACTGTAGCACTTAGTACATACTACAAGGTTGACTAGAATGGCTATTAAGGAAGAGGGTAAGCCATTTGTTGAAACCACGACCGGAACGGTGGCGGGGTGGCCGAGAAAGCGCGGCGGGACCAAACGGAGAGCGGCCCACGAACAAACAAACGAACTGAAAAGACGGACACGAAACAACGACGGACGATCGAGAGAGACCTTACGACGACAACACGCAACAAGCAACGGATAGACAGAGACAACCAAACGAATCCAAGACGTCCACTAGTAATGAAAACAAAGAACGGCAAACACGCTGTCTGTTGTCGAGGCGATACGTCAAGACGCACGCAACGATTAGACTCGCTGACTGAGTGAGAGGCAGACGCTTAAATACACGATCGGGGGCGCCGCTATTGGCCGCTGGGACCACGTGTCCCATTGTGCGCCCCACGGCTTACGGCGCGATGGTGCAGAGACCTCTAGGGGTCTTCGACGTCCATGACGTCTGGCGCGGATTCAGACCATTGACACAGTAGGGGTCCTTCCACTTGTTGGTTGCAAAAGCGAGAGAAGTAAGGAGCCTACTCATAATAGCCCCAGATGACTGAGTCTTCACATGATGACTCGTCGGGGATCCCAGTCAGTGACGGTGCTGAACTACTGTTAACACAAGGTATCAGGCACAGAACGTTCATTGTGGTCAATCCAGGAGGTACATCTAGTGTGATGGCATGGTTCCAAAAACCCAGACACAGTACATCGAGTGTAGCGTTCATCACATTAGAGATGTGTGGCTCCACCTGTCATCCGTATGAGGCTCTTGTTGTTAGAGATGTGAGCGTCATCAACGATCAACCACTCAGCGTTCCTGACGCTGCAGTCCACAATTTTGGCTCCGCTGTCGGTAATGGTTGGCAGTGTCTAGGTCCCGTCATGAAGGTGCTTCATTATGCTCACCAGCTCTCTTAGCGAACTCTACATGAAAAATGATTAAACTATTACTTTACAAATTCAGCTTGATCCATCTTAAAATCCACATGCAAGGAGTTCTTTTGCGAAGATTCTTAACATATTTTACAAGCAATCTTCGTCTCATACAATCGGCTTGCATTGATACACACAAAGTGTGCCTCCATACTCTTGTAATTAATAAGGAATTACACTTAACATATCAACAAAGATTAAGAGGTACATGCTTCTTATTCATGTAAGCATACCTGTCAAATATAATTTGAAATTGAATTTCTTTATTTATTACTTTGGTCTGATCAGGCAGAAATCCAAGCGACCTTTCTGTAACATGCAGCATTTTCACCATTTCTTTCATCTTTTACATGAGATGATTTATTGCCACTACACTACATACATGCACTTAACTGCTTTAGTATTATGCCACTACATTCTTTGTCTCACTCCGCAACGTTAGTCCAAAAGGATGTCATCTACATGCTCAGCGTGAAGTACATGTAAGAGAATAAGCACTTGTACAAGGTGTCCCGTATATCTCGTTCACCCAAAATAACTTTCATCTAATGCATTAAATGAAAAATTGTTTCAAACAACGTTTTTTAACATAATTTGGTAGTTCTTGCTGAAGATACACATGTTACATATCCCCATTGAAGGTGGGAGATATGGGGTAGGGACTACATTTTTTAAATGAGATCATGTTCATTTTATTCAAGAATACGCTCACCTTCTCTATGAGCTGTTCAAAAATCTATCGCACTGTAGAATTTCATCGACGAAACCAGTAGCTATGGAAATGATAAATAATACATAACTTCTCTAATTTAAATATCAGTTCAGTGCATTTCATTAACTAAATAATTTAACCTCTTCAAAGCGCATTTGAACATTTTGCAAACTACCAATAAACATCGTATGCAACAGTTCTGCACTGCACGCTGATTGGATCTTGTTATTGCAGAGTACTGTGTTACGGTACTTGCGACAACGCAGAAGTAACGTGGCCGTTCGTAGTAACTTTTACTATGATACTACCACTACATGAAAAACAGAGCGTTCAAATCACATTCTCAGATTGGAGATCATTGGCTTTCATCAGTAGGGTCAAGATGTAGATGATGGACATCCTACATGATGCTACTACTTCCTCTGCTATGGCTGCACAAGCATAAATAATGGATTGCTGCATATCCTGTGGTGTTATTGGAAAATTTTGGTAGACAGCACGCTTAAGGGCACCCCACGTAAAAAAAAAAAAAAAAAAAAAAAAAAAAAAAAAAAAAAATCCAGCGGTGTAATGTCCGGAGATAGGGTAGGTCAACTAAATAGTCCACGTCGAGTCCACCTAAAAGGGTATTCACGGTCCAGAATTCGTCGTGGTCGTAAGGCTTTACGTGCAGGGCACCCATCAGGCTGATACCACACGACCATCCTCTGATTTAGAGGTAAGGCGTGCCATTTTGCTTGCTATTTACAAAGAAAGTTCCGATAGTGTTATCTCCAATAATACCGCACCAAACTTAACTTTCCGAGAACGTCGACGCTCTACCTGTCGGAGCCATCGTGGATTGTTGACGGACCAACAATGCATGTTGCTCATATTGATAATTCCTTTGGTGGAGAATGGCGCATCGTCGGTAAAAAGAACATCTAAGAAGACATTAGAATTAGTCAGAAGTAGTTGTTGACCTCACTGACAAAATTAAACCCTATCGTAGAAGTCATCTCCATGAAGTTCTTAGTGTAAATGAACGTTGTAAGTATGGAATTTGTGACGTTGCAGAATGCGATGTGCACTTGTTTTCGAGACGGCAACGTCATGTTGAACTCGTCGTGTGCTGACTTGAGGAATCACGACTACTGCAGATAGCACAGCGACGTCAGGAGCTTCGTCTGTTCGTGTTTTCCGACAATTTCGAGGTCTTGCGTTTACACTTCCCGTTACACATAGACGAAAATTAGATCAAACATTCAGCAGTAAGGCGATGGCTTGTCACTAGCTATGCCTGTACAGAATTTCAGCCGCCTAAAGCAAATTACAGTACAGATATGTATTGTAGAGTACAAGATAGACACAATAACCCAATAATCATAATGTTCTATAACAGTACTGAATATAAAAAATGCAAGTTACTAAACTATTTCCTGTCCACGTACTTTCTTCGTAGATCAGCAGCGTTTCCACCTTATCGTCATGCGTGTAAATCATACGCCTTTACACAACAAAAACTGTATTCACTGTGGTGTCACCGCCAGACACCACACTTGCTAGGTGGTAGCTTAAGTCGGCCGCGGTCCATTAGTCCATGTCGGACCCGCGTGTCGCCACTGTCAGTGATCGCAGACCGAGCGCCACCACACGGCAGGTCTCGAGAGACTTACTAGCACTCGCCCCAGTTGTACGGACGACTTTGCTAGCGACTACACTGACGAAGCCTTTCTCTCATTTGCCGAGAGATAGTTAGAATAGCCTTCAGCTAAGTCCATGGCTACGACCTAGCAAGGCGCCATTAGCATTATGTTGCATTTATCTAGAGAGAGTCTCACTTGTCTCATCAAGAACGATGTATACAAATGATGGATTGAAGTTAAGTATTCCAGCAGCTACGTACTTTTCTTTATAGCATTCATTACGTATACTGTTTCAGACCTCACGCCATCCTGCGTGAGTTTAAGTGCGTGCCTTTCGGTTACCCGTCACTGTGGACTGGCTGTCTTGTCAGTCCACAACATTCACAATGTGTACTTCCGCCATGCAGTTGCTAAGTTATTCTGATGCTCGACTACAGTGGTATGCACTGAACCAACAACATGAGAGGTGCGCGGGAGGAGAGGTGTGCGTTTGTACGTCGGCAATCATAGACAAAACCCACACCTCTACTACAGCACTACGTTGAGTACGTAATGTGTACGATCAAGGCAATAAACAGTTCGGTTTCTTCACAACCTGTGTACTCTTTATCATTTGCACATCTACGTTAGATTTACAAAAATGGTAAAATGTGATACATTTTTTGAATAGCTTTCTTGTTAAAATGTACATTGTTCAAATAAAAAAATTTAACCTGTGACCAGTATTTCCTACATCTGTTGGGATACTTAAAGCTTAGATCCTCAGCAACAAGTAAGCTATGATGTTAAAAAATTGGTTGAAATGATTTTTCCTTTAACGCTTGAGATGAAAGTTATTTTGGATGATCTAGATAAATGGGACATCCTGTATGTACACTGACGGAAAAAATCGCTACATCAAGAAGGAGCTGTGGACATAAACGAAAGTTGGTACATCTGAAAGATTATCACTATTCAGTTTTCACGCTAGTTGCATATGAGCGGCGCTAGTAGCGCCCCTAATGTGGATGCAAATCAGTTTTTCTTTGAATACAGGCAGTAACGGTCATGAGCTTTAGTCACCCTTAAGACAGGACGTGGTGAGTTGACGTCAGTAAAGTATGTCTTTAAGTTAACAAAGACGCTATTATCAGCACCTCATTGAATTTAAACGTGGTCTCGTAATAGGGCTACGAGAAACTGGGTGTTCCTTCTGCGATGTGGCGCAGAGATTTGGCAGGAATGTAGTCACTGTCCATGACTGCTGGCAGCAATGGTCACGAGTATGTACGGCCGCAAGAATACCGGGCTCCGGACGGCCAAGTGACACTGCCGGGACGGTTTATGTCTCTGGCGCATAATACTGAATCTGTAGCATCAATCTGAGCAGCAGCTGGCACTACAGTGACACAAAAAACTGTTACCAATCGGTGATTTCGATAGCTCCGAGCCAGACGCCCTGTAGCGTGCTTTCCACTGATCCCAAACCACCACAGTCTGCGACTACAATGGTGTCAAGCGAGACCCCATTTGATGGCAGGATGTACGTCTGTTGTGCATTCTGATGAATGGACTGGTTCTGGCTTAGTGCCAGTGATGGTTGTGTGTCAGTTATGAGGCCACCCGAGGACCTGCACCCAACCTCCCTGTGTGCTAGGCACACTGGACATACAGCTGGAGTTATGGTCTGGGATGCGATTTCGTGTGACAGCAGGAGCACTCTCGAGGCTACGCCACGCACCTTGAACATAAAAATGGTACGTCAATATGGTGATTTGATAGGTTGTGTTGCTATTCACGATCAGCACTTCAGGGGGTGATTTCCATCAGGATAACTCTTGCCCACATGCCGCTGTTGTAACCAAAATGCTCTACAAGGTGTCGACATGTCTCATTGGCGTACTCGATCACCATATATGTCCCCAGTCGAGTACGTATGGGACATCATCGGAAAACAGCTCCCGCATCGTCGACAACCAGCATTAACCGTCGAGGTACTGACCGATCAAGTGCAACAGTCAGGGAACTCCTTCCCACAAACTGACATCCGGCACCCGTACAACAAAACAACATGCACGTTTGCAATCTGGGTGTTACACTGGTTATTAATGTACAGTCGCGCTCAAAAGTATCCGAACGACCTGAATTGCATTTCACCTGATTCGCATGAAACCCACATAACGCAGCTGTCTAGCAGGTCCTCTAATCGCTCCTCGGTACAGTCGATTGACTATTGAAAATGGTTCCAACAAGTCACCACTAGAAAACACTGCTGTGTATCGCAATAACTCAAGATGTAAAGTAATACCATGATACTACAAATATCAGGGAACACCTTATCACAGATAAGACCGTCCTTAAGGGGGGGGGGGGGGGGAGGTAGGACGTCAAACGGGCTGACTTGGAGCAGGAGAGGTACAACACGACATTTTAATTTCCACTGTCTATACTTTTACAACTAAATTCATAAAACTTTGTCACCACGACCAGGAAGGATTCAGGATTCAAACTCATAGCAATGTAAGTTCAAAAGCATAACAAAATAAAAATTTTTTTGTGAAATTTCATCATTTTTTCACTTACTATTGGCTGCATTATCTGCTATAGGTACACCCATACTTACAGGTGTATGCAAATCTAGAATTTATTTAATTAATGAAAAATGAATGATTGGTTCATTTTAAACTTCATGTTTAGAAAAAACTCAAATTTTATGGTTAATTATCTAAATTTTTAGCACAATTTTTAATAGATTTGGAAAATTCTAGAGTTTCATACACCTGTAAGTATGGTTTGTATGCTGTGCAAAATTCATCGAAGAATCTCCCTTACTTATGAAGAAAAGTGTACCTACAGCTAGAGATTGATAACACATAATGAAAACTTTAGTACCGGGCCAGGATTCGTACCCATTCACGTGCAATATGTGGAGATGTTAAGGAATCTGCAGATTTTAACAAACAACAAATTGTAATCGAGCTGTATTGTTACGATGGGATCAAATTCCGCTTTAAGGGCGGTCTGAGTTGCATTCCCAGTTCAGAACCAATTTTATCGAGATACAGAAGCTCAAATAAAAGATGGAATAAGTGTCCTGTGACTCTACATAGTGTTTGTTTCATTACTAGAAATAAATAACTAGTATAAGAACGGTTACTGGTGATTGAGTGTCACCACTCCTGAGTTTATTGTGGCTCAACCTAACGTCTGCTTGGTAGAGAAGGAATATCATGTTTAATGTGAATTTGAGACCACTATGCCATTACAACTTCTTCACGTGCCGTAGCCAGAAGAGAATTGGATCTGTCTCTCTCTATCAAAAATCATCGGCAGAAGTTGGATTCGAACCCACACCATAAGTATATGCACCTATCGTCAATCCATCTTTTTTTGTTTTGTTTTAATCTCGTTCCTTGTGAGGAAAACTGAGGAGCTACTCGATTGAGAAGTAGCGGCTCCGGTCTCTGAACTGACATACGGCCGAGAGAGTAGTGTGCTGAGCACATGCCGCTCCATATCTGCATCCAATGACGCCTGTGGGCTGAGGATGACACGGCGGCCGGTCGGTACCGTTGGGCCTTCATGGCCTGTTCGGGCAGAGTTTAGTTTTTTAGTTGTGTCAAAACTTTGAACCTTTCCCTATCCTGTGACATGAGCGATATGTTTCTGTCTTTTATGGTTTGTCTGTAATGAACAATTAAAATCTGTTCTTTCTTTTTGCGTCACTATATATTTTCCCCAGCGGCCAGTGACAAAATTCGTAGCACGTGGGAGACCCCCGAACAAAGACCTCACTCAGCTCTGCGGCCAAACAGAATCGATGGATGTGCGTCTAGAGTTTCGCAGTTCCCTTTTTTTTTTTTTTTTTCAGTCGCTTTCACCAAGATCGGAACTGCCATGCCATATAGCGCTAGCATCGCAACGCATAAGGGAACCACTTTTTTTCGTTATTTCGCTTACATGGCAGACGCTCTATTCGACTGAACCTTTTTTTTTTACACAGGTAACACACCAAAATATACACTCAAATGGAAGTGTATTCCTTCGAAAAACAAAAATATTCACTCTTTTTTTTCCAAACGCATTTATTGAAGGCAATAAAAATTAAAACAAAAGAAGTCACTTCGACAAAAACAAAAGGGTGAAATCAGAAAAACGTATAGGAAGGAATGGGGCGTCAATTTTAACGTGCCCACACAATCTTTCTTCCTTCACTTCTACATGGTGGAACATCTAAATCCTTAGAAGTGTCCACAAAATTAAAAAAAATAAAGTAAAAAAGGGTGGCAGGGCAACTCATCCAACGCCTTGTCGATGGAAAACAAAATACAACATATTAGAAAAAAATTCACGATAACGGGGCATCCGGAGCCACGTCCAATGTGCGGTGGCTATATATTGGGAAAAGGCACACGGATCTGCGTCATATCCACTCACCATCACGTAGTGGACATAATGACCAACAAGCCACATGATGGTATTGTTCTTCGATCGAGGAAAGAAGGTTCAATCGGGACGCAAGAGAATCTCCCCCGTGATAGCCGCCTCCGACGTCCTGAGGAGAAAAGACAGTTGTCGGCAAAGCCATCTCCAATGGTCATGACCGCAGGAAATCAACCGATGAGATAATGTATCAGTTTCATGGCAGCGATTGCAGCGATCCGTTGCACTGAGGCCAAAACGGAAAAGTCGCACGTTGGTAGGTACAATATCATGAACAACTTGGTACCACGAGGACGCCACTTCCATTGGGAAAATCGGGAGGCTGATGTTAGACCAAACAATCTTTCAGTTCGTTTCTGGCGACAGGGCTTCTACAGGGGGAATACTATAAGGAACTGGCCAACGGCTTAACAGCATTTTGAGGGAGAGATTCGATTGGGAAAGGATATTTACTCCTAAATAACTGGCCTCAAGAAAAAATTCCTTGACGTGCCGTAATTTATAACTAATCCTACCAATATCTACTGTAGGTGTTAAATTCGCCGGTCGGATACAGTCATAAAGGCGAGCTGTAAGTGACTCTGGGTCGCGTTGACACGTTAACACGGTGCGACGGATGAATAAGGCAGAAGCCTTAACCCGAATGTTAGGGAGGCCCAAACCTCCCTGAAAACGTGACCGCGCCATGACCCCATAACGCACGCGAAATACAGAGTGGTGCCAGATAAACCTGCCAGTTAAACTTTGCAACCTGCGGGACGTCATCGCAGGAAGTGGAAAGATTTGTCCAATAAAATAAGCCTTACTTAACACATACGTTTCCATTACCCGAACCTTATGAAGAGGAGAGAGGGAGCGACGCTCGTGTTCAATGAGTGCACCCTAAATTTTATCCGTGACAGACTTCCAGTTTATCGTAGCCATCTTTAGCGGACAACTGTCAATTATAACACCCAACGATCGATATTGGGTGAACTTCGGAGCCCATGGAATTTCAACAGCGTCAAATCCTCGCAAATTGAGTGAACGACATTTCTGGTTATTAACCCGCGCTCCCGTAAGACGACAAAAGGCATCCAAAACTTCCTTTAGCAGTGGTATATCATCATGGGTACGGAGAAGAACCACAACGTCATCAGCATATTCACGAACGGTAAACCTTTCTCCCAGCAGCGACCAAGCACTTAAACGAGCGGCTAAAATAAGCAGTAATAAAACCAGAAACAGCACGTAGAGCGACATTGATAATGGACTCCCTTGAAGGACGCCCTGACACACCGCGTTGGGGGAAGTAAGACGGTCATTTACGTCAATGGACTCCCGAATACCAGTGATGAAAGAGTTAAACAGCCGTCGTGCAACATTGTTAAAACCAACAGTCGTCAATACTCGCATCAGGAATCCATGATTGACGCGGTCGAACTCTTGGTGAAAATCAATGAAAAGCAAAGCGCTTGGCACAGGAATGGTGGAAGCAATCGAAATTAAATCTCGACATTCAGCAACGGGAGTCAGGAGAGTACGACCCGGAAGACTACTTTGATGGCTCGCGATAATGGTAGTCAACAAAACCGATAAAGGGCTATTGACCGCTCGCGCCACTATTTTATAATCATAGTTGAAGAGGGTTATCGGGCGGACCTGATCCACACGCAAACGTCCCAGCTTTTTGGGAATCAGAACTATTTTAGCAACCTTAAAGCTGGGCGGGATAAGGCCTCCGTGGAACACTTCATTCACCATGGAGTTATCGTATCTCCTATTAGGGGCCAAAATCGAATATAAAATTCTTTGGGAAGGCCATCGGAGCCAGGTGATTTATGGGAGGGTGAACGAGCCACAATATCAAGTATATCATCGTGAAGGAATACACAGAAAAACTATTCCTGGAGAGCTGGTGTAACAACACGATCAAGGAGGGAGGTGAAATCAACAGACGGTGGACCGTCTGAATCCACTTCAGCATAAAGCTCGGAATAGTACTGGCAAAGTTCACGCATGATATCAGACTGGGAGAATCACTCACTCCCATCTAGAGAACGAATGGTAGAAAGACACGTCCTTTGAGATCGCTTGTGAAGCCGGAGAAGATGATAGAGGTCAACTCATCCTGTACAATTGAACGAAGCTGAGAACGCAATCGGACACCATCCATTTGCCTACATTTGAGTTGGAGAAGTTTTACCTTCACACGGTGGACGTCGACTACCCTCAAGGGGGCATCACGTTCATTATCGTTAAGATCGCGAAGGACTGCATAATAAAATTCCCTAGTGCGCCTTATTTCAGCCGCTTTTTCAGCGCTAAAATGCTTGAGTGTATTTCGAATACGGGGTTTAGCAAAGGTAACCCACCATTCGAGAAGTGAGGAACAACGCGTCTGGGACTGGGTTGTCCGCTGCCATACGTCTGCGATGATGCCTTCCAGAGAGGGGTCCGTGAGATGTAGAGTGTTTAGCTTCCATAAAGGGCGCGAAAGATGGACCCGCTGCGGGACGTGGTTAAAGGTCATGGAAACAGCACAGTGATCAATGAAACTTGCAGGAATTACATCAATCGATAGAAGCTGACTACATATGGGGGCAGATAAATAAAAGCGGTCCAATCGGCTACTTGAAGTAGCTGTAAAAAACGTAAACCGCACCAACGTAGGATGTCTGCAAACCCAAGCGTTCTGAAGATGCAAGGACGTCACCATATCATTAAGTTCACGACAAAATGTGTAATTGGGGGTCTGATCAACACGGCGTAAGACGCAGTTAAAATCGACCCCTAACAAAACTTTGCGCGGGTTCCGTCGCAGTAAATAAACAACTTCTTCCTTATAAAACCGCGCGCGATCGGATGAACGACCGGATCCGGACGGAGCTTAAAGAAAAATTAAGGTGGGGGTCATAAAAACTAAAGCCTATACCGCGACCATCATCTAGCGTTTCGAAGTCCGTCAGTGGGATTCCATCTCGATAAAGCAATGCCATACCGGTAGAATGTTCAAGCGCAACATTGAAAAATGTAGAATATCCAGGAAGACAAAACACATCAAATAATACCTCTTGTAAACACACGATATCAGCTTGGGAATATTAAATAAATTGCCGTAATGCAGCAATCCGTAATTGGGAACGTATCCTGTTAACATTGAGGGTTAGAAATGTATTCAACATTAAGGAAAAAACACTATCACGTCCGTCTCGCCCCAATGTCCGGAGGCGGGGAAAGGAAGGTATAATGCTAGTCCTCCCCACCTGACGCCGAGGAATCCTCGCTTTTCCTTTTACGACGCGCCGGGGCACGGGCAGGTTGAAAATGCTGTTTCACACCACTCCGTGAAATCATACACTCTTGATGTGGAGGGGTTGGGGGCACGTCAAGCTCCGATTTGACAGAGGAGCCATCGTTACCGCACTTATCGGAAATCGGGAAACACAACACAGAACGACCAACAGCAACATCAGGTACAGAAGAGACAGGTAATGCTGTACCGGTGTCGAGTGGCATCTCCTGAAAATCAGGAAGAGAACCCGTAGAATCCTGTTGCTCGACCGTCTCAGCATGGAGGAGGGGTGGTACTGCACTAGAACACTGTAAAGGCTGGCCAGCAGGCGACGTCTGTGCGGGAACAACGGAACCCACGGGAAACGTCACGTCGACGGGTGAAGTGGGGGACGCAGATTGAACGCACATTTCAACATCAACAGAAGCAGCTACATCCGCTCTGGTAATACTGGAATCACATGTAACATCAGTAGACAACGCATTACCGCCAGAAGGTGCACGCTCTTTCAACGCCGTGTCAGAAGAACGAGACTGGACTGGGGCGTCCTCGAAATCTGTATCATCCTCAGTCCTCCGGCATTTGACGTGCGCTGCACGAGCCGTCGTCCCCTCGTGGACAGAGGCCGCACTGGTACACGTCGGTAACGGTGGAAATTCGCGAGGAGTAGGGGGTAATGTTGCCTCTACATCGCTTAAAGCTAGAGACTGACTGACAGCTGACTGAGAAGTTACTACGTCTGCTAACGTCAAAGGAAGATGGTTTTGATAAGACGACGTCAGAACAGTAGTACGGCGCGGGTAATCAGATCTAAGATGACCGCTTTCGTTACAGAGGCAACAAGTTCCTTCTTGCCCTGTGTACGTAACATGGATTCGGTAACAACAAACAGTTAAGTGGAAAGGAATATTCTTTTTAATGCACATGTCCACAGTCCGGATACCATTATAACACTGGAAGCGATGTTGTGCTGACCAGCGTTCCCATCGTGTGTGTGTGTGTGTGTGTGTGTGTGTGTGTGTGTGTGTGTTGGGGTTTATGGGCGCTCAACATCGAAGTCATCAGCGGCTTTCCCATCGGATATGCTGTAGGACTCCAAACGGAAGCAACGCTGTTTTAAGAAATGAATCGTCCACTTCAGGAAGAAGGTTATTAATTCTAACCGGAGTATACTCGAGTGCCGCATTTTCAAGGAGGACTTGACTAACGGAACCATCGCGATGTGTAAACAACACTTTAGAACCAACCCGGGAGAGAAGTCTTTCTACTTGAACGGCATCATAAAACTTCACAAAGAACGCATATAAATCAGAATCAAAGTAAGCAGTATCTACCTGATGAGGTAACACGGATAACGTCAGCCAACCAATCGTGAATTTCTAAGGAGCGAGGTTGAACACGACGCGTACTTTTGTCAAAACTGAAACGAACAGTAGCTCGACGAGGAACAGATTTAGGAATATCGACAGACATCATGGCGCGGGCAGAAAGCACCGCCGCCAAGAGGAAAACGACAGCAAACTCCGCTACGCAACTACGATATGACTCGGGCCGATACACCAACAGGACTCAGTACCTTCGACATAAGCGGCGCTGCGGCACAGGCAGAAGTTAACGAAACCTGCTCGCTCGACGCGCAAGGCGACAATATCGAATCCATCAGACCACGAAATCCTTCTCTCTGTGACTTATTTTTCTATCGTAACGCCATTGCGCCACACTGGATGAGAATTCTGACACACGGGCTCCGTGTAGTGGTTTGCAGCATGTTTAGTACATTCATTTACCTGGTTGACGGAATCGCCATGAACTAGCTGCCTCAGCTACCCAGCGCACACATTCGACACTATTTTATAATCACCGAAATAAAATCACGTAACTGCCACCTACACAGAACTGCCAACAACGTAGGATGCAGAAATTTAAATATGAAGTGTTTCTTTCAACTTGAGCTTCTGTATTGAGCTATCTGTTCGTTGAAAACGTCGTGCAGTGCAAAAGAAAAGCTGTCTGTTTCTCAGAAGTCTAGATCCGGCCATATTCTGTATCTCACAGCACTGTGGAATGCGGAAGTTCTGGAGGAATTGTTTTTGACTTCTGGAGCTGCTGTAGCTACCTGTCAGCTAGTAGTGTAACGGTAAGCGTCATGCACCATAGATAAGACGTCGCGAGTTCGAGTACTTCACTGCTACATTTTTAAAGCGCAGTTCTGCTGTCTGGTGATGTTATCTATCTAATGGAATTTTGAACATAATTCCCTTCATTTCTCAACCCAAAATAGTCGCATTTGGAAAAAGGGCTAACTTCTGCAACATTTTGTTCTTTTCAGGTTTAATAGACGGTCAGGCAGTAGATGCATCTGGAAACTTTTGTATTATGTACCGGGAGAGCGCATCGTGCCAAAAAAATGGCAGAAAAGTATTTTCTACATTTGCTGGCATTTTATTCTTCTTCAAACCTTGTTTGACAGCTTTAACTCAGAACAAGTTTTCTACATGCATGTAATCAATCAACTGCATGTGCATTGTCAGACTGTTACAGATAACACCAGAGAATTCGCATATATCGTTGATGATTAATTTCTCTCTCATGTTTACTATTATTTTAACAACATTAGAAGAAACCTTACGAAAATTGTGCAATGTATTATAAGAAATGAAATAAAACCTTACGACGAAAGTCTGTTTTAGTAAAACTGAGTATCTGTACACAAGTGTGCCTGTATCAGCACTTCGGTTTCGATTGAGTCTGTGTTTAATTGGTATGCTGTGTCATATTCAAGAGGAATGCAAATGTGGCATTTCATAAATAAATTTCTGTATTCCTAGAAACCCAAAATTGGCTTGTCAGCAGCGGAAAGAGGTGTTACCCGTTGTGCAGCATTGTAAGTTTTTCACTATTGCACTATGAGCCGAAAGTATTTTCTTGCGATTTCCTTATCGATGTTCGATCTGACTGCTTGTAGCTCTTTCACGGAAGGCATAAAAAAGTTACACTCAGCGAAATTGGAACCGCGAACCATAACATACGATTTTTCGCAGGGTATCACGCTAGCGAAGAGGTATGTGTCTTGGCTTCCTATGACGAGACCAGTAGTGGCTAGAACTAGTAAAGCGCTATTTGAAGGACGAAGTTAGTTGCGATTTCCACGTGCCACGATTTTCTTGGGCTGAAACCCATACATTTACAGTCTTTTGTTACACCTCAAGTGATAATAACTCAGATTACTCAATGGAAATTGATGGAAAAATCAAGTGAACTTTGATGCTTAATTCCGTGCACACCAGGAAGTAACTCGTCGATCACCGAGTTGCCAAACATACCTTGCCGTGTTGCTAAATTTCAGTTACAGTACCAGCAGAAGAAGACGAACCGATGTGTTCCTACAGCGGGCTGGGAAGTGACCATAGCTGGCGTCTCAAAGACGCAGCTGTCACGGTCTGGAATACGTAATGCGTTTGATTCGCACTTCTGTAACTAGGTTTAGAGACTGGTGCTTACTTACTAATAATACTCATAACTGACTGCAAACTGTTGTTGTTGTTGTGGTCTTCAGTCCTGAGACTGGTTTGATGCAGCTCTCCATGCTACTCTATCCTGTGCAAGCTTCTTCATCTCCCAGTACCTACTGCAACATACATCCTTCTGAATCTGCTTAGTGTATTGATCTCTTGGTCTCCCTCTACGATTTTTACCCTCCACACTGCCCTCCAATGCTAAATTTGTGATCCCTTGATGCCTCAAAACATGTCCTACCAACCGATCCCTTCTTCTAGTCAAGTTGTGCCACAAACGTCTCTTCTCCCCAATCCTATTCAATACCTCCTCATTAGTTACGTGATCTACCCACCTTATCTTCAACATTCTTCTGTAGCACCACATTTCGAAAGCTTCAAATGGCTCTGAGCACTATGGGACTCAACTGCTGTGGTCATAAGTCCCCTAGAACTTAGAACTACTTAAACCTAACTAACCTAAGGACGGCACACAACACCCAGCCATCACGAGGTAGAGAAAATCCCTGACCCCGCCGGGAATCGAACCCGGGAACCCGGGCGTGGGAAGCGAGAACGCTACCGCACGACCACGAGATGCGGGCTCGAAAGCTTCTATTCTCTTCTTGTCCAAACTGGTTATCGTCCATGTTTCACTTCCATACATGGCTACACTCCATACAAATACTTTCAGAAACGACTTCCTGACATTTAAATCTATACTCGATGTTAACAAATTTCTCTTCTTCAGAAACTATTTCCTTGCCATTGCCAGTCTACATCTTATATCCCCTCTACTTCGACCATCATCAGTTATTTTACTCCCTAAATAGCAAAACTCCTTTACTACTTTAAGTGTCTCATTTCCTAATCCAATCCCCTCAGCATCACCCGATTTAATTTGACTACATTCCATTATCCTCGTTTTGCTTTTGTTGATGTTCATCTTATATCCTCCTTTCAAGACACTGTCCATTCCGTTCAACTGCTCTTCCAAGTCCTTTGCTGTCTCTGACAGAATTACAATGTCATCGGCAAACCTCAAAGTTTTTACTTCTTCTCCATGAATTTTAATACCTACTCCGAAGTTCTCTTTTGTTTCCTTTACTGCTTGCTCAATATACAGATTGAATAACATTCGGGACAGGCTACAACCCTGTCTCACTCCTTTCCCAACCACTGCTTCCCTTTCATGCCCCTCGACTCTTATAACTGCCATCTGGTTTCTGTACAAATTGTAAATAGCCTTTCGCTCCCTGAATTTTACCCCTGCCACCTTCAGAATTTGAAAGAGAGTATTCCAGTTAACGTTGTCAAAAGCTTTCTCTAAGTCTACAAATGCTAGAAACGTAGGTTTGCCTTTTCTTAATCTTTCTTCTAAGATAAGTCGTAAGGTTAGTATTGCCTCACGTGTTCCAACATTTCTACGGAATCCAAACTGATCTTCCCCGAGGTCCGCTTCTACCAGTTTTTCCATTCGTCTGTAAAGAATTCGCGTTAGTATTTTGCAGCTGTGACTTATTAAACTGATAGTTCGGTAATTTTCACATCTGTCAACACCTGCTTTCTTTGGGATTGGAATTATTATATTCTTCTTGAAGTCTGTGGGTATTTCGCCTGTCTCATACATCTTGCTCACCAGGTGGTAGAGTTTTGTCATGACTGGCTCTCCCAAGGCCATCAGTAGTTCTAATGGAATGTTGTCTACTCCCGGGGCCTTGTTTCGACTCAGGTCTTTCAGTGCTCTGTCAAACTCTTCACGCAGTATCTTATCTCCCATTTCATTTTCATCTACATCCTCTTCCATTTCCATAATATTGTCCTCAAGTACATCGCCCTTGTATAAACCCTCTATATACTTCTTCCGCCTTTCTGCCTTCCCTTCTTTGCTTAGAACTGGGTTGCCATCTGAGCTCTTGATATTCATACAAGTGGTTCTCTTCTCTCCAAAGGTCTCTTTAATTTTCCTGTAGGCAGTATCTATTTTACCCCTAGTGAGACAAGCCTCTACATCCTTACATTTGTCCTCTAGCCATCCCTGCTTAGCCATTTTGCGCTTCCTGTCGATCTCATTTTTGAGACGTTTGTATTCCTTTTTGCCTGTTTCATTTACTGCATTTTTATATTTTCTCCTTTCATCAATTAAATTCAATATTTCTTCTGTTACCCAAGGATTTCTATTAGCTCTCGTCTTTTTACCTACTTGATCCTCTGCTGCCTTCACTACTTCATCCCTCAGAGCTACCCATTCTTCTTCTACTGTATTTCTTTCCCCCATTCCTGTCAATTGTTCCCTTATGCTCTCCCTGAAACTCTGTACAACCTCTGGTTCTTTCAGTTTATCCAGGTCCCATCTCCTTAAATTCCCGCCTTTTTGCAGTTTCTTCAGTTTCAATCTGCAGTTCATAACCAATAGATTGTGGTCAGAATCCACATCTGCCCCTGGAAATGTCTTACAATTTAAAACCTGGTTCCTAAATCTCTGTCTTACCATTATGTAATCTATCTGATACCTTCTAGTATCTCCAGGATTCTTCCAGGTATACAACCTTCTTTCATGATTCTTGAACCAAGTGTTAGCTATGATTATGTTATGCTCTGTGCAAAATTTTACAAGGCGGCTTCCTCTTTCATTTCTTCCCCCCAATCCATATTCACCCACTATGTTTCCTTCTCTCCCTTTTCCTACTGACGAATTCCAGTCACCCATGACTATTAAATTTTCGTCTCCCTTCACTATCTGAATAATTTCTTTTATCTCGTCATACATTTCATCAATTTCTTCATCATCTGCAGAGCTAGTTGGCATATAAACTTGTACTACTGTAGTAGGCATGGGCTTTGTGTCTATCTTGGCCACAATAATGCGTTCACTATGCTGTTTGTAGTAGCTAACCCGCACTCCTATTTTTTTATTCATTATTAAACCTACTCCTGTATTACCCCTATTTGATTTTATATTTATAACCCTGTAATCACCTGACTAAAAGTCTTGTTCCTCCTGCCACCGAACTTCACTAATTCCCACTATATCTAACTTTAACCTATCCATTTCCCTTTTTAAATTTTCTAACCTACCTGCCCGATTAAGGGATCTGACATTCCACGCTCCGATACGTAGAATGCCAGTTTTATTTCTCCTGATAACGACGTCCTCTTGAGTAGTCCCCGCCCGGAGATCCGAATGGGGGACTATTTTACCTCCGGAATATTTTACCCAAGTGGACACCATCATCATTTAATCATACAGTAAACCTGCATGTCCTCGGGAAAAATTATGGCTGTAGTTTCCCCTTGCTTTCAGCCGTTCGCAGTACCAGCACAGCAAGGCCGTGTTGGTTAATGTTACAAGGCCAGATCAGTCAATCATCCAGACTGTTGCGCCTGCAACTACTGAAAAGGCTGCTGCCCCTCTTCAGGAACCACATGTTTGTCTGGCCTCTCAACAGATACCCCTCCGTTGTGGTTGCACCTACGGTACGGCCATCTGTATCGCTGAGGCACGCAAGCCTCCCCACCAACGGCAAGGTCCATGGTTCATGGGGGGGACTGCAAACTATGCATCATAAATCAGTAACTCTCATAGTTGTTTTTGTATTTCTTTCGTAAGCGTACTCAAAACTAAGATACTCATTCATGGACGTTTTCGTGCGTGGCTGATAGACAAGCACAACAAGCAAAAAAAATAAAAAAATGAATGTGCGTGTGTGCGCGCGCGCGGGTGTGTGTGTGTGTGTGTGTGTGTGTGTGTGTGTGTGTGTGTGTGTGTGTGTTTGTGAGAAGAGGGAGAGAGAGAGAGATAAATATAAAAAAGAGTGAGAGAGAGAGTAAAATATTGTTGTAAAGAAATTGATCCATTTTATGTAAAGAAATCTTTCATTAAAATGACACGTTCCACATCATTACGAAATGTCGTGTTCACGATCTATGGAACAAGTATTAATCTAATGAAATCTAATGAAATCTAATGTAATCTAATATAATCATATTGCTCACTAGCCATGAAGAGTCATGAGTTACCAAAATTTTCGCCAATGTCAGAAACCAAGTCTAAACGTGAAAATAAAAGACGACAGTTTTTGTAATAATCCAGAACTCCTATCAAGACCTTTTCGTCCCTGTTAACCAACCACGAAAGATGTCTGATATACCTCCATTCAGAAGTAACAAAGTGTGCATGAACTTAAGGATTAAGTGCATGTTGTGAAATTCTGTGACGGAGATACGAACCCAATACGTAATCAGATTGTTAAGTAAGTAAAATCTAATGTTACGTATCTATTTCTCTAACCAGCTGCTACGTGTTGGAATCTAAAATAAGGATACAAATTTTTGTGCCTGAGCGACACTCGAACCGCACACCTATCGTCTTTCTTTATCATCCACGAATATAGCGTAAGTATCAATTGCTTACTCACCAACAGTAAGATGTGTACTTGCTTTATCAGAAATAACGACACCTATTGCGATTGTTGACTACAGACGAACAGACGTTAAATTGCACTTTAATTTTCACTATCAGGCCGGTGTGCACGTGATAGGGCTTGAAATGAAATTATGAATATTTTTTCACTGGATCAGTATTCAGACCTACATACTTACCTTTGGAGGAGACCTAGAGAATATTGCAGTCTTGGTAAAAGGAACGAAATGATTGAACTATACTGTTCCGAGAGATGAAGATCCTCGAAAGAGGAGATAGGAATTCGAATCACAGTACAGCACCAAATTTTTCCACGTCTCTAGTTCAATCAAGTACAAGTAAAATAAGTGCCCTGTTCCTTTAAATGGCCATCGTTTCAGCAAATAAAATAAAATTTTCTAATGTAAGTAAGTTTACTGGCGACGGTATTTCTGTTTACCATGACTTCTGCTTACGTCATTACCCAACGTAAACCGGCTTTGCCCAGTTGGTAATGAAGGAACCTGATGTTTAATGCGCATTCTGGATTATAACGTCTTTCTCTTGAGGTTACCAGAGGTAAAGTAAATCTGTTTGAGCCTCTTAAAAGTAAATGCTTGGACCCACGCATAGCACCTGTGATAGTTCATTCCACCAGACCATTGTGGCCACATTTCCCAGCCTCAGGAGTGTGCTGTAATGGATGATGTGCTTAGCTTACAAAATTAGTCACAGTGGAAAAAATGCGAGTCTATTAAATAGTTAAGTAGAAGCAAGCTTCTGACGCGGAGATTACGCTATTCTCATGTCAGCAGGATGTAAAGACTCTTGTAGGCATCATAGCCTCGATGTGAAGCCATTTTGAAATTTTCACTAATTCAGCAAATTTCTTAGTCCGAGAAAATCCACTGTGAGGTGTTAATTTACCGGATAATTCTATTATTACTGTCATTATTACTATCATTTTCTTCAAACCGCTGCTGGAACACATGTGCTTGAAGATTATTTAATGTCTTTTGGTCATTATAGAAGTAGTTGCCCAAGAACAGGTTCTTTCCCTGTCTATGAAATCCTTTTCATGTTAATATCAAACATCAGTAATTACTCGTAGATTACATTAAAACAAAAGTAATTGATGAAGACGTTACTTGATAACAAAAACGCGCTGCCTTTCTTCATTTACTTGCGCCTAGAAATGGCTGTCGAATACTGCCAAACCAAAAGCCAAGGGATCTTACTGCCTTCCGATATACGTCGCTGTCAGTTCTTCCATATGATTTGGTCGACGTGACCTGTTTCAACGTGTTTATGATAGAGAGAGTTTTAGAAAATCAATTGTTTTCCTTTGCAATAAACAGAAAGATTGTCATTCTAAGCTATCAGAGTTGCACTGTGGTCCGAAATCCTTATTAAACTATAGGTTCCCCTGTTAACTGGCTAGGTAAGTCAACTCAAAGGTCGGAGGAAAGCAACGGCATACCACCTACAAAAGGACCGTGCTATTAAAGCAGTGTTGTGTTCAAACCAGTCATCCAAATGATGAATGCTTTACTTTACTATGAGTTCTGATACCGGTCGAGCACTGTCAATGTACGAGTTGTCAAGGAGGTAGACGATCTTGGCCATGGCTATGTTTCAATCGAATACCTCTACGTGCCTTTCTGCGTATTTCAAGATAGACTTTTATGCACTTGGTACGCATCCAAATTGATACCTGATTGAGCTGTATTTAGCAACATGAATCAGGTATGTTTTCGGAGCAATATATCGGACAACACGTAAGTGCAGCGAGATTTCGTTTGTGTGTTGCGCATGGTGCAAGAAATATTTGTGTTTTGCTTGCTTCTGTGATACGCTTCGCCCCAATGAATGCGAGAAAGCTCACAAATAGACTGTCAATATTTGGAATTACGCAATAATACACTTAAAAGGAGTATTTTTGCATTATGTATCCCGATGAAAATAGCTGTAAATAGATTATATGCCTACTTGATTATTACTCGCGCTTCTCGATACTTTCCTCAATAAATAAAGAGAGAGAGAGAGAGAGAGAGAGAGAGAGAGAGAGGGAGAGACAGAGAGAGAAAACAGAAATGTATTTCATATATCAGCTCGGTGACGCCATGTTTGTCTCGTGACGTAAAGCAAGGATAGTTGATAGGTAATATCTCGTTGTACTAGCGATATGTATGGCTACGGGGTTCTTTCTTTTCTCTTTGCAAACAACCAGAACAGAATTCAGTAACACACTGGTAAGAAAACCTATGCAGTGCGCCAATTAAATAAACACTCAGCCTTACTTGGTTGTTCTGTTACTCGTTAACAAATGGTTCAAATGGCTCTGAGCACTATGGGACTTAACATCTGACGTCATCAGTCTCCTAGAATTAGAACTACTTAAACCTAGCTAATCTAAGGACATCACACACATCCATGCCCAAGGTAGGATTCGAACCTGCGTCCGTAGCGGTCGCGCGGTTCCAGACTGAAGCGCCTAGAACCGCTCGGTCACAACGGCCGACTACTCGTTAACAATTATCTGTAATGCAGTAAACATTCTTGTTTACTGATTTGTTATTTACTACCATTGTTATTGTTATTCGTTACCTCACAACGGCTTTCCTAACACTCATTGCTGCCGATGTACGTAATGAATGGGTCAGGATGAATGGAAAGTGGTACGTTTCACCACGGAGCATATACACAGTTACCTCTCCGCCTCTTCGCTAGCTGTGTGGTAACGCGTTGCCCTGTGGAAAAGCGTATGTTCTGGTTCTCGGTTCCAGTGTCGCTGACTGCAACATTTTTATCCCTTCTGTGAAAGAGCTACAAGCAGTCAGATCGAACATCGATAAGGAAATCGCAAGAAAATACTTTCGGCTCATAGTGCAATAGTGAAAAACTTACAATGCTGCACAACAGGTAACACCTCTTTCCGCTGCTGACAAGCCAATTTTGGGTTTCTAGGAATACAGAAATTTATTTATGAAATGCCACATTTGCATTCCTCTTGAATATGACACAGCATACCAATTAAACACAGACTCAATCGAAACCGAAGTGCTGATACAGGCACACTTGTGTACAGATACTCAGTTTTACTAAAACAGACTTTCGTCGTAAGGTTTTATTTCATTTCTTATAATACATTGCACAATTTTCGTAAGGTATCTTCTAATGTTGTTAAAATAATAGTAAACATGAGAGAGAAATTAATCATCAACGATATATGCGAATTGTCTGATGTTAGCCGGCCAGTGTGGCCGAGCGGTTCTAAACACATCATTTTCGAACCGCGCGACCGCTACGAGCGCAGATTCGAATCCTGCCTGGGGCATGGATGCGTGTAATGTCCTTAGGTCAGTTAGGTATAAGTAGTTGTAAGTTCTAGAGGACTGATCAACTCATCTGTTAAGTTCCATAGTGCTCAGAGCCATTTGAACCATTTTCTCTGATGCTATCTATAACAGTCTGACAATGCACATGCAGTTGATTGATTACATTCATGTAGAAAACTTGTTCTGGGTTAAAGCTGTCAAACAAGCTTTATGAAGAAAAAATACCACTAGCACACGACAGCTAATGTAGAAAATACTTTTCTCACATATTTTGGCACGATGCGCTCTCCCCTTACATAATACAAAAATCTCGAGATGCATCCGCTGCCTGGCCGTCTATTAAACCTGAAAGGAACAAAATGTTGCAGAAGTTAGCCCTTTTTCTACATGCGACTATTTTGGGTTGAGAAGTGAAGGGAATTATGTTCAAAGTTCCAATAGATTGGTAACAGCAGACAGCAGAGCTGCGCTTTAAATATGTAGCAGTGAAGTACTCGAACTCGCGACGTCTTATCTACAGTGCATGACACTTACCATTATGCTACTGTCTGACACGTAGCTGCAGCACCTCCAGAAGTCAAAAACAGTTCCTCCAGAACTTCCGCATTTCAGAGGGCTGTGACAGCGCAGAGTAACAGCGGCAGCCTCCGCGCTTGCGGCTTCCGACAGAGGTCGCTGGGGCGGCCGATGGCAGCGCAGAGCAGCGGCGGCAGCCTCCGCGTGTGCGCCGAAGTCTTTGGTTCTTCATCCTGTAGGTGGCGTTGCTGTCCTTCCAGCTATCGGTTGATGTCGTCGCCATGTCGTGGCCATCGAATTTGGCGCCTCCACCCATGCCCACTTCCTGCCTAAGACTGGCATAAATAGGGAGCTCTGGTCTTGCCTTAGCATCTCCGGCGGTAATCCGGAAGGATATCGCCCTTCGATTGTGCCATTCCAGCACTAATCGAAGCGTTAGGGTTTCAGGTGACAGCTAGCCAGCCAGCCAGCCGAGCAGCAGCGGTCCAGCCGAGCAGCAGCAGCAGCAGCATCTGTGGCAGCGGTCCCGGCCAGCGGCAGCGGTCCCGGCCAGCAGCAGCGGTCCATCCAGCCAGCCTGCCAGCAGCAGCAGCAGCAGCAGCAGTGGCCGCCCCAGCCCCGTCCACGGCAGCAGCAGCAGCAGCAGCAGCAGCAGCTGCTGCGGCGTTCCTGCCAGCCGTCGCCAGCGCCAGCGCCAGCAGCGTGAGACTCTGGTCTTCGTCCGTCTTCGTCCATCTTCGCCCGTCCCCTGTTTTTTCCTCTCCTTATCGTCCTGTGCTTTTTTCGTTCATCCCTGCCGTCATGTCAGCCCCCACACCACTGCCACTCATACCACCACTGCCATTGTCTACGCTTCGCCCTCCGCCGCCACCACCACCATTACATGGTGTGCCCAGTCACATCCCCCCCCCCTTTCCATCCCTCCTCTTCTCACTCTCCCTTCGCCCTCGCTCTTTGTCGCCCCCTCTCCAGCTTCTTCCTCCTGCTCCTTTCCCATGATCCTTTTCCCCCACTCCCCCAGCCTGTCACTGCAGCTCCAGCTAGGGTAGTGGCCCGTCGGGCCACTGCCCATGCCCAGCTCTCCCCATCGCCTTCGCCATCACCGCCACCGCCGTCGCCGTCGCCGTCGCCTTTACCGTCACCATCTCCGACACTGACTACTGCGTCCACGCTGGGACCTGCCACTTCCCGCCACCTCCAGATAGCTCCTGTCCCTCGTGTCACCACCCACCCTTCTACTGTCGTTAAACGCCTTAGTGGCACCACCACCTCTTCCGCTTCCAAAAAGGCCCCGCCCCGTCCTCCTTCCCCCCCCCCCCCCCCCCATCACAGATGGGATTCAGTTCTCATCTCTTCCCCCAGCCCAACCCTCCATACTGACATCCTCTCCCGTCTCCCCATCACCCGGTTTGGCCCCAATGCCTCCCTCACCCCTGCTCCTTCTCCATCTCCTACCCACCAACCCCAACCCCCGCATCGCCCGCCGACCCTCACTGCCGTGATCACTCGGCTTAGTCCGACGATCACGGAGGAGGTGGTGTTGGTGGAGCTCAACGCGCATCCCTCACTGGAGGTGCGGGCGGTCTGCCGCATTTTCAACTCGGCTGGCCCCACCCGCCTTATGCGGGTTTTCTCTGAGGACGCCCCCTCCATATACCGTCTCCTGAAGGAGGGTGCCCTCCTCTTCAATCAGCACTATAAGGTCGACCCCTCCCATTCCCCTCCTCAATCCCTGTGCTGCCAGAGGTGTCTGTGCCATAACGCGCACCCAACAGCTGAGTTCTGCGAGGTCCCCACCTTCCCATATTGTAGGCAAGTGCACTTCCTCTGGCAGTGCCCTAACCTTCAACCCCCTCCCTCCTGTAATACCTGGAATCTCCCCCATCCCACCTACTTCCAAAAGTGTAAAGCCCAACCCCCTCTGACCACTCCTGAACTCACCATCCCAGTCCGTCCTCTGGACGCCCCCGCCCCTCATGGCAATTCCCTTCGTCCCCCCCCCCCCACCGCTGAGGACATCATCAGGTTCCTCACCATTGTCCTGCAAAACGTCCACCCTTTCCGGCGCCCTCATACCCTCCAACAGGTCTCCCTCGCCACCCATTTCTTCTTCCACCTAAAAATATATGCCACCTACTCCCACAACAAGGCCCATTTCACCTTCTCCTGTCTCAACACCCTCGTCTAAATCCCTCTAATTGCGCGACAGCACCGTATCTTGTTCAATAACATCCGTTCCCTTCCCACCAACAAGAACCTCTTCATGCACACCCTTGCCACCCACCGCATGGATGCCTTCCTCCTCAATGAAACCTTCCGCCAACCCCACCACACCGTCCACACTTCGCCCTACCTTCTCCACCACTCTGATAATCCCCTCCCGACTGCACGTGGCGGAGTTGCCATTGGCCACCATCGCCAGATCCTGATTTGGCTCCAGCCTTTCCTTCCCGACCCCACCGAACACCTGATCCTTAGTCTCTTCTTCCCCGGCCTTACCATCACCTGCACCACCATCTATGTCCACCCTAACGCCCCTATTCCTTTCGACTTCCTCTCCCACATTGATTGTACCTTCTCTATCTATGTGATCGCCGTCAACCTCAACATCCATAGTTTCTCCGCCACCCAGTTACAGCAGTGGCATCGGTTCCTCTCCACCCTCCAAGGCCACCTCATCCCCATTCCCCAGCACACCTGCCCCGAATCCAACTCCACTCCCGATGTCATCCTCTCCTCCCCCAACCTCCTTGGCCGCATAGCGGTTGATGTCCTGGACCCCATTGGTAGTGACCATCTCCCTGTCCTCCTCACCGTTTCAGATGGTCGTCGCCCCCACCCCGACCCTCGTAATGACCCTCCCCTGAAGTACGTCCATGACTATTTCTGTGCCGACTGGAATGCCTACCGGGTTACCCTCTCCACCCAGGTCGAAGGCCACCCCTTCACCTACCACCACCCTGACGATGTTACCCACGCCACCTCCTTTCGCCAGCAGACCTTGTCTGAGGCCGTGCAGGCCCACGTCCCTACTGTCGCCATCCACCCCCACCGTCCTACCTTACCCCCACAGGCTGTTCTCCTCCTCCGTGAATCCTGCCGTCTCTACCGTGCCTTCCTCCACATGTGTGACCCAGACACACTACGATGCCACCGGCAATTCCAGCAACACATCCGAAACTTGCTCGCGGCTAAGAGACGCTGGGACTGGCGACGGACACGCACCCATTTAAATGTTACCCTACCTATAAACTCGTCCAAGTTCTGGTGAGCCTTCCATCACCTTACCGGAACTAAACCCTCCCCCTACTATCCTCTTCTCCATGATGATCACCCCTTTCCTGACACCCTTATTAAGGCCAATCACTTTGCCTCCTACCTTTCCGATGTCTTCTCCATCCCCAACGATCCCCAGTTCGATTACTCCCTCTTCCTGGATGTCCGCGATCGAACTGATACCTCTGTCTCTCCCCCCCCCCCCCCCCCTCGCACCCGGTTTCCAGTACTTGGACAACATTGCACATACGGAACTCAATGCCCATATCACTACACAGGATCTCATTGCTACACTCCACACAAAACGCAACACCGCTCCTGGTCACGATCGTGTCACCTACCACCACCTTTGTGAAGCTCCTGTCTCTTTCCTCTCCACCCTGGACAGGCTCTACAATGTAGTCCTGTTCACCAGCTACTACCCCAACCTATGGAAAACCTCCCGTATCCTGATGTTCCTTAAACCCGGTAAACCGACGTCCGCCGTCTCCTCCTATCGTTACATCAGCCTTACCTCGGTCTTCAGCAAGGTCCTGGAATCCATCCTCACCTGTCGCATCCACCAGCATCTCCTCCAGTACTGCCTCCTTCCCATTACCCAGTGTGGCTTTCAACCGTCCTGCTCTTCCGATGACCTTCTCCTCCACCTCACTCATCTCCTTTCCAAACAGCTAAATTCCCGTCGCTCTGCAATCATCCTCTCCCTGGACCTCAAACGTGCCTATGACCACGTGTGTCATTCTGGTCTCCTCTTCAAGCTCCAAACCTTCGCCCTTCACATTAACTACGTCCGTCTGATCGGCTCCTTTCTCTCCCACCATCCATCCTACGTCACCATCCATAACATGGATTCCTACACCTTTTTTCCCTCCGCTGGTGAGCCCCAAGGCTCCGTCGTCTCCCCCCTTCTGTACCTTTTGTATACGGCGGACATGCCCCCCAACCACCTTCTCCAGTTTGCCTTCCTTGCCCTCGCCCCCACCCTGCAGCGTTCCCAACACCTTCTCCAATCCCATCTTCACCGGTTCACCGCTTGGTGCAACCGGTGGTTGCTCAAGGTCAATCCCTTCAAAACCCAGGCGATCATTGTAGGCAAAACCACCCCTTCCTTCCGCCTCATTGATTTCTATCTCACCATCTATGGCCGTCCTATCACCCTCACCCCCACCCTTAAGTACCTTGGCGTCACCCTCGACTGTCGCCTCTCCTGGAACCCCCATCTCCGGACAATGCAAGCCAAGGCATGGTCCTGTCTCCGTCTCCTCAAGCTCCTTTCCAGCCGTACGTGGGGTCTGGACCCCTCCACCATACTCCACATCTATAAATCCCTCATCCGCCCTATCCTCTGTTATGCCCATACTGCATGGATCTCCGCCCCCCTCCCCCTACCTTTTACAAATCCCTTCAGATCCTTGAACGCCATGCTCTCTGCCTCGCCTATCACATCCGTCTCCCCTCCCCCATGCGGAACCTATACGATCTCATTCCGTTCCCCCACCTCCTCCTTTTCTTTGAACGGATACAGATCCTGTACACCTCCCGAGAACTCGATCCTCCTCACCCGCTTGTCTCCCCATCCTCTTCCACCCCTGCCCACTGCCGCGCCTGTATTCCCACGTCCCACCCAGTCTCCATCTCTCCACCCTCCTTATCCTCTCCCAAGGTGGCTTCCGCCAGCTCCCTCTCCCTGATGATGCCCTCCTCCCCTCCATCTACCCCACCTACCAACTTTGATCCTCCCTCCCTCTTCCTGTGTTTGCTCCTTTGGGCACCCTCCCTCCCTTCTCTCCCTCTTCCCTCCCTCCTCCATTTCTCCTCACTCCTCCCCTGGGCTTCCCCTCCCCTGTTCCTCTACTCCTCCCCCCATCTCCTCAGCCACTGACATCTTTGTTTTCCCCTCTCCCCCCCCTCACCCTTCTTCCCCTCTTGGCAGGTCCCCGGACTCGCACACACTACGTGGACATTCGCGCGCCGGAGATCATCGGCATCAGTGTCTCGTGTGTGCCGTCGTGTTTAGTGTTCAGTGTTTGCGTCGCACTCCGTCGTTCACCTGTGCCATCGCCATCTTCAGTGTTTGTGCGTCCTGTCAACAGTTTGTAGTTGGATTATCGTCGAGTGTGAACGGCTCCGTGTTTGTCTTTATTTGTCCATTATGTGTATTCTTTCTGTTGTTTATTTATCTATTCTATGGCTGAAGAGCGGCGTAACATACTGCTGACAGCCTGCCTGTTTGTACGGGTGTGATAATAACAATAAAGAAAAAAAAAACTTGCGTTAGCAGTATGTTCGTCGCACGTGAAGATGTCGACCAGTTGCGTTGACGAAATATTGTGGGGTTTTCACTATGACATCCGACGTCTCGCCCAAGAACCATATATACAACATGTCCGTCGGGAAAGCCTCAAACAACACAAGTAAATAAATGTACTGAACATGCTTCAAACCACTACAGGGAGCCTCTGTGTCAGATTTATCATCCAATGTGACGCAATGGCGTTACGTTAGATAAATGAGTCTTAATGAAAAGGATTTGCTGGTGTATTGGATTGAAGATAGGTCCATATACTAATGGTGTGTTTTCGTTTACCACAACTGCCACTGATTTTTGATAGGGAGAGACAGATTCTATTCTCTTCTGGCTACGCCAAGTGATAATGGCATTGTGGTCTCAGATTCACATTAAACATGATATTCCTTCTCTACCAAGTACACGTTAGGTTGAACCACAATAAAGTCAGGAGTGGCGACATGTAGAAACTCTGGCACCGGTAATCTTTCTTATACAAGATTTCTAGTGACGAAATAAACGCTGTGTAGGCACACAGGACACTTATTCCATCAGTTATTTGAGCTTCTGTATGTTGATAAAATTAATTCTGAACTGGAAATGCAACTCAGATCACCCTTTACGCGGAATTTGATCCCATCGTTACAATACAGCTCGACTACAATTTGTTGTTTGTTCAGAACGGCAGACTCCTCAACATCTCCACGTATTGCGCGTGAATGGGTTCGAATCCTGGCCTGGCACTAAAGTTTTCATTATGTATTATCACGCTCTAGCATGAGAACACCTATATGCTGGTGGATAATAATTTTGATTTTTAATGTGTTTTTATTCGTTGTCGACGCTAACGATATCTGACGATTTTGACTCCCAGTGAGACACAGAACTATTTGCGAGATCACTGCAAGTTCAAGGATGTTATTCCGAGCTGCTGGTGGAGAAAAATTCGGTAGCTGACGTCTCTTTTGTGTGTAGTCAACAACGATATATGTTGGGTTCGATTCCCAGCCAGCACTGAACTCTTCGTCATATTATTTATAGTTGAAACATGCTCACATGTCGCTGCTGGTGTAACAAACTCACATTTAATTTTCATTTTCTCTAGAATATAATAGCGATAGGTGCCGGGATGGAGTCTTGGGAAGGAAAAAATTAATGTTTTGTCTTGTCATTTCAGTTAAAACATCTAGACACTGCCGAGAAAATCCGATATGTCACAGTTGAGTGTGCTTCGATAACAATCCGATTAGGTTCTGGGTTCGAATCCCTGTCCAACACTAAGTTTTACCTCACGACATATTAAGTAAGTTACTTGCTAAGAAGTAAAACGTAACATCTCTCGTAGTTCGTTAACAGGGACAATAGATGTTGGGCAGGAATTTGTGCCCGTTAAAAATGTTTATGTTATGTAATTTGAAGTTGATATTTGCAAACTGATACTGTCTATAATCGAGGTATATCACTCTCTGTATGACTGGTCAGGAATGACTGTTAGTTTCCGTCAGTCACGACATCTTTGCTTAGTCTGCATGACCTGGCTTTGAATCCGTATGCAGAACGAGACGGTTCTTTGTGTCATTTGAAGTTCAGACATATTTTCAACTAGCTGCTCGTGACTAACTTAATTTTTAGTGTCATTTTGTGTTAAATAATAAGTACTGTATGTTACTTTGAAGAGGATATCATGAATACGACAAACTTACGATGTGCATTACCTATCTGACGTAATAATGAGAGTGGTAATATTTCATGTATGTCATTTATTGTAATAAATGTGAGCTTACAAGCCTTAAGGTAAGTCTTATCTGTGGTAAGGTGTTGCCTGATATATGTAGTATCGTGGTATTATCTTAACTATGTGTCGACACTATTCTTTTTGTTCCCGTTTCGGTTGGTTCCCCTTGTTTGTAGTACTTAGTCAAACGAGTTACTACAAAGAGCGAAAATCTGTCACAGAACGACCCACAATTTGAAGAGACTAATCTTTCCTAAAAGTATATTTTGTTACATCTTTATGTTTCTGGCGGCTTAAGTACACTTTCAGTTCAAAACCGTCAGTGTTGACATTCAATTACAAGTACAAATGTTAATGATAGTGGTGCTCATGGCACCATGATTATAGAGGTGACAGTTTTCTCACTTTCATCATCATATGTTCTGATTGAATGGCTGTCACCTTTGATTAAGATGAAATTTCCCTCAAGAAAAATGTCCTGGATTTGGCCAGTGTGCAGCAACTTAAACACACGTTCCAAAAACTTGACCCTAGTCACTCAGTTACCAAGCTACTATGTAAATCATTATACATAAGGAATTCAAGCTCTAGTTTTTCCGTGTTTAACAATATTATGAAAGCAAAGTTGTTATTCACCATGTAGTGGAGATGCTGAGTCACAGATAGGCACAACAAAAAGAGTCTCACAATTAAAACTTTCGCCATTAAGGCCTTCGTCAACAACAGGTGAGAGACACGCATACGCGCGTGCACACACACACACACACAGAGACAAACAAATAAATGCAGTCCGTAGCAACTGAAACCAGTTCGAACCACCTTTTGGTTTGATGACATCTTTATAGTTACATGAATAAATTGCACTGGTTTACCTTGTATTGTTGGGTAACGTTAGTAAATACTTTTGAGTGATAATCGAAATATATACTCCTACCAGCCATTCCTTGCCGCTCAGAGAAAAGGAATAAAATTACACTAAATAAATATCCTTATCATTCTGAAAATACGGATAAAATAATATAACACAGTGGAGCAATAGATAATACCCCAGAAAACTTATATGAAAACTTAACTGCGTGTCCTGAGTCTTGTACAACACTCACCCATTTTTCCACTTGGTAACTTGTTAATAATATAATAGACAGATCAATAAAAGAAATAATAAAAATAAACCCATTACTGGTGTAAAGCAGACAATTATTTGCACCAATACATTTACAATGACACATACATCTTAACACACCATGACCTTGATGAGGAAAGGTGAAGAAGAAGGTGATAGGTGAAGAATGTCAGTAAAAACACGAATATTAATTTGACAAAGAATGTTCGTTTCGTTCTCTCTGCTCCTCTGAATTGTAACCGATACCATTTTTATGATTTTACATTTTAAAGCCAGATAACCTGCTCTATATTATATCTTTTCCAAAAAGAAATAAATTACATTTAAACTAGAAAGTAAATAAAAAATACTCTTGTGCCTGTATAGATGTCACACCACACATGGATATATTACTTAGAGGGGTTCTTTATCTGTAACGGAAACAAGCAGTCACTGTAAGACTCAGGTTATTACCATGAAGGATCACCATATGAATTACTCACTGAGTTAAGCAAGTGAACACAAAATAAATAGACAAAGAGGTGTATTTGGCTCAGGTGAGGGAGCATATAGAAAGTATAATCATAAGAATAAGTCGTGAATACTTGAAGAATGTGTAGTGGTTTAAGGGAAAAAACTAAAAAAACAAAAACGAACCCCAGCAGAATCGTTAAAGTGCAGGATACAGCAACTGCATGCCTGAAAATGTTAAAATTGTGCAGTTAGGCCATCATGAAAGTCAACTAGCATCGCTTCGCTCTAGACTTGGTGTTCTGTTGAAAGCTAATTCTCTTGTACAACATGAATACGGACTGGCTTGCCCACTGCACTCAGTAGTAAAATTGAGACATTCCTTCATACGGGTGCTAGTGTCGTCTGGCAGCAAATCTTTTCTACTCAATCAGCTGTTCACTAGGATTTACTCTTCCGTATGCCAGCAACAAGTGTTCTCTGCTTTAACGACCAGAAACTTGGTTCTTTCTACCAGTTGCAGGAATATTGCTGGCAAATTGCAATGGACGCCTCGAGTTTCATTCATTAATAATTTTGTACATAAATTAAACAAACACTTACCCCTGCGGATTGGTTATCGTTAATTAATGATTCGAAGGTGTAGGGAGAAAGACAGAAATCTTCTGCCAGTCTATGATAGGATTCCGAAGCTGCCGAATGGAAGGGCTTACACGTAGGATCACACAAGAAAGCATGTGCTCTATAGTCAGAAAATCGGCTACAAGTATTTTAAACAAACGTGGCTCCTGAGAAAAGTGGTTTTTCCAATGGTCTGCCTTCACTGAAAGCTGTACCTGGCTTAGATTTTTGTCTCTTCTAAAAGGATTCCATCCAGCGACCCAAAAAAGACCGGTTTTTTAGGCAGATAGCCACTCCCTCAGTCGCCCGTTGTGGGGGTTGGGACGAAGCGATTCAGTATTCCTTCCCTGCTTTCAAAAGCAACTTTCAACACTGAACGATTTTATTACTCTCGTTGTCCCTTTAGGTAAACTCCCTTGTTGTGAGTCAGCTCGAAAATGCTCACCATGGCTGCAGAAAATGACAGATTTTCAGTGTAATAAAAGAAATGAAAGGGAAGAGTTAAATTAGCTGTGCAGTCACTGGCAATACTAAATATTATCTGCAGTTATTACGCAGACCATGAGGATGTTCATATGACATTATAAAAAATATTGTGTAAGTGTATATGATTCTGATGACATTGTGCTGAGATTCATCTGTAGCTCAAGTTTGTCATAGACATTTTAACTGGAACATGGGCATCATTTTTGTTTCTTGTTTCACATGCTCATCATTTGATGAGTATCATACCTTGGATTGAAAGGATAAGACTGGTTACAAAGTAAACACCAAGAAAGTAACACGCACATTTATTTACAAGTCTCCTCACATTCGCTTTTATAGACTCGTATAACAGTAAATTTATTTGTGGAAACATATAACAGTAAGAAGAAACACCAGATATACAACATTGCACACCTTCTGAATGTTCTTACAGTACTCGTGACTGAAGGCAGTGCCTTGATGGCCTCAGACACGTGGATAACTTGTTGTCAAGCTCCACAAATACTTAAATCAATCTTCAATTAATTACACCATTCACACTCATCATATTATGACAGCAAACCATTTACTCAGTTATAACTACACCCATGGGTGGACGACCTCTGCAGCATCACCTCGTTGTCTGACAGTTGGTTGGCATGAGGCAGTCGTAAATTGATCGACGTTACCATGAGCAATTGTGGTGGTGTCACAAGTTGAGTGGAGTGAGTTGCCACTAGTGGCGAGGAACCAGTCTCTCAAGGAGCACCAGGCACGGGTCGACAGATATGTGGCTCTCTCCAGGAAGTCGAGATGAGTCACACGCGCCAAAGAAACTGGTATAGGCATGCATATTCAAATACAGAGATATGTAAACCGGCAGAATACGGCCCTGCGGTCGGAAACGCCTATATAAGACAACAAACGTCTGGGGCAGTTGTTAGATCGGTTACTGCTTGTATAATGGCAGGTTATCAAGATTTAAGCGACTTTGAAAGTGGTGCTATGTCGGCGCACAAGCGATGGGACACAGCATCTCCGAGGTGGCGATCAAGTGGGATTTTCCTGTACGAATATCAGGAAGACGGAAACATATCACATCTCCGAGATTGCTGCGGCCAGAAAAAGATCTTGGAAGGACGGGACTATCGATAACTGAATAGAATCGTTCAGTATTACAGAAGTGCAACACTTTTGCAAATTGTTGCATATTTCAGTGCTGGGTTATCAACAAGTATCAGTGTGCGAATCATTCAACGAAATATCATCAATATGGGCTTTCAGAGCCAAAGGTCCTCTCGGTTACCCTTGATGACTGCACGACACAAAGCCTCGCGTGAAGCCGTCAACATCGACATTGGGCTGTTGATAACTGGAGACATGTTGCCTGGTCGATCTAATCTCGGTTCAAATTCTATGAAGCAGATGGACGTATATGGATATGGAGACAACCTCATAAATCCATGGACCCTGCATGTCAGCAGGGGACTGTTGAAGCTGGTGAAGGCTCTGTAATGGAGTGGGGCGCGTGCAGTTGGAGTGATACTGGACCCCTGATACGTCTAGATACGTCTCTTAGAGGTGACACATACGAAAGCATCCTGTCTGATCACCTGCATCCATTTATGTCTATTGCGCATTCTGATGCACTTTGAAAATTCCAGCAGGACAATTCGACACCCCACATGTCCGTAATTGCTACACAGTGATCAAGTAACATTCTTCTGAGTTCAAAAAGTTCCGCTGGCCACCAGACGCCACAGAGCTCAACATTATTGAGCATATCTGCAATGCCTTGCCACTCACCCATACTCTTGCGGATTTAAGGCCAGCCATGCTGCATTCACGGTGTCAGTTTTCTCCAGTACAATGTCAGAGATTAGTCGAGTCCATGCCACGTCGTGTTTCTACACTTGTGCGCGCTCGCGGGGGCCTTACACGATATTGGGCAGAAGTACCAGTTGCTTTGACTCATCAGTGTATACAGTGTGTGTTTTACCGTTCAGACATTCGGCTCATCTTTGCGTCCAGGTCGGGTGCCTCATATTACCTGCAAGGCCCTTAAACACCAGTACTTGGAACTATATGACAAATGTAATATATGTAAATCAATTACAAACGGACATCTTGTTTAATGCAACTAGCAAATACGACTCTTTGTCGTCATAATTTTTCTATTTATTTTTCTTTTCTTTTTTTCTTTTAGGCCTTTAAAAATAATAGAAAAACCAGTTCATTACTTTTCAAACGTGACTGGAACATCTTGCCTTAGCTTTCTGGACATCTTAAAAAATGAAAGAAAACCCTTAACTAGCACAATATAATATTGGCTCTATATTAATCAAACCATTATAACTCTGACTGATGAGATTCACTGGAAGAAAGATGACAAATTAGGGGACTTAACAGCAGATAACGAAGATCACGTGCACTTGCGAGTTAGCTTTTTGAGGTATGAACGGATGCTAAACGGAATTTCGTGAACATATTTTGTGCATTCACGATATGTAAATTATTGGCACGTACTACAGCTAACTATTGGGGAGGTACTCTGCACTGGCATACTTCCTCATTATCATGGCCTTCCTCTTTCTCTCTCTCTCACTCCCACCCTCCTATCGCTCTCTCTCTCTCCCTCTCTCTTTCTCTTTCTCTTCTGATGCTTTCTTTTGTTCATTGTCCTTGAGCAAACATATTCTCTTTGATCAGCTTCTCGTATCACTTTTCCGACACACGCAAGGATACACGAGCATAATGTTGGTGCTATAACAAAGCATAAGCCTTTATCATGGTATTCGTTACAATTGCAAAATATTTACATATTGCAGTTACCATACCTGCATATGTGAGCTCATGTTACCTCCATTTTTTTACATCAGGGTGTTCCTGACCAAATCATTGCATCCACGGTCTGTTTTCTTATTGCTGTAAAACTCTTTTAACAACACAAAAGTGGACTTCCACAAGATGACAGTCGCATCACCTGTGAACAGTACGTACAAAATAGTGAAGCAAGTCCTGCATCCTCGGTTTCGTCATATCATGTACGTATACCTAACGTGGCATGTTGTTGTACAGCCACTTGCTGCGTAATACTACAGGTGTGTTTTATGCTAACAACCCTCATTGGGACGACGCTTCATCTTGTCTGGCTAAACCTAATAACTTCGGCACTCCATAGCTACTGGTTATAATCACGCAAATCGTCTCACTGCTGGCTTCAAATATTTACTACAACGAACAAATCGTCCTTACAAATAAAAGAATTTATATCTTACAAATTAATATCAGATATGACGTTTTGATTTATTACTTCATTAATACTGAAGACATTTATGAGACAGTATCCACATATACCACTGAATGTACCTGAAAAATTATGTCACACATATAGATCGGAACATACATCATAAACATCTTTTTTGTTTAAAATTGGTCGCAAATTACCCATGCTATTTTCATTCAGTGCTTGATAGTAGTATTGGGCAAGGCCACTTCTGCAGTGTTGCCAGATGTATCCAGATGGTGGCGATGATGTCATCCCTGATGGCAGCATGTTGATTTGGCAACCACACATTACGTCATCCAAGATGGCGACTGTGACGTCATTCAAAATGGCGAATTTTGACGGGAAGATATGTCAATTGGGCTACCTCCACTAACCTAACCCCCTTCCCCTCCCCTCCCCTCCCCCAGAAAAAGGGCGGGAGATTCATATTGCAACAGGATAATGCACTACACCTTGGTTATCTCTACTAACCTAAGAAAAGTCGTGGGAAGATGGAAGATAGGCCACTTGGGCTACCTTCACTAACCTAACTCATATGACGGCCACCACTTTCTAGGATCAGGCGCCAAGATCGAATTTTGTTTGTAAATTGTCAATTCACGTATTTCTACTAACGTAAGAAAATGGCCTGAAAGAAAGGGCACTTGAACTGCCTCCACTAAACTAAGTCACCCGACCGCCACGTTGTCCTAGGAACTGGAGCCAAGTTTGAATTTTGGCGCTAAAGAAAGGTCACTTGGCGTTTCTCTACCAACCAAAGGAAATTGCGGGAAACAAAGCTCATCTCCACTAACCTAAGGAGGGTCTTTCACTATCTAATTTTACCCTAAGACAGTGAGATTGCTCTGTGACTCCCATATGCAAAGAGATAGATCATAAATTAAACACTATTCTCGAGGTGTTAGAAATATGTGGAGCACTGTCTGGTATACTTTGATGATTTATGTGTTCGAGAATTATTGCTGAACGGATGTACTACACAGTCATCTATCCACGTTCGCAATGATACTCGCAACATGGAGAAGGGGTGGTTTAGCTATGATACAGAAATTGGGGGAACATGCTGGCACATCATTGGCTGGTGTTGAAGTTACTGTAAAGTTGTTAAAATTGTTCGCGCTATCAACTGTGATGCTTATTATCACAGTACATTGCATCCGTGCATTCTTGTGCTGTTGGTTACCACATAATGATTGACTGACAGCGCTTGTTTGAGTTGGGGAATGAATTTTGTGGATGGGCGACACCTTCTGGGGGCCGCTAGCAGGAAAACAGTGATCACTTACATGAGTGCTAAATGAGAAATCAGTCGAAATGGAACACAGAGCCATCATCTATTCTGTCATTGTGACAGATGAGTTTAAATTTAGAGGACATCAATCACTTTCAGACATCAGTTTGAAAACTCTCCACAATGCAGCCAAACTCTTCTAGTTTCCTCATGTTGTAACTGTCTTTTATTTAAAATTATCCACCATGTGTTGCATGTTATGGTAGCTGCAGTAACAAAATTATTTACACCGTGCCCTGTATAGTTTTCTGTGAGAGGCTGTGAATGAGAGCATCTTAATGTCAGTTTAGGACCTGAGACAAACCTCGAAGTCGTGGCAGAAAAAAAAGTATGGCAGTGCACGAAGCGTGTTAGAAAACAATGTTTCAAACAACGACACAGGGTCACAGGGAGCGTCTCTTGCGAGTTACAGTATAGTCTGTGGGATACGGTCGTCATCCCACAGTACGAATGATGAAACCTTAAACTGACCTCTGCAATTGATCAAAAGCTGTATATTTAATAGGATCTTCCAGCATAGGCAGCAGTAGCAGTTTGAGAGGTAAATTCGATGACAGACTGGTTGTCCTCTTAGGAATATATGAGGAATGCTATTCTGGGAACATTGTGACAACTCACCCTCTGCGCCAGATCCACATCACAGCTATGCATCATCGTGTGAGCAATGGCGCCTAGGTGAGTTCTATATCAGGTGAAGTTAGTGGAGCTTTTATAGTTCGTAAGTTTTCTCTGTTGGATGGTGCAGAATAACGATAATAGCATGTTGGGCTGATAGATTTGATTGGACACGGATCTGCTTTGGTCTGTATTATCTGTATCAATTTCGTAGAAGTACCACATCGCGCGCATTTCCACCGTCCTGTTGCACTTACCCAGGTCGTTCTGTTCTACATGGGTTGCAGAAGGTGATATATATGTCTTCCTTCTACTTCTGCGCATTTCCAACTTAAATTGGAATGACCACATGCGCTAAGCTGTAGAAATGGGAGCAGTTGCAAGATGCATAGGGGTTGACTAAAACCATGTTGGAATTTTACTGTAGCAGACATATTCGAGAAAGGTGTCTCGTTTCGAGATAGGAGAGTGTCAGAAATATGATTCACTTGTGGGTGTGATCTGACTTCGGTATGTGGTTGAATGGAAAGACTTGATTCCAAATAATGGACATCATCCTAGCAGATAGTGTAACACTAGAGATCTGAAAAGCAAGTGTACATTTTCTTATGACTTCAGTCAGCACATCATCTACAAATATTTGTTCATGTTCTTCCTCAATCAGTCATTGCCTATAACTCATTGGATATATCGCAGAACCTCTGATATGGTATCGAGTCAGAAAAGTTACAGGTGCTATAGAAATATCTAACTGGAGTAGTATGAGGGAGTCGCAAATACCACTTACATACTATGTCCCTTAGCTGAATCACTTTCAAAATTCAGCGACTTTATAATGAGGTTGCATTGTGGGCTATGTAACTGGAGTGCTGGTCTGATAATATACACTCCAGCGATCACCATCTTGGTATTTGTCCAGATAGAAAAACTACCTCATTCAGAGGTAATGTCATACATCGATTTGTAAAGCCAGTATAGCTTCTAACATGGGTACTTCTGTGCACCTGTAGAACCATGACCGCTTCTGATAGTAACATATGGTTGTTGTTGGGATCAAGTTTTTTTAACATATGGCCAATTATGTCTCTCTTTGTAGGACACAGTGGTAACACTCACAAGAAAAACTTATGAGACATGTCCACCCCTGGTTGATTTTCTCTCAGTAATATTTCGTATTACCTGCGATCGGTTATTGACGAAGTATTACACCTATTAGTAGGGAGTGTGTGATATGTTTGCATTTGAGCATCAATCTTATAATGTATGTGATTGTGTTCCAACATGTGTATAGGAAATGAATATGTCCACTCGTAAGGAAGGTATAGATTTGATGTGGAGTACTGTGATAACATGGGAGGAGTATGTCAGGTGATAAGAATGGTACTGATATTTCTATTTCCAGAGCCACAGCCGTCAACAGGGTGTGTTTGTGCCGATGGGAAACGATTCCGAAATTGTGGAACAGTTCTGAGAGAGTCTTCAGTCCGCTGAAGGTGCTCTGGTCGCGCATTGGGGTTGGATAACTTGTGATCATCGGCTGCAGGAAAATATCTAGTGCTGAGAGGAGTATATATACGTTACTGTCCATATTCGTGATATATCTAAGAATAATGTAAAAGGGATGATTTTGTTTGGCACAGGATATGAATTTTGCGTTTACTACATCGACATGTTACATGGTGATATATTTCTGGGTTGGAGATAGGTTTCGTGCGATAATATTCAAGCTGCTGTCCTCTGTGGGAGAGCAGTGTAATTTAGTAGGGGTCTTTCCGTATTTGCTGTTATGTAAGGTACGCGGTGATATATTGATGAGTCACAGGTCGGTTTCAAGTTCTAATATTCAAGCTCCTGTCATCAGGAGAGAGCAGTGTAAACGAGTAAGAGCGTTTCTGAATTTGATGATATGTATGGTATTTTGTAAGATTTAATTGCCACTACAATATGGCGATCTTTGTAAAGTAACCGTTGAAAGTCTCGTCTGAAGAAGGAAAAAAGGCAGATGGTGCTTCGATACTTGTGGCATCAGCAATTCGGTGGGTAAATTCCATAAGAACAAATCATAATGCTAGATTCATTTACATCCTTTGTTCTGGGATATAGGAGACTCTACATAGTGGAGAGAACATTTGTGTGTGTTGAAAGCGGGAAGGGTAACATGTGATGGACACAGTATCACGTTAGGTCCACGAGGAAGACTGCATTCGACGTTATTCTGCGCTATATTCGTAAACAGGTTCTGTTAGGGCAAGAATTTCATTGCATACAAGCTGAGACATGAAGAAAGCGAGTGTTAACTATTTCTGGGGCACTATACAATATCCGAGAGGTCGACTCGGTTCTTATTTTTACACAGTCATGTAACATCAGTATAAGATTGACAACCTTGTTAGATGCGCTTGCGTCGGTTTGTAACTATGCCCGCGAACTTTACAGTGTTGCGTCAGTCACGATGGTCAATTAAGCATGGTTAGACGTGTCTCTCATGTTGCGCTAGGAACAATGCGCCCTGTGCTACTCTGTCATCAATAGTAAAGACACGTGCTGCCCAGAGGAATCTCACGTATGAGACCAGCATGAGCAAGCCTTGGAGTTCTGTGATGTCAGTATAACACTGACTGTATACTCGAAAATAGAAACAACTTTCACCTGCGTCTAGCAGCAGCTCATGGCTGTGACATCGTGCACATCCCTTGAGCATCTGTGCTCCTGCACAGTCACATCAGCAACGATACTAAGGTGAACATGTATTTTGAGAGAAATTTCTCAGGTATCAAGTTTGAAAGGGATGTCACCGCCTCAAGCTTGGGTATGGCTGTGCATAGTTTGACAGCTGATGGGTGCGTCACTTTGCTGGGGCTGTCTGTAGCTTCCGGTGCGGTCTAGTGGACGCCAGGTGGTAGAGAGTGCTTGCGTGTATTGATTGCCTGTCTGTTGCATTATTTTACGAGCAGGTCTGTAGGCTATGCTATACATTATTTGGATAGTTTACGAGTTGATTTCGTGTCTGCACATCAGTGTACTGCATTATTTAGGATGAGTTTGCATGTCTGTGCTGAAATTATTTCGGTAAATTAGGAGCTGTTTGCACATCTGGAGAGGATTATTTAGAAGTAGTACAGGTCTGCAGACTGTGTATTGTGACCCCAAGCAAATCAGAGCGAGTGTTTTGTGTCAGTGTGATAAATATGATCCATCTATAATTAAAATGTTCCAATATAGAGTACACTCCTTCCTTACTCTCCACAGCAACCCAGTGCAGGCTGAGATATTTTTGCGCCATTTCCCCCCTCCAGACCACCATCTTGGATTATGACACAAGAGAGATGACAGTACCCTCTGGTGGCAGTACTGTGTATTAGGTCAGTTGGACTCTAGATCTCGTGGTGGAGTGGCTGCCTGCAAAATAAAGACTCATGTCCAGGACAGGCAGAGTCCTTTTCCCACAATTTCCCCCCACCCTTTTCGATTATGTAACGAAATGGACGACAGAGCTGTCTGGTGTGGTACTGTGTACTAGGTCTAGACCTCATGGTGAACGGACTGTTTGCCTCAATCTTGGATAACGGTACTTGCATCATCAGCTGACGTCTGGCTGCCATCTTGGATTACGTCATGGAACAGATGACAGCACCCTCTGGTGGTGGTACTGTGTAGTAGGTCAGTTGTAGTGTGGACCTTGTGGTGAACACACTGGATGGTGGTGGTGCCTGTAATTGTTTAAATAAAGACTGGTGCATAATTTCGACAGTTGATGATTATCAAACATGTTTGCAGAGTCTTTTAGATGGATTATTATTTCGACAATTTACGAGTTGTTTGACTCTCTGGACGTAAATGCATTGCATTATTTACAAGTAGTTTGCATGTATTTAGGCTGTGCAATGCATTATTTAGACAGTTTTACAATTAGCAAGTGTGTGTGTATAGCATTATACATGAGTTATTTGTAAGTAGTTTGCAGGTCTGTATGCTGTGTGACAAGTCAGAGCGTGTGTTCTGTATCACTGTGATAAAAATACTCCATCTCTAAGTAAATTATTCCAAAATGAATAAAGTACACTCCTTCCTCTCTCCAGCAGCCCAGTGCAGGCTGAGTCCTTTTCTCACCAATCCCTAGAAAGAGGTGGCAGTTGGGTGACTTAGATCAGTGGAGATGAGCTTTGTTTCCCGCAATTTTCTTAGGTTGGTAAGGAACCACAAGTGACCTTTCTTTACTGCCAAAATTCAAACTTGTGTGCCAGTTCCTAGGATGAAATCGTGTTTAGGTGACTTAGGTTAGTGAAGATAGTACAAGTGTCCTTTCTTTTGCGCCATTTTCTTAGCTTAGTAGATATACACGAATTGATCTTTATTTACCACCAAAATTCAAACTTTGCGCCAGTTCCTACGAAGAGGTGGTGGTCAGATGACTTAGGTTAGTGGAGGTAGCCCAAGAGACCTATTTTCCCACGATTTTTCTTAGGTTAGTAGAGATAACCAAGGTGTGATGCATTATACTGTTGCAATTTGAATTTCCCACCAAATGTGATGGGGAAGGGGGCGTTAGGTTAGTGGAGGTAGCCCAATTGACATATCTTCCCTCCAAAATCCGCCATCTTGGATGATGTCACAGTCACCATCTTGGATGATGTCATATGTGATTGCCAAATCAACATTCCATCATCTTGGATGATGTCATCGCCACCAACTGGATACACCTGGCAGCTACGCAGAGTGGGGCAGACTAGGCCTTGCCCCAATACTTGTAATAAGAGCATATAGCTACTTCGAAGAAATTTTAAGCGTAATATCAAATCTTTCATACACTCTATCTCACTTATCTGCTTGATCTCAAATATTTAGCACATGAATTTATTTGTAAGGTAATTATCAATGTGAGATTGTTTTGTACATATAACTGCTATTTTTCAAGGAATCGAGGGTATGCTGGTAGCTTCTTGTAACTTGTTATCCAGCGAGACTTCTGGAATTTTATGCAATGTGTTCTATTTAGCACATGAGCAGTACTGTGTAATTATAGTGCTATCAGGATTTCATGAGATTAAGACTTGACCAGTGACCTGCTGGGGGCCTGTTTTACTCTTATCTGAACTGTCTCTGCTAAGTTGAGACGAGCCACTGTGCGCACACCGAGTTGTGTGCTGCTGGTGGGAACACAGCTTCATGAAGCGGAACGGGTGAGCTCGTGAAATACATGTCGACTCTCATGTAGATGCATGTAGTACTCCACAAACGACCTAATGGTGTGTGGCGGAGGTTACTTTTTGTACCACTAGCTGAGCCCTCTAACCCTGTTCCACAAGGGATTACCGTGTGGAAAGAACTATTATCCATAAGACTCAGTATTGGCCCTAATTCCTAGAATTTTCTCCCCATGGTCATTATGTGAGACGTATGTGGGGGAAACTAATATGTTGTCCGACTCTTCGCAGAAAGTGCTTTCTCGAGATTCCAATAGTTTATCTCTCCGTGATACCAAACGCCTCTCTTGTAATGTCTGCCAGTTGACTTCGTTCAGCATCTGCGTTGCGCTCTATCGCTGGTTAAGCGATGCCTTGACGAAAACAGCCGGCCGGAGTGGCCGTGCGGTTCTAGGCGCTACAGTCTGGAACCGAGCGACCGCTACGGCCGCAGGTTCGAATCCTGCTTCGGGCATGGATGTGTGTGATGTCCTTAGGTTAGTTAGGTTTAATTAGTTCTAAGTTCTAGGCGACTGATGACCTCAGAAGTTAAGTCGCGTAGTGCTCAGAGCCATTTTTGACGAAAACACACCGCTCTTTGTTGGATCTTGTCTATCTCTTTTATCGGTCCTACCTGGTAAGGACCCCAGACAGATGAATAGTACTCATGAATCGATCGAACAAGCGGCTTATAAGCTACTTCCTTCGTGGATGAATTACATTTTATTAAGATTCTTCCTATAAATCTCAGCCTGGCATTTGCTTCTCCCACTGTTTGTTTTATGTGGTCATTCCATTTAACGTCACTACAGAGCACACTGTTTCGAGTGTAGGCGTACAGTAGAAATTTATTTTTCTATGTATGTGCAGTATGTTACATTTATTAGCATTCGGTGTCAACATCCTGAGATATCTCTGCCCGTCAGTTCACGGGAGGTTGTTTTGCTTATCGTTATTATCTTCTGGCGTTGCTACTTTGTTATAGACTACCGCACCATCTGCGAACAGCCATAAAGAGAATCCAACGCTCTCTTATAGATCATTTATGTATGCTGTAAACAGTAACGGTCCTATCACCCTTCCTTTGGGCACTCCACGAATTACGCTACATCTGTCAATTTTGTTCTAAAAGTGATATGTTGAGTTCTATCTGCAAGGGTGTCTAGAATCAAGTCGCAAATATGCTCCGATATTCGATAAACTCTTCTTTTTTCACGAAATGGCAGTGCGGGACGGTCTCAAATGCTTTCCTGAAGTCAAGAAACACGGCATCAACCTGAGCCACATTGCCTACGGCACTGTGGATCTCATGGAGGAACAAAGTGAGATGAGTTTCACAGCAGCTCTGTTTCTGGAATCCTTGATCATTTTCAAAGGGGAGATTTTCATTCACCATAAACGTCATAATTCTTAAGTATAAAACATGTTCCATTATTCTACAACATATTGACGTCAACGGTATAGTTGTATAATTGTGTGCATCTGTCCTAAGACCTTTTTCAAAAACGGGAATGACCTGCACTTTCTTCCAGTCGCTAGGTATCTTTCGATGCTCAAGCGATCTACGATAATTTACTGCTAGAAGCGAAATAAGTTCTGTCACATGATCTTGCAGACTCTTATAGGTATCTCATCTGGTACTGACCCCTTAACGCTACTAAGCGACTGTAGTTAATTTTCTATTCCGCAATCGATTACCTCGATATCTGTCATTCCTAAGTTCCTACTACGATTGAAAGGAGGAATCGTTTTACTACCTTCCGCGGTGAAACAACTTCGAAAGACGAAATTCAGTATTTCAGCCTTTTCTCTGTTATCTTTCGTCTCGGTACCAGTGTAGTCACTGAGTGAATGAATACATGATTTTACGCACGACCAAAACCTCTTAGTAGTTTTATTCAGATGAGTTGACGAAATTTTACTTTTAAAGACATTGAAAGCTTCTCTAATTGCTCTCCTTACGCTTGTCTTCGCTTCCTTTAGCTTTTGTTTTTCGGCTAGGTTTTTACTTCCCTTGAATATTAGATGAATTTCTCTTTGTTGGCGTAGCAGTTTTGTAACACGGCTATTAAATCATGGTGGGACCGTCCCTTCCCTTAGGACCTTACTCGAAACATACTGTCTAGGGTATTTTGTAGGATGCCTTCTAATTTTTTCTATTTGTTCTCCACATCACCGTATTTATCACCCAATATTTTACGCTGACTGTTCAGGTTCTCTGAAATTTGTATTCTGTCTTTCTTGGTAAGCAAAAATATCTTCCTACCATCCGCCGAAATGAGCAGAGGATGTCCTCACCCGAAGGACTGTTTTGATAGAGGGTTCATCGAGCCTAAAGAAGCCCCATGTGCAGGCAGCAAGTACTCCGCTGCCCTAGTAGCCCATTCCTGCGTGTAGTACACCCCTAACCTATTAAGGGGAACCATACAATTCTGCACCCAATAGCGGTGGTCGAGAAATTCGCATCTGATTCCGTCGCACAGGCGTGTGAACCTAGGGGTTAGACCTTCCATCCTGTCTAAACCAGAGGACCATGAACATCCCAGGGTACAATGATACTGTAGCGGCACCACCGTTTAGGATAGGGAAATTTTTAGTTATCGACAGTGCTGGGTTAAGAAAATTGTGTTTATTGCACCAGTTCATATAATGTAAATTTAAGGTTAAAAGTAGTCACATAATCGGTGTTGAGTTTGAATAAAAAATAGTGAATGTCGGAGGAAAATCTGTGAAGCTACAAACGTGGGACACGTGCATGGTGCAGTTAGTTTTAGACAGGGGGAAAGGAAAAGACTGTCCAAGGGACATCGTGGAACCAAAATTGAGTTTTCAATGTGTTGGAATGCATTGAATCTTCTCCACCTACGAGAATTTGATAGTAGTAGCAAGTTGTTTTGAGCAAGGAGTGTTTACGGAAGCGAAACGAGTAGAGCTCGAAGAAAGTGGAATTTTAATCAATGGAACTAAGTGTAACATAATAGGACCAACCTTCCATCTGCCAGCGTCAATTCCAGGAGTCACACAATTGAATGTTATGCAGCCGCAGTTGTACTGGCCAGAAACCACTTTAGAGTTTTTGCGAAGGCAGAATCTGACCTTGTTAAATCAAACTCTGGAACCAGGTCTGTAGAGATCCGCAAACCAGTCTGTTATAGAGCAAGAGGGGTGCATATCAGCCGAACAGCCTGTTCAACATGTCGTGCAGTATATGTAAAGGCAATGGCAAACAACCATCATTTTGAGCACCTCTGTGCCAAATGTCATCACAGCCTTAACTTTCTTATGTGTTGTTTTCTTTCTGATCAGGCAGAGAGCCAATTCCAAAAGGAAACCAAGAGTAGTCCAAGTCCCAGTAGATTGGATACTGAGAGCATGAGACGAGCAGGTAAGGGGTTGATCGAGCAGTGGTCGTCCAGTAAGGAATTTTTACGTTTTGTTTTATGTCATGGTTTTAAGGAGGCACTAGACCACATTTAGGTTTTCTAGTAGTAAGGAAGCACGTTATAAGTGCTAATCCCAACCAGTTTAAGAATTAGTTAAAGGATGACCCGGGGACCGGCTCTTTCTGAAGAGGGGAATAATGTAGCGGCACCACCGTTTAGGATAGGGAAAGTTTGTTTTATGCGATATTCTGAGCACAAGTTACAGCCAGGTGCGGGCCGGATTGCAGTAGGTTATGCTGACCAGCGGTTGCGAAATGGAATGGAGGCCACAGGGGCCATCGAACCACTGAAAAGGGTAAACGCAGCAGTTCGAATGTCGCAAGCTATAGGCAGAAGGGGTCCACTGGCACAACCGGGGTGTGGGGCGTACGTAACTCAGAGCGATGTGTTGCAGAATGGAGTCTTGCGGCCGAGTATAACTAGGTTTTGCTTTCTAACGAGATTCATTCAAGAGTGGCAGCTCTCCTGGATGGCGGGGCGTGTCACACTACCAGCGACACACGGCAAGAGATGGGGCGTCAGCGTCCCAATCCACAGCTGGTCGTTGGTTCGACCCTCTGAAGCCAATGTGGGATCCACAGCCAGCCAGGGCGGGCCACTCTTCAGGTCGCTACCGCGGGCAGTCGTCTCGTCTCTCGGCACACGTCAGAGACTTACAAGGCGAGGGCCGCAGGTTCAGACGCCAGAATGGGGGTCGGTCGTTGTCGCAGCATTCCCAGCTACACCAGCTGAGGAAGAAGCAGCAGCGTGGCCGGCCTATGAATCCCGGCGAAGCAGCGTGGAGTCAACGGGGACGTAGGCCGCTGAGTCGGCTGCTGTCGTAGCCATCCTGACGTAATTGGAGCTCTGCAGCTGGCATACAAGGCCGGCTCAACACAGTGCGTTGCACAGGCCTCTGGGGTGCTACCTCAGCAATGTGGGGCCTGTGACACAGACTGAAGTGAATGGAGCCCTGTAAAGGAAACGAATAAATCATTTGAAAATTCTCGACAAGTTTTAATACAACACCTCCTGGCACCCATCCACTACATTTGTTGTCAATACGTCGCGTTTGGCGTGTGATAATACTACACTACAGATAGACAACGTAACCTACACCCTGTGTGGGACGCTAGCTGCTATCTCCAAAACAGCCATCTGATGAAAGGAGTCGAGGATGTTTTCAGAACCGAAGCGGCAGGCGTCATTCATGCCGACATGTGCCACTATATGCAGCCGGTTGCACTCAGTGCGCTCGAACGCTGCCGGCAGGGCCTCCTTTAGATCTCTGTCGTGGCTCACCAGCAAACATATCGGGTTCAAACTGACATTCCTTCCCATCTTTTCTGCTATTTACCTGAGGGGCTCCCTCCCCCGTCTAACATTGGAGCTCGAAATCACAAGCAGAACCACCCAATACATTAGTCGCTGGCCCAACATGAGAAGCATCCCGTGATGGCTCAGAGTTGTCATCAACACTGGGTAGCGCCTTGTACCCATTGCTGAGGCGTTCGGAGCCAGCCACGTGACATGCTCTCTCCTTCGCCTTACGTCCTGGGAACGAAAAACCGTCTGCCAACCGCCCTGGAATGAGGATGGTCTGCTCAGATGTTGCGCATCAGAAGATGCAGCGACACCCAGGTCAACAGGAGATTCGGACGGCACCAAAGGTATCGCAGGGCTCGCCACCAGCGCTCCGATTTCGCAGCAACTTTGAGCATTAGCCAGAAGCATGACGACGGTAGTCAACGCAGCTTGCAGCTGTTTACGGACAGGAGCCAATTTTCCTTGTGTCCACTCCCAACAATCACATTAACTAACCATATCACAGTGTGTAAAAAATAGATATAAGATCTGAAATGGTACTACTGAGTGTGGAATATACATGGTGTTACAAAAAGGTACGGCCAAACTTTCAGGAAACATTTCTCACACACAAAGAAAGAAAATATGTTATGTCGACATGTGTCCGGAAACGCTTACATTCCATGTTAGAGCTCATTTTATTACTTCTCTTCAAATCACATTAATCATGGAATGGAAACACACAGCAACAGAACCTACCAGCGTGACTTCAAACACTTTGTTACAGGAAATGTTCAAAATGTCCTCCGTTAGCGAGGGTACATGCATCCACCCTCCGTCGCATGGAATCCCTGATGCGCTGATGTAGCACTGGAGAAAGGCGTATTGTATCACAGCCGTCCGCAGTACGAGCACGAAGAGTCTCTACATTTGATACCGGGGTTGCGTAGACAAGAGCTTTCAAATGCTCCCATAAATGAAAGGCAAGAGGGTTGAGGCAGGAGAGCGTGGAGGCCATGGAATTGGTCCGCATCTACCAATCCATTGGTCACTGAATCTGTTGTTGAGAAGCGTACTGACACTGCGACTGAAATGTGCAGGAGCTCCATCGTGCATGAACCATACCTGTATGTTGTGTTGTACTTGTAAAGGCACATGTTCTAGCAGCACAGGTAGAGTATCCCGTATGAAATCATGATAACGTGCTCCATTGAGCGTAGGTGGAAGAACATGGGGCCCAATCAAGACATCACAAACAATGCCTGCCCAAACGTTCACAGAAAATCGGTGTTGATGACGTGATTGCACAACTGCGTGCGGATTCTCGTCAGCCCACACATGTTGATTAAGAAAATTTACAATTTGATCACGTTGGAATGAAGCCTCATCCGTAAAGAGAACATTTGCACTGAAATGAGGATTGACACATTGTTGGATGAGCCATTGGCAGAAGTGTACCCGTGGAGGCCAATCAGCTGCTGATAGTGCCTACACACGCTGTACATGGTACGAAAACAACTGGTTCTCCCGTAGCACACTCCATACAGTGACGTGGCCAACGTTACCTTGTACAGCAGCAACTTCTCTGACCCTGACATTAGGGTTATCGTCAACTGCACGAAGAATTGCCTCGTCCATTGCAGGTGTCCTAGTCGTTCTAGTCATAGGCTGGAATGTTCCGTGCTCCCTAAGATGCCGATCAATTGCTTCGAACGTCTTCCTATCAGGACACCTTCGTTCTGGAAATCTGTCTCGATACAAACGTACCGCGCCACGGCTATTGCCCCGTGCTAATCCATACATAAAATGGGCATCTACCAACTCCGCATTTGTAAACATTGCACTGACTGCAAAACCACGTTCGTGATGAACACTAACCTGTTGGTTGTACGTACTGATGTGCTTGATACTAGTGCTGTAGAGCAATGAGTCGCATGTCAACACAAGCACCGAAGTCAACATTGCCTTCCTTTAATTGGGCCAACTGGCGGTGAATCGAGGAAGTACAGTACGTACTGACGAAACTAAAATGAACTCTAACATGGAAATTAAGCGTTTGCGGACACATGTCCAAATAACATCTTTTCTTTATTTGTGTGTGAGGAATGTTTCCTGAAAGTTTGGCCGTGCCTTTTTGTAACACCCTGTATGTAAATAATAAAGAGGAGAATAAAGAAACATTAAAAACTGCTGTGAATATTTCTCGCTGCACCCAGAGACGGTAAGCACTTGAACAGAAAAAAATTTCTCTACTGAAGTGGACGTATCTACAGCTACCTGTTACTAGAAACTCTGCGTACCGATAAAGCTACTGCACGAAATACGTATGCTAACTAGAATGCAATGATCGAAACTATTTTCCCTGTACCAGCACGAGATTTGAACTTAGTGGCGTGACGTGGAGCTTTGGCGGGTGGAAATTATAGTAGTATGCCACCTTACACAGGGATATGCACCAACATTTAGCCGGCCGGAGTGGCCGAGCGGTTAAAGGCGCTACAGTCTGGAACCGCACGACCGCTGCGGTAGCAGGTTCGAATCCTGCCTCGGGCATGGATGTGTGTGATGTCCTTAGGTTAGTTAGGTTTAAGTAGTTCTAAGTTCTAGGGGACTTATGACCACAGCAGTTGAGTCCCATAGTGCTCAGAGCCATTTGAACCATTTTTTTTTTTGAACCAACATTTACGCAAAAACAGAAAGTTACCTTAATTTGCAAACTACTAGTTTACACAGTAAACTGCACAGAAGCACCTGAAAAAAAAACTAAATTACTGTGTTTCAGGCAAATGCTGCTGCTGCTGCCATCGCTACTGGCGCGTGAACTCGGCTCGGCGTCTGTCGTCACACAAGTACTTCCAAACGACTGTAGTTGCTCCACACTTCGCACACCCATTTTTGTCGCATCGGAGTGTGTCATATGTGTATCATATTTCTCTGTTTTCTGTTCTCGTGAATACATTTACATCAAGTGATTGATCTTTGGAGCACTTCAGCTAATAGGTCCAATATAGCATTTCATTCCTTAAATTACACTTCTCATTTATGTAATTCTGTGTATGGGATTTCAGTGTCGTAACTCTGTCTGCCACTTGAACTGCAAAGAGCAGGGTGCCATTCTGGACTCCTCTCGTTAGTTACATGTTGTATGCCTACAATCTGTGAATCATCGATATAGATGCTTAGTAGTTTTGTAATTAACCGTGGTGAGATAGGATAGAATTTATTGGAAGATTAAAGTGAGGTAAAAGAAATAGAAGGCATTTCTTATTATTACGAGAGCGTGATGGAAAGCAGTGCTTGAGGATTTCTCGTGGGAATATTCTTATATATTTTTAAATAAAACATTATTAATATTTTACATCTTTGTTCTTCATGTGTATACATTCATTTCTCAGATAGTCACCCTCATGACGAACACATTTTTCCCAAAGAAAGATCAGTTTTTTGATATCGTCACTGTAGAATGTTGTGATTGTTCACCGAGTCACATCACCTCTGCTTGCACCGCTTCGTCATTACACAAAATGGGGATGTCGAAGGTTTTATTTAAGTTATGGGAACAGATGAAAATCGGATGGGGCCAATTGGGGACTGTATGCAGGATGATCGATGACAGGGAAGCCAAGGCGTCAAATTGATGCAGAAGTCTCAGAGGTCCCTTAAAGAGAGGTTGCTCTTGTTTCGACGAACTCTTTGAATTCGAAGTTCGATTACAGCTGGCTATTTCTCAACACAGATATAGTCCCGTTACACAGCGCCATTTAACTCGCTACAATTTGGATACCTCTAGTGGCAGAGGGTTGCAAATATGTATAAATGAAGAATAAAGACGTAGAATATTAACAACATTTGTTTTATTTAGAAATTTTTAAGAGCTTTCACAAAAAAATTCGGAGGCACCACGTCCTTGTATTTAGAAACCTGTACTTCATTTCTGGTTCTCCAATTAATCGCATTTTCTCCAAATATGTATAAATGAAGAATAAAGACGTAGAATGTTAATAACATTTGTTTTATTTAAAAAGCTTCAAAAGTTTTCACATTAAAAGTTCGGAGGCACCGCGTCCTTTTATTTAGGAACCTTACTTCATTTCTTGTTCACTAACTATTAGCATTTTCTGTTACGATTTACGTATCCGGTGTCGTTTTAAACGTGTTATTCAACCAAGCAATTGCGAGAACTAGTAGTGAAGGACACTGCTGAGGTGTTTTATACTCTCGGACTGTTTGTATTGTTTTGTGACGAACTGAATCTGAAAAAGTAGTACGGTGTCGTGTGTTTAATTATGTATCATTGAAATTAGTTAACTAATCAATAAAGAGAATATTCTCAGATAATGGAACTATTCTTATATATGTGACTTTTATCACTTGATGATTCACTCTATTTTTTTATATTTTATACTACAGTTGAAGTACGAAAGATAATTTTGGACATCGCCAGGTAACATTCGTTAAAAAAACTACGTGCCAGTGGCGTTCTGAGCCAACGTCATCTGATCATTCGTCTGCTCTTTGTGAAACACGGGAAATTCAAAGAAACTTGAACGAACCATCTGCCGCTACATCAATATTCTGTAAGCCACTTTATCGTGTGTGGCGGAGGGTACTTGTGGTACTTCTATCAATTCTCTCTTTATTTGTTCCAATCTCAAATGGAAAGGACACCCTTCGGCAAACCTATTTACTCTAAATTTTTCCTATTTTTGTGACGATTCTATCTGAAAAAACATATGGCGCACGACTGTTCTTCGAATGTACTCTCTCAGAACCTCAACAGAAAACCTCTCTGTGACACACAACGACTCTTTTATAATATCTGCCACTTCAGTTTGCTAAGTATTTCAGTTAAATCTCGCTCTTGCCAACAAACGCGTTGCTCTTCACTGCATCTTCTTTCTCTTTTCTAGCAACTGGTCGTGATCGAATATTGTTGACAGGCCGTTGTGATCGAGTGGTTCTAGGCGCTTCAGTCAGGAACCACGTGGCTGCTACAATCGCAGATTCGAATCCTGCCTCGGGCATGGATGTCTGTGATAACCTTAGGTTAGTTTGGTTTAAGTAGTTCTAAGTCTAGGCGACTGGTGACCTCAGATGTTAAGTCCCATAGTGCCCAGAGCCATTTGGACCATTTGGACCTCAGATGTCAAGTCCCATAGCGCTTAGAGCCATTTCAAATACTGATGACTGACACACAGGAAATGATCATTATAATATTCTGAAAGCCAATTCTTTCACTTATGAGTTAACGTTCTCTTCAGGTTGCTCCAACAGACCTCAACTTGTCATCTGCTCGCTATTCTCAGGTATTTTCCATCTCTTCCTGAATCCAGTGATTTATCACCAGTGATGTAATACAAAAGTAATGGATATCTGGAATTACGCATTAAATTTCTGCGTGATCAGTGTCAGTTGCACCAATCTTCAATCCTTTGCAGGTCTTCCTGCATTAATTAAAATTTCCTCGTGTTGCAGCCTTTCCATAGACAACCAGCATCATCTGCAAACAGCCTCGTAGAGCTTTCGTCATTATCGACTACACCATTTATATTCAAGGTGTAACAGGTGTAAGTCCAGATAATTTTATATATGATACCTTAATATGTCCACACATCAACTTTTGAGTTGTTTTTTCTCTGCATCACACAGTCTTTCCACAAACACGTAACAAACTTTACAACCTGATGTTTTCTGCTTGTAGTAACTACACCACCAAACGGACATCGCCAGTCATATAGATAAGTCGTTTCGCTTCCATGCGTCCACACTTCAACACCTAACCTGCTGCCAGAGGGAAATAGACGTTACTGGATGGCTCTTGCCACCTGTATTTGGCGGTAATAAACAGCCTAACAACAAACAACTTGTAATATTTAGGAGAAGCGTTCAGTAAGCAATGCAACACATTTTTTACATCTGGTTTCCTTTGAAAAAATGCAGAATTTTTTTATCGAACATTGTGGAGTATTACCATTCCCATCCCCATAGTTTAGTGTATTTCCTATAGGTCGCAGAGGTATAAGCAGCCATCAAAACAGTGGGGATAACGTAGATCTATTTCAAGCAGTAAACTGTCAGGGGTTTCTTTTATTCGAATGTCAGGGCATTGCTTACAGATGTCTATGGAGACCTGCCAGTGAACAAAAGCGTGATGAGTCGTTGTGCGTGTCGGCTGTCACACAAGCCTGTCCTATCTCCCACTAGCCAGCTAGAAGCACACAACCGGGACTCTTGCATTACTGCCATGGGTGGATACTCTCATTCGAGGAGACTGACATAGCACAATCAAACACCTCGCTGCACAGCTGGACGCCTCCGTTGGTAGTGCTGCAACTCTCATCCACCAGTTGGGATACTGGAAGGTGTGGCGCCACCAGTTGCCTCTTTGCCAAACAGAAGACCATAAAGGTCAATGAAGACCATCTGTGCAGTATTGCTTGAGCGTAATGAGACTAACACAGGCAAATCTCCTTCCATTCGATCCGGAAAAAAACCAGGAATCCATGGTAGGCCAGTACATCTACTCTCCTCCGAAGTAAAAGTTGAAAGAAGCAACCGCAGTCGGTTGTCATGGCAACGGTCTTCTGGCACACTGAAGCGTTTATTCTGATTGATGTCCTCCCTCATTTTGCAACGTTCAACTCTTACCTGTATTGTGCTACCATCAGGAAATTGAAGAAACAATATCAGTATATTCATCGCCACAAAAATGCAAACGATATTCTCCTTCTCCGTAACAGTACAAGGACTCAAAAAGGCCGCGCAACCAAGAGGAACTCACAACACTTCAATGTTTCTTCTCATGCACCCTCCAGCGCAGATCTTGTACCTTCCAAATTTCATCTGTTTGTCCCAATGTAGGATACACTCTGGCACCCTGCGTGAAGCAGTATGTGGATGATGGGGAGGTTACTGATGCAGGAAGACGTTGGCTGTGGTACCATGCGTGTATATAGGCCCTTCCAATGAGGTGGTGTGAGGCCACCGTACTGAAAGAAATTATGTTGAACACTAATATTTTTGTAACCAAAAGAGGGAAGAATAATATGGTGTATTGAGATCAAGAATAGAAAAACTGTTTTCAGAAAGAAAGTATTGCATTACTTATTAAATATTCCTTCTATAGTTATTATATAACTCCCATATGTGTTTGGGGCGATCTGATATTGTAATTTATAATATTGGAAGCTAAGATCACTTGATTTGAAATAGTTTATTTCAAGACCAGTTTTTGACAGTACCAATGAGTTATCCTCAGTTCCTCGGATCTCCCAGAAACCTAATTACAAGTCATCTCATCGGTATACTGCGAAATATTTCTAAATAAAATGATAAAGCTATACACTGGTTTGCTTTATGTATTTTACAAACAAATGCGGAACTGTTATTGTAATTGAGCGTGTTCTCCGAACTTCGACTGAATCATGTATAGTTATATTTCTGGGAGATTCGAGAATTTCAGGATGCTACTTATTGTCGAGTCTGGTGATGAAATAATCTATTTCACATCGAGCGATCTAGGCTGTTACTATTATAAACTATAATTCCTAGTCTGTAAATGATGTATGTACTGATGTAATGCATATCAGCACACCGTCCACAGTCACCAATAGAAATATCAGGACTTACACTCGTTACACCCTGAATACTGTAAACAGTAACGGCCCTGTAGAGCTTCCTCGGACCTTAAGCTATACGTTTGGAGCTATGTCTGCCAGCACGTGCTGCAACCAGACTTCTGGCCCGCTACTCGACACGCTCTACTTTCTGCAGTAAAGTACAGTGCTGGACTGCACCGAAGGCGAGAGACACGGCGTTCACCTGGGCACCGTGTTCTTCGGAGCTCTGGATCTCACGGACTGTCATAGCGAGATGAATGTCGCTACATCTATGTTTGCGGAATTAGTATTGATTTCTATAGGAGGGGTTCCTGATGTACAAGATGGACGTAACGCGTGACCGTAAAACATGCCCCACAATTCTACGACGAAATAACATCAGTGATATAGGCCTACAGCTACGTGTGTTTTCTTGAAAACCAGATTGATTTGCCCTTTTTTCAGTCGAATAGTACCTTTGATTGCTCCATCGACCTGCGATAGGCTGCTGTTAGAAGAGGAACTATCGTCTGTACTTAACTTGTCGACTGCAGGTGTTCCCGTGTGTGATTTCTGTTATAGAAGTATTAAAAATTTGCATGCAGTAAAGCTATCCCTTGGTTCCTTCCGATATGTAACTTCTCACCACTCTGCGCGGTTTTAAGAACTTGATCCAATGGGGAAGCTTATATCGAAACAGAGCGATTATATAAACCTATAAAAGTTAAATTGATTTACTGCTTCTCGAATTCTCTATTTATTAGTAAGTTGGTAACACTAGAAATGGTTGGAGAAACAGCATCATGATGCGAAAAAGGTTCAAAAATTCGAAGCGTTGTACGTTGAATACAGAAACAAAATTATTCGTACAGAGCCTTTCGGCATCATGTAGGTCGAAGCGATAAAATTGTACGGCCCACCCTATGAATTTCACCAGGACACATCGTTCTCATCACGTGCTTCGCTTTATCTTCAAACAATCAAAAGCAAGGGAGATATCTGTCTACAGCGGTCTGAAAGGAAAAAGTGCGTGTACTGCAAAGAATAGGGGTTGTTTCAGGACAGAACCTTCCGTCGACACGCAGCAGTCATCAAAGTCATTGCGGTGCTGAGCTACAGAATTTTCACTTTAGTTTGACTAGTACAATAATCTGTCGTAGAAAAGATAGCACGCAGGCAATACGACAGCTTAGTAATTGGCACAACTCGAGACTTCGATATCGCCCGTCGGGTTTCAGCTGTGATGTACTGGCGTGGCGAATGACATACTTGTGCGGAGCGATGGTTTGTTTTGCTTAGGCGTGCTGGTGGTTTCAGCTTTTGCCATGCTTGTAATTTGAATTTGGTTCATAGAGAGCGTGGAAATTCTGATGGTATGGTCACGTTATTGAATTCACAAGTTTAGTTAATAGAAAATGATGAGTTTACGTTTACTTTGCCACAGTCTTAACATATACAGTCACGACACTCACTGCTGAGAAAATTGTTACCATCTGAAAGTTTGTGCAACTGTACCGGTCAGGAGGCGTCAAAGCAGAGGTATAATAATAGTCCGTTTTTAATCATTTTTCTGGTTAATTAGCTAAATAATTACTAAATTATTATACGACATGAATCATCATGAGATATATGTAAAAACGACAGAATCTCCTTGATTCGGTGGCATAAGCTACAACATAATTATAAAGAAATACTTTCGAATATGTGTATTATTGTAGCTTACTCCACTGATAACAAGACCATACAAAAACACATATTTCATGCATGAGAAAAATATTTTTTTTGTCTGTTTGTAATATGACAGACACTTTTTCTTGACACGTAACAACTTTTTATGGAACCTAATGTTTTGCACAGTCTTACACTTCATCGATTTTTTAACACATAAATACCGTTGTAAATGTAATTACTTCAGTAGATGTGTTGATGATTCTTACCATTTGTGGCTCAGATACAGCAACAATTGTGGAATTTGTTTACTCTTTGTTGGGAAATAGTTTTATTGCTATTTTCTCTTTTATTATCACATCTGTGTGGGTTGTTTTCTCCAGCTACAGTTGTGTTAACTTGTCTGCTACATAAAATAGTGTTGGTATTGCATTTCATACTGGTTTCCTTCGTTCCATATTCACTGATTTGACTGGAAGTGTAGCGAAGAAAACTTACGTTTTTGAGCAAACATACGACGCCTTTCTGCAAAAAGTCAGGTCTGCTGCTGTTTACTAGCACTTTTTCGGTTCTTAAGGAACACGACATTCTCAAGTAAATACCTTTAGGTTACAAGAAAGTCGTAAGTATACTGTTCTGTGACATGGCGATTCATACCTACTAGGGTTGATAATGAAGGTAATACATGGCAAATATCCTGCTTTATTCTTCTTGTTGCTGCAATTTATTGCGGTGCAGACGCTCCTGTTTGTAAAAACCACTCTACAGACCAATATAAACAGTTAAGATTAACTTTCCCTTTTACAAAATCTCGGCGAACTCTACACTATAACTTCCTGGGCGCTTGGGGCGCTGCAATCGCGGTGGGCAACAGAAAAAGAGGTGGATTGTCGCGATTGTATATGATCGACTGTGACTCTGATTACATTCCCAATCAGCCAGAGCTTAAACATTATCTTTGATCTTATTATTATTATCTTAGTACCGAGAGTAAGCAATGATTAACGACATATGTGTACTTGGAATTACTTGTAAATGCATCTTCCTGTCGGAATTTATTCTTCTCAATTTATTTAATGAACATCAATCGTAATACCACGCAAATAAGAAAAGGTGATACTTCGATGATTACGAAATGCATAAGTCTGCAGAAACTTAATTCTAAATAATAATTGGCTATTTTAAGGTAAGTATAAAACATGTGATATTAATAACTGAAAGTGATCTATAAAGGTGTAGGGTCTAGTGAAGCAGGGGATACAACCCGTCGGCTTTGACCAATGACGTCATACCTTAGTCATAGATAGTAATGTCTTCACTTCGAGACATAGATAATAAAACAGTTCTGTGTTCCAATAAGCGCTTTCATTAAAATAATTGAATGTGAAGCTAAAAGCGATCGCTTGGTATTCCTTAAATTATTCATCGCGTGATTTAATTAAGTTAATTATTTGTTTCGTATTCAAACGGTACTTAATGTTATTCGTAACGATGTTGAGGTAATTTGGAGTATTAGTTTTTTATTGTAGAACAATTTTAGTATCTTATTTTCGTTTATAGGAATGGATTTGTCTATCCCAATGAATCTTGACGATTTAAGAGACGCCATGGGCGAAGACATGTTGACCACAACTTGCTTCTTGCAAATGTGTGGTCTCATTGCTGAATACGTCCGATGTCGTGAGTGCGGCGAACGTATGCGCCTCACCAGTGTATCAAGTCGCCGTACTCACGACTTATTTGCATGGAGGTGCAGCAGAGACCGGTTATGGCGATCTATTAGGGCAGCTGATAACATGGTGAAGAGCGATACAATAAAGCAATTCGCCATTTCCAGGTCCAGATTCGGTCGTACAACTCCCCTCTAATAGATTTTGCTGTTTTAAACTGCGCTGTGTTGGTGAAACCATGTTTTCGATATCGCCATTTTGTCCATTGCTTTGACCAGTGACGTTTTGTGTGGCGTCTTGAGTTTAGGATGCAAAGGATGTGTACAGTATGGCCTTAGTGACTGGTGTAAACTGTATATTCTGTTTATTCCAAAGAAGAAGTCATGGATCAATGCCGACTGGTGGAATCAGACCATGCGCCAATCTCCAAAAGTCTGGCTGCTTCTTTCCGTATGTGGCACGAGTTCCGAGGGCTAATGCTAGGCAGGAAACGAAGGGCAGGGCTTAATGTGTTGCGAGAGAAATGGTTTGTAATGTTTTTTACCATGCTTCCCACAAATATTTAGTTGTTTTTTGAATTTGGTACGTCTGTCGATGGAGATGTTAGGTACGAACCTAGGAACACAGCTTAGATTGTTACGAGAGAAACAACTAGTGATCATATTTATAAGCTAATTGTTAAAGATTTTTTTTCTAATGTCACGTCGTGCAGACGCGGCACATTCGAAATGGATTATTTTTGTAAGAGACTTGTTGCAGGGGGTTGCCGAGTCTTTGTGGTGGACGTTTAGGTTTGTTTCGGTTCATAGTAAAGGTGCTATCGAATGAGAACGAGTCTTTAGTAGTAACGGGTTACCTAATTGTTTCTGGTTTTTTAACTGTTGCTTTTAGTTTACAGTTTGGTATTGTAGAGTGAAAGTTGTGTGTTTGTGTGGAGTTTTGCCTTGGTGTCGTGTTTAAATAATTTGTTGTTTGTGATTGTGTGTGTGTTTTGGGGCCACTTTGATTAAACATTTTTGGAAGGTGACCATCAACGGCCCTCAAGTAACGTACAAAATGTTTGAACATCAGCTGCTTTCATTTTAAACCCACATGGTTTAAGCCACAACGTAACATTTGTCATTACTTATATAATGGTTAGAACGTATCAGGAATATCAAAATAGGACAAAGGACTTTCAGAAGCAAACATACTAATACTAAGTGAATACTGAGCAGTACTGGACTATGATTGGTAAAAACGTTTTCATGACTTTTTTTTGTTTAGTGTGAGATCGTAGTTTGTTTATGGAAAGGATATTTCTTCGAATGAGGTTCTTAGATTTGTGTTTGCTTAGTTTTATTTGAGGGGAGTGGGATGGGGGGGGGGGGGAGGGGAGATATGGAACCGATGTCTTCATTGAAGCTGTATAGATATACTGAATTTCGTTATCCTTGTTAGCTTTATTGGTGGTGGATTGTCTGCATCACTGTCTTCGTTTCAGCTATGTATGTCAGGTGAAATTTCCAATACTGATCATAATGGATTTCCTTCTTTGGCGTGGGGCGGGGGAGGGGGGGAGGTGGTAACACTGTCATCGTTTGAGCTACATAAGTCTAGAAATATATTCTATTCCAGTTGTGTGTTTCTTATACTTTTTGGTTGGGTATATTCTGGAGGAATTCGTGAGAGTTATTTTTCGATTATGTGACTCTCTTGGAGTGATGCTAGTCTTATTGTAGTATTTTCAGTTTGCCCCGCCCAGAACTCCATAATTCCCGTGGTTGTCCCATTAGTTTCATTTCATTAAGTGACTGAAATATTTCACATCTTTCTGATGACGTTTGCGACCATAATGGTCTATCTTGTGGTAGTAATCTTGAAGTATGCCAGAGGCCTGCTATTAAATCTGTGGTTGTCATAATAAATAAAGTACGCTTTACATCCCCGACATAACGTCATAGGTCAAAGCAGACGTGTGGAATCGGAATGTGCGGTAATACCAAATGTTGTTCTTGTTACAGCATTTCGTCAATTTCAGCGACATTTGGCTGTTGTATTGGCATAAAATTTTGGCTTTCTGAATTGGTATCACTTTCTGCTCTTTGTACTGGTGACTAGTTTTTCAGAACAATGCCAGCGCCGTACTTACGTGTTTCGTGCAGGAATGTTGCCAATGCTTGCCGTGATGTACTATGGGAGCAAAAGAAGGCGTGTCAGCTGTTCATGTTACACAGCCAATAAGAGACCAGCAGGCACATAACGTGTTTCTAAGTAATACTTTCGGAAGAAAGGGCGAAACATTGCCGTAAAAGTGGATTATAGATTTATTTGCTCGTTGAGTCGTAGCTATTTAAACTGTACTAGTATCTGAAAACCAAGGACAGCGTCACAACTGATGTTATACAAGAAAATGTAGTGAAATATTTCTGTGCTTCCTATTGCTACGCAATGGATCTGTGTGAGCACACTCAGTAAGTGGATCAATGTTTTTCAATTGAGTCATGGGAGGAACTGTGTGGATCATTGTTTTTGTTTCTTTTCTTTTTTTCTTTTGGATCATGGAATGAAGTATTTTGATCAATGTTTTTTAATTAGAATATGGGAAAAGGTACGTGGGTCAATGTTACTATATCGACGTTCAACTCTCTTGTGATTAACATTGATCCACTTATTCAATGAGCTTGCGCAGATCGATTGCATATTCATTTCCCCGCCTCATTTCATATTTGCAATTTTCCGTGAGACGTGCATCAACTCATTGCATTCAGGAAAATGCAAAGAAAAAGTAAAAATGGGGTTCCTGCTACAGTGCTCAAAGTTAAAGGTAAAGTATTAGAAATCACAGGGGAAAGGGCACGTAATAAGAAGCAACGTCCGCGCTGTAAGCGGTAATGGTCACGCATGCACTGTGAATCGTATATAGGTCTTACGGCTGGGCCATGCGTTCGTAGCAGAAAAGCTTCGTTTACTTGTTTGTAGTTGCATCACTATCCTAACCAATTATTGTCCGCACGATGGAGTACAATGAAATGCAGCATCAGTTAGATTACACTTACAGTGTTTTTAACTTACGTTTCCTAGTTGCAAATGCTACTTTTATGACCAGTTGCTTAGTGTGTCAACGTACCTTCTATTTCGCACCCATATAGTTTTGCAGGAACGAATATGGGTTCATTAATGAAAACAAACTAACCGAGTGCCGATAACAATGTATACTGACGATGTAAAATGTTGATTATGGTTTAGTTTCTGCATAGTTTAGGGTTGTATTATATGTGGCGCACTGAGTTAATAAGTAACCGTCGGGATGAAAGGCACTAACTTGCTGTTCTTAGTTGCAGAGACCTTTTAGTAACATTACTCTTTTAAGTGTTATTAGTTTGAATGAATTTGCTGATGAATTTACTTAGCAAATTCTGAAAGGCACGTTCTGTATGTTCTAAATGCTTGTATTGGTGCACCAATATTACAATGACTTAAACAAAAATATTGCTCAAATGAATCTCTTACTCAATAAAGGAAAGATGTAGGAATTATTCGCAACTGACGTCCATCTAAGACGAGGTAATAACAAACGGAGCTCGTATTGTGGAGAAAATCGTACGAGCCGAATTACGAGTGAACCATCCGTGCGGTTTCCTTAATCTACTTAAAGAAACCACCGAAACCATAGATGTTGATGGATGAAACATTGACTTGTACAACTGTCAATCCAAATGAGAGGCCAGTGTGTTACCATAATGCCTGCTCACTAGAACTAAAATAAATAACGAGACTATAACATCCCATTAAGCCGAAGTTTTATTGGACCGGCAAGTTTGGTTTCAGGTGGTATTGGCCACGGTATCACGGTCGAATAGTTTAGCAGCCAGACGGCCTTCTCCACGCGCCGAGTTGACGACGGCGCCCCCAGCAGGCAGCATAAGATTTGGTGGCTATGAAGAGCTGCATGGTGTGGAGTGTTGAGCCTCCGTGGGTTGGTGGAGTGACCTGCCGACAAATTTAGATTTCAGAATTAAAAACGTGATCACATTATGGTGGGTTGATATATGTAAAGAAAACTGCAAAATTATTGTAAGATCTGAGGCTAATATAGGGTCGATTTCTGTATCGATATTGTTGAGACTGTAAAATAGACACAAAATGGAGTTACTAATTAATAACTATTGGCACAAGTGTAGCAATGACAATATATTATATAAATTGTTTTGCACCCCTGATACGGATATAGTGAAGGGATGTTTCTGTCTCCTTTACTCATCAACTCAAGATTCCTAATTTAAATGTGAGAACCACCAGCAATTAATGTTTGCCTCTATCCCGTTCCCTGAGTACAGTTCCTTCTAATCATAGTATCATGATGGCAGGTCGCTGCCAGAAGTATGAGAAAATTTCTACCTTCATACTGACCATTAGACTGAGCTACGTTCTACGCATAAAGCAATCAAGGCAACTGAGACTGTTGGTATATCACTTATGCCAGAAACGTAGAGTTTCTTAAAACAAGTTGCCAAAATGTTGAATTGAAATTCAGAGTGTGTCATGGATAATTATATGACAGAAAGGTAATAAACCTTGATGCAGTATAATAGAACAGAACCAGAAGACCAGCATACCATAATCAATGTGAAACTATACTGATAACTTGATAACTCTTCCATGGACGGGAGGAGATAAGAATGTTTTCTGTAACACCCTCCATACTGTGAAAGGGTAGGAAAGCATTTCGTACCGTCCATTCTTAAGATTACGTAGAACCTAGCGATAGTAGGGCGAATTAATGCACTGTCGAAAAAGGTTGCGTATTAGCTCACAATTCAAAAACGTTATAGAACAGTATTACAAGCATCATGATAACCACCCAGAGCTCAGTACAACAGAATTTACGGTTCTGAATTGCCCCCTCTCTTTATTTATTGGATAGCCACTGAATTGCTATTTATTTATTTAATGGGATAGTAATAATTATTAAAAGGTGGCGATTTTATTTAAGCACCGTTTTTCACTCTTTCGATTGTTGCGAGTCAGCGATAGTGCAATGCTGCTCGCTTTGGAGAATACACATTTTATAAGAATTATTTGGTCCAGGACGATCACGGTTGCGATTTAGACGGTATTCGTGCAATTGTACTGATTAAAAGTTATCATTTCCGAAAGACGCAGGTTCGATTAAAGCTGTGTGCACTTTTGCGCGTATAATGAAAATATTCATAACACGTCGCGTAACAAAAAGAAACATGCGAATCACAACCGTGATCAAACGAAGAAAATATATGATAACATAAATGTTCTTCGCTGTTATTCAGGACAGGCTCAGATTAGACCTTGCAATTTTTAGTTATAGGAAATGACAAGACGTTACACTTGGGACATATTTGTTTTGAATAAATTGTATTTACCTTCTCTCTCTCTCTCCTTTTTACAGCCTTTATACCTTCACATCGATTAAGGAACTTCCTTCTCTACCGACCAGTACGAGAACAAAATTCAGACTCAACAAAATGTCTTACATCGAATTATTACATGCTTAACCCTTAACAATCATATATAGTTTCGTAGTACAAACAATGCTAATTTATTTCGTGCACTAGAAAGTCTTGATACACTGAGCACAAAAATGAAAATAATAAAATTATAATTACATTTTTAATATCATGAATACTTCTTTAAATCATGAAAAAAAGGTTTGACATCGTCGTAATATTAATTTTCATCGTTGTAGCACTACATTGCCCCCTTTGGATGTACAGTCACACTTGCTTAACTGGACATCCAAGCAGGCTTATTTTCTTTGTCTGTTCTGTTTAAAGTGCACTATGTTCTTTCTCTTGGAAGCATGTGCTTTGTTTACTTTTAAGTCTCAGGGATTTTGAGTTACGCTCCCCCATTCGGGCAAAGGCCAATGGGAAAAACCCCGGAAAAAAACCACGGCGGAGCGAGCACATCTTCCATACCCTCTTTTTTAATTTTCAACATTTGAATATTCACTTTTGATAATGGTACAATTTCGTGATAGTGCTGCTGGTGACGACGGCTGGCGACTTGGTGTACTGCAACACCGATGTCTCGCCCCATCAGGTAAGTCTGCGATGGACTGCGATGACGTGGCAGGGTGCGGCAAGGGATGACGGATGTCGTCGCTGCAGTATGCTGCCCTCACCGACACGTGTACTCAACATCCCAGCATACAGTCACATGAAATTCAAACAGCAGTATCAGTTCCTTAAATTAACATCTAAATTACATCATATTTCACTCAACAAGAAGAATGTGTTTTTTTTTTTTTTTTTTTTTTTTTTTTGGTGAGGTGTTCGACTGTTTGTGACTTTCTTTATCATGATGCAAGTCCATTCGTCCTTCCGACGTAACTGACTATCTGCAATTAAAGGTTCATGTGATTCCGTTCCAACATTGATACAGTTCTGCAACGGGTTTAATGATATAGTCAGTAGCAGTTCCCAACACTGTTACGACTCACCACTGTTGCTGACTGATCGATAAAAACACTTGCTCTTGAGTTTTAGTTTGCCTGGAATGTTATTTCCACGCATGTGGTCCCAATAACACTCTGAATGCTTGGCATTACTAAACACTCGTAGCACAAAATTTGAAAACGAAATCATGGTAACACAACGCACTCATTGAGCGTCCACTTTTGTGTTAAATTCCACTCTTTCACCAGTGAAATAAAGTTCGTACGCGTAGAGGATAATGTTCACAGGAAGTCTTTGTTCATAGGCCATCTGTGACATGTTCACTCCACCACATAGTCACTTGATCACAGTTATCAAGTCTGACAAGGTAAAGTCCTTGTGCTACCCATAAGAATGTCTTTACACAGTCTAGTTACATAATAATAAATAACTGAATGATTGGACATATCAAATGAAGTACATAATTGTAGTCATTTACAATATAAAAGCAAATCCTAAGTCACATATTTTCTGGAAAAGGTGCTACTGGACTTACAAAGAACTGTGCAGTGATAAACACAAGTCTGTATATGTTTGTCTGTATAATGATCTGTTCAGTCATGGACAACATCTTGTTCGCCCTTGGTTTTTAGCTCATGCAAGTCCGAGCACTAACTTACGGTGGAAAATTTGTTAAACCTATACGTAACTCGCCTAAACTTTACATGTTGTAAGTGTATCCTGTACGTAGTCTGAAAGAAAAAAAAGAACATAACCTGCTCACCCTAGTGAGTTCAAAATAGTTAACAATCAACAAAATGAAACGTTTATTTTCTAAAGTCACTATATCCTACTGTTGTGTGAAATATGCAGTTCTGTTCACTGTTCGTAGTTTCACACGCATAAGTTCCTGAAAGTTTAGTAAATCTCAACAAGTTTGTATTATGTTTGATTAAGTGTCTTAGGGTGGAATCATCTTGAAGCAATTCTTCTTCTCCTTGCTGCAGCTCGGCGTCCTTTTCTCCGTCGAACTGGAGCTGAAATTTCCTTACAACTAATTGGTATTCTGTTGCTGCTTCCCTTTTCGCGTTGGGTATTGAGTACGTTTGATGACAGTAAATTTCATGGGGAAACACTTGCATGTCGTACACGTAACCTTTAATTAGTCCAGGTTTTTTTCAAAAATACTTTGCGATAATTAGTAAGCGTGTCTAATAATTGTTTTTGTTGCAGACTGTCAAGACCAGAGGATTGTTGTACTTTTTCTACTATTTCAGAGAGGTAGATATTCTCCTCGTCCTTCACATCTTCCATGACCGGGAATGTACTGCAATTGAAACTATCTTGAAACCGCCATAAATGTGCGCAAGTCGGTTCTGTCTTTAAAATTTGACAATATTTGCCATGCAATTCTTTGGTCTTTACCAAGTCTAACCTGACTCTCGTGTCACCGAAACACATGCTGCATTCACCCTTTGCGAGATCGATTATAGTTTCCGTCTCTCGCAAAATATCTAATCCGAGGGGACAGTTCACGGCTAAATTCTTTACAATAAGGAAGGTGCACTCTGTGGCTCCCATTCCAAAATTAATACAAATCCGTGTCTGTTCCCGAAATAGTTGGTCTTTCTGACTAATGGCTCCTGTAACCCGACAATTAGTGACTGGAAAAACCAGAATCTTTCTAATCTTCTTTAAGTGATGAAAGAACGATTCATTCAGCACAGAAACAGATGCTCCAGTATCTAAAATCACCGTAGTTTGAATACCATAAATATCACAAACTATAGCTGCTTGTACAACTTCCCGTTCAAACAAATTACACTTCTTCCGAAAATCTTGACGTAATTCCTCTCGTATATCGACTCCGTCATTATATCTTAACACCTGCATAGTTGAACTACGTTGCTGAGCAACATCAACAGAATTATTCCTACACACTGCATCTTTTGCGTCGTTCGACGCGATCGCTGCTGATTCTATGCGACGTACATTCTCATTGTTACTACAGCTGGTTGTCTGCACGCTTGGTTGCTCGTTATCACTAACATCATTCATGCAAGTGTCCCCTAGACACCCTGCGGCTGACACACGGGAGCAGAATGTCGTTGCATCTAGTTTTACTGACTGGTACTGGTTGGTGGTTGCGGTTCACTTACCTCAATGATCTTGATATTTTAATTTGGTGGTTGCCATGGCTGCGCATTCATATGCTGCTGCATGTTATTTGACATATTTGTATTGTACGGAGGTTGTACATGATAGTTGTTATGATATTGCGGTGGCCTAGGCTGTTGCCATTGCTGTTGTGCATAATTCTGTGTTGACCAGTTATGTGGTGGTTGCATGTTTTGCTGATTATTGGAAAAATTACCGTTATTGTAATTGGCGTTAGCTCTAAAATCTCGTTTCCGTTTCTTTGAAAAGTTTCCGTTATTGTTTTGTCCAGTATTGTTCTGTGGATGATAATTGTGATTCGGTGCATTACTGTACTGTCCATTTGTGTTCATATTGTGGTTCTGCCATCCTGAATAATTCGGACTATTCCAATGATTTTGATTCCCATAGTAGGTGTTTCTATTACTATTGTTCTTGTGGTTTCGCCCGTTGCCATTACCATTACCATTATTCGATGAATTATTCCCATAATGGTGTCTGTCCTCTTCGATAACCAAATCTTAAGAGTCCAGTGCAGATAGAAAATGTTCCACGTTGTCTTCAGGAATGTGAAACAATTTGTCCTTTAGATCACGCGGCAACTTCTCCTTTAATATCTTTAAAACATCAAACTCAGGAATTGGTGTGGATAAATATTTCACTTTGTCCAGATACTTTTCGAAATATTTCCGCAAAGTACCGCCTTTTCTATTAAATGGCTCCGGACTATAAACTTATTTTCCTAATCGTTCTTGTACCCCACGCGACCAATACTTGTTTAGAAAAGCTTGTTCAAATTCATCGAAGGAGCTGCATTGTTCAGCTTTCTGTGTCGCGAACAACGCTGGCTCACCTTGAATATGGGTAATGGTAAAGACAATTTTCTCCCCTTCGTTCCAACTTTTTGGCATTATTCCGCGGATCCCTTTGATAAACACAATTGGATGGGGTCCATTTTTATCATTGATAAACCTCTGAAACTGTGAATTCATCACTAAAGCATCCTGAGTCACCAATGATTGTGTATGGTCCTGATAAACGGATGTTACTCCACGTGTTGGATTGAAATTATTGCCCGTCTGCCCCCTACTTTCAGTTAAAGGCGTTTCATAATGATCAGGGTGTGTTTCTGTGATACTAACACACTCCGGTTAACTGTTATGAGATGTTTGCATACGTGTTTCATTAAGCACTGTCTGCACGTTTTGTAATTCAGTCTGGAGTTCATGAATCTTTGTGTTGTTTTCATGTATCAGTTGTGTTCCTGCTCGTTGTAACATCACAGGTAGTTCCTTCTGTATAACAGTACTAATTAATTTGTCTTTGTCATGTGTTGAATGTGGTCACAACGCGTTCTTCTTTTTCTTTGCACTTTTGTTCTATTACGTTTTGATTATCAACCGTAAGGTTTTCTATACGTGTACTTATGTTGCGTATTTCTGCTTCCAAAGAAGTGTGTGTTTGTTGTAATTTGTCCACACCCTGGGTTACTTGCTTTACATTCTGTGGCAAGTCATGGTATGTTTGTTGCATACTTGAAATGTTGTTCTGTATAGCAGACAACTGGGCATCTATTTGCTGTCGCAGCTGGCGATCGTGTTCTTTTAACCGGTTTTCAAGCTTTTGATCTATTTCTTTTGAGAACTGTGAAAAGCTTAACTGCGTACGCTCGTCTAATTGACTGAGGCGTTCACCCAAGGTCCTAATCCGTTCATCTACTCTGCTAATACGTTTATCTAAATTATTATTAATCTCAGTTGCAAGCTGTTTAGCAGTTTCTTGTTCACGCTGTATCTGTGATTGTTCCTGTATTTAAACATTTGTTCCATTTTCATCATTAAGAGAGAAAATGGATCCATTAATGTTTGTGTTGGCTCTACCGCTGGTAAATCGTCTGTAATTGGTGTTTCTTGTGGTTCTGCTTCAGTATGCACTTGAACTACCGTCTGCATTCTGCCTCAGTGTTCTACAGCAGATGGATCACTGACTTTAATATTAGTGTCCTGTTCTGTATCCTCTGTCTGATCTGAAAAAATACTATCAATTTCTACATCACTAGTTATTCCTTCCTCCTCTGAATGTTCTACAGTTACTTCCTGCTGCGTAGCTTTTCTTACACGTCGCACTGTTTTCACCATGTTTGCAAATGTTTGGGTGCAAATCTAATCGGGAATACGTCACACGCAACACATCAATTATTCCGTTACACAAAACATAAAATAATTACTACACTGCACCAGATTGGAATCAGTACTATAAATGTTCACTTTCGTTCGATTAAAATTCAGTTCCAATCTCGTTCAGTTAACCTCTACTGAAAACACTTGATGCTGTATTTTACTGATCCTTCTCGCAGTTATTTAAATATAATTGACTCTTATAGCTTCCTAAGAAGACACACCCACAGAATGGAAGGTTTTCTTGTTTCGTTTGTTTAGTGAGATAAAGCACCAGGTTGAAAACGATGTGCCTATCTTACGCAGTGCTTCGTTCTACTGCCGCTGTGATGGACAGGTTGAAAATGATGTGCCTACTTTGCTTCATTCTGCTGCCGCTGGGATGGAATGGTATAGCAAAATTATCTTGCTTAGGATCGTCGTAGATTTCCGCTCATTACAGCATGAAACAAATAAAAAAAACACACATTAGCACACACATATAAGCCAGTCCTGTCAATAGGTTGCCACTGAATTGCTCCCTCTGTTTATTGATTGGATAGCCACTGAATTGCTATTTATTTATTTAATGGGATAATAATAATTATTAAAAGGTGGCAATTTTATTTAAGCACCGTTTTTTACTCTTTCGATTGTTGCGAGTCAGCGATAGTGCAATGCTGCTCGCTTTGGAGAATACACATTTTATAAGAATTATTTGGTCCAGGAAACACTCTTGCGATCACGGTTGCGATTTAGACGGTATTCGCGTAATTGTACTGATTAAAAGTTATCGTTTCCGAAAGACGCAGGTTCGATTAAAGCTGTGTGCACTTTTGCGCGTATAATGAAAGTATTCATAACACGTCGTGTAACAAAAGAAACATGCGAATCACAACCGTGATCAAACGAAGAAAATATATGATAACATAAATGTTCTTCGCTGTTATTCAGGACAGGCTCAGATTAGACCTTGCAATTTTTAGTTATAGGAAATGACAAGACGTTACACTTAGGAGATATTTGTTTTGAATAACTTGTATTTACCTTCTCTCTCTCTCTCCTTTTTACAGCCTTTACACCTTCACATCGATTAAGGAACTTTTCCTTCTCTACCAACCAGTACGAGAACAAAATTCACTCAACAAAATGTCTTACATCGAGTTATTACGTGCTTAACCCTTAACAATCATATATAGTTTCGTAGTACAAACAATGCTAATTTATTCCGTGCACTAGAAAGTCTTTGATACACTGAGCACAAAAATGAAAATAATAAAATTATAATTACATTTTTAATATCATGAATACTTCTTTAAATCATGAAAATAAGGTTTGACAACGTCGTAATATTAATTTTCATCGTTGTAGCACTACAGTTCGACCGTAGAATTCTGCATTTTGTAGGCTTGTCTCTGTACCTAAGCTGACAGAATTTCAGTGATTTTAAAAACGTACAATTGTAGAGTCGGAAAAATAACGCAAACACAGATTACCGTTCTGAAGGGTGTTACGATGTTGCCATGAAACCAGAAATACACTTAGAAACTAAAAACTGCTGATCGAAGTTTCACCCACCGAAGCAGTGTGGCTTTCCTCTTCTCACTGCAGACGTCTCTGCAGTAGTTCCTCAAAAAACGCCTCAAGCGTAAACTGACGCTCCTGTTGCAAAAGAACTTATTAGTTTTCTGATATCCAACATGTGGAGTAATGCAGAACATGTGCTAGGTTCTAACATGGCCGCTTTTTAAGAAGTGATACATTTATCAATAATTTTGGTAGCTATATTTATTGATAATATTAAAACAGTGATCGATTTTAATATTCAAGTGACATCACAACTCAGTCCATGTCCGAGCAGCTAATAATACTAAACAAATACTAATGTCCCATGATATACAAGTTTTTTGTTTGCGCGATTGGTTATTGAAGAACTTCTGTGAGTTATGCCGAATTGTGGTTCCTGTTGTATGCAGAATATTTCAACGACCGACAGAGCCGTGTCCTTCAGGAAGTATGACATTCCCTGACTAAATGGAGTCCAGGGATCGAGTGCACATAACGGCAAAGCTCGCTGCACTCCAGTCACGGACATCGAAGCATTTTGCGCAAATCCAAACAAATCGGCAAAACACCAGAAGCAAGGCACTAACTACTGTCACGTTCGTAAGAGAGTATTGATCTGAACATGAAACGAATAGTACATTTTGAAACTTAATGCCATAATTCCTTATAATGAACTAATTAACACTTACCGGAGCAACACGGATTTCTTCTTCTTCCTGCAGCCGTTTCTGCAGCAGCCCCTGTTGGAAAAGAACTTATTAGTTTTATCATAGAGAGCTCTTTTATAATTCATATATAGCGATACTTTTTCATATGTACATATGTTACGAAGTGTAACACTTATTAAGAATGTATGAGCCTTTAGATAGTGACAGTGAGTATACATTGTTTGGCTGTAATAGCTACTATTATGCTATGGGTGAACAGTTAAGCTGGATGGCTACAGAGGAATTGTTCCAGGTACATTGTCGCCATGACCTTTTGATTCTCTGTTCTGGTGTGTTCTTTCTCTGGAAAGGAATTAAGTGGGACTGAGACAATTTTTACTAACAGTTGCAGTTTCTCTATTCTCTGACTCCTCCGAAAACAGCATTAGGCTTCGAAGTCTGAAATTCAGGAATATATTTCCTGTTGGTCATTAGGTATTAGTCCCAGTTAGCAGGCAACTCGTAGAGCAACCAGACGGTTTGCAATGTTCTCTTCAGCCAGTCGCTTGTCTTGGACACATATTATGTCAATATCTGCTCTTACAAGTAATTTCAGCATAATTCTCTACAATTTATTAGGGTCTTTTCCATTCTCAAGCACATCCATATCAGAATCATAGTCCAGCCAATCTTAACTAACGCCAGACACAACTTCCCGGTTGGTCACTGTTAATTTTAATGATCGTCAATAGAGTTGTTGCAACAATTTAATCAGCTTTCGGCTACACTATCAACTTCGTATTATCTACTGCCAGAAGTGGGGATACATTTTGCTGGTAACATGCAGGAGAGAAGCAGGTGCCTGTGGGATGTAGGGAAAAGCGCAAGCATATCATGCAGCCAAGGAGGCCTGTGAGCAACCAACCCATTGAGACAACGTGCCATTAGCCTGCAGCTGATAAAGACATACGACTGTTGGAATAGGTGTGACTGGGCAATCATCAGACCAAGTCCGACATTCACACACTGAAGCTACCCTGACTCCTACCCGAATAGGCTATATTTGTAACAAATGTCTTGTTAGTCTGGTGAGAAGACAGTTATATCTGTAATGGCTGTGGCGTAAATGTTATTATATGCCATATTTTCTGTGCACGTTATCTTTCTGATCAGAAGGCAGAAGTGAATTTAAGAGGAGACCAGCCATTTATTTTACTTGAAGTCGAGACATGGTACATTTTAAAAATTTTGTGTATCTCTGGATGGCTTTGGTGTGTTGCTGAGTGACTAGCAAATTCCATTTCCCTCCAGTGATGAAGAAATCCATCCATTCGCCAGTGACGTTCGTCTGTGGCTGTATTTTAGATACGGTCACGAAAACTAACAATGATCCCTCCATATCTGCAGCCAGTGAAGCCTATCTCTTGAGTGTGACGTGGCGGTCTGTCAGTACCGTTGGGACTTCACAAGCTCGTTGTTACGTAATATGTTTCTTAGTTGATACTTTAGATCATTCTACTAAACTAGTGAAACGCAATCACGTATATTACCAGGTATCGAATTGGTTTTAAATTTAATTTTTGTAAATATGTGCGCGCGCGCGCGCGCGCGTGTGTGTGTGTGTGTGTGTGTGTGTGGTCGCTCGTGCTTGCGTGTGTAAATAAGGTTCTTAGACATTTTTTTACATTTTAATTCTTCGTTGAATTTTTACTGTTTTAACACATTGAACCTCACTCTTCTCATAAACGTACTGCTTTCTTGCACGGAAACCAGCACACAATCGTCAATGTCAATATTCTAGTAGAGGTTCCTTTCTTAGGTGTATTATTCATAATGAATTGCAACATTGGATGTTTATAGGGAAGTTACAGTAAACGGTGACAGTTTGTAATACCTTTGACCACCCTATCGACAATGAAGTAGCTCTAAAACTTAAGTGCTTTGCTTATTATGATATCAGTAATGCAACGTGAAGTGGCTCACCTCAAAGCTACCTCCAGCAGCGACCAAGGTCTTGTCCAGTCGCAGACCTTCGTCTTTCTCCCCTCCCACACACCAGGAGAAAAACGCCTTGATTCGTCGGAACATTGCTGCAACGATAACGGGCAGCACGTTAGATACGACCATACCGTGTCCACCAGTAAATCTTATTCTGATATCTCACAACTGTATCGCAAGGAAGAACTTGAGAAAGTGACGTCATGTCTTTAAATTTAACTTCTATAGTAATAAGAGCTGTCAGTGTTACAAAGGATCTGTTACATCGAGATGGATTAAATATCATTGATTTACCTCAAAAATATTATCCATTTATGACTGATGAGGAATTAATTATTTTAATTCCCTTATACTAATTCTTAATACATGAATTAAAATAACACTAGTTCTTCGATGACAGCCAAAGATGTGTTCATTACGAGGTACATTTATTCTGCAATGAATAATTTAGTTTCGATAGCAGTTATTTAAAGCTGTCACTATTAGACAGACAGACAGACAATACTATTAGCAAGACAGTGCATCGCTATACTAGTTTCAGATAAACACCAAGTATAGTTATTTAAACTTCGCATTTGGACAGACATTATGTCGCGATTTGGTTATTACCATCAGCTCGTTCAATATGGCACTATGAGGCAGGATCGGTAATTTAATTAGTGCCTACTTAAGGGAACATCTTGTTGGTGATATGAAGTTACTGGTTAATAAACTGTGCAACAGTGTGGTGGTTTATTTCCCAAATCTCTTCGCAGTATCTGAGGAGATTACGATTTTTACAAATACCCGTTGTCTGAGTCAGTGTATCCTTCTTTGTGGCAGAGTCATCAACAACCTAAGTTCAACACTAAACCTAGAATCACTCTTCAGCGCCATGTGAACTATTCAACAGCATGTACGACGTAACAACTATATTTACTATTGAAATTTAACCAGCTACATTTGAATGAAGATAACGACAGTACAGCTTATGAACTCCCAACGGAATTAACATTTAACGATGCTCAAAGGTATTAATTTAACTTCTTTGAGTAACAGAAAGAGAAAATACTTTTGATATGGTGCCATGTCAACTCATTATAGCTGCGCGCAGCTGGAACATGTTTAAGTATTGCCTTCTTCTTCACAGTAACCAGAATATAACAGATTTGGTGACAGAGATAGGTGATGCCGCTCTCGTTATGAAACTAAGTAATAAATTAAAGAATAGACGATTCCAGTAACTAAAACTGTGAGAACCTCAGCAAAGAGATCGGTCCCTATAAGTCACGCTCTCTCGTAACCTCTGCAGCTGCAGACATATTAAAACAATGCACTAGAATGTGAATGGAACTGGATTTTTTTCCATTTTGCATACCGCGAAATCACATCACACTACGTCGTAACGTTTCAGTGTTCCAGTACTTCGCCGCTACACATCCAGTCATTTATAAGCTTATACGATATTGGAACGGCATCTGATTCTATACGGTAAGTAAACAGAAGACACTCAAGTCAGTAGTTCATACCTCTCCCTGATACATTACACTTCGCTTCCGAAGCTGGGCGTTCACTTCGTTCAAAGCTTCTAGAAGTCCCCAAGAACATTAAAATGTTTCGTTATTGGAACTCGATACACAAAGTGTAACAGTACAATATATGAATCAAAACTGGAGCCTCTTTAATTCAATAACTCACACGACGAATTCGTATCGTTATTTCAAGTGCTCGTTTGAATACGCAAGTAACTGCTAGGCAACGGTCCTCTACGGTTTAGGTAACATAGTTTCGGTGTTAGCATATGCTGTGAACAAAGTTAAACAGCAACGCCAGTAGCTGCAGAGCTCTGTCCTGTTTAGCAACGTCGATAGGAATGGGTAAACGAGCAGTGCTGAAAAATTTTAAATAAATCGTTGTATGTACCACAAAATAATGGAATTTTGCGACTGGGAGGTATCCAGCAGTATCTAATGAAAAACCCTGAGTAGCTAATCAACTCCCAATGGATTTAACAGCTAACTACATTCGAAGATATTAATTCAATTTCCTGAAGCAACAAGAGACGAAAACTCTTTTGTTACAGGGCCAGCTCGACTAAATCTTATTCTACACAGCTGCCATCAGTTTCTAAAGCGTCTTCTTTTTCACAGACGGAAGAAAGTTCCAGCGGCACGACTGTTCAATGATCACAGCCAACATGCATGTACAACTGAGAAGCAAGGAGGTTGGTGACACTTATCTTGTGAAACTAAGTGATTAATCTGTGAAGGTATGACAAACTTATGAACCTGTATGAAAAATTAAGACAGTGATTTTTCACGATTTACACTGTATTAATTACGTATTCCGAAACCATAACACGGGCCGTCGTAAAACTTAAACTTGCCAGTACTTCTCCACTAAATTCGTAGTCATTTAAATGCTTGTACGATACACTAACTGCAGATGGCTTTGTATGGTAAATAAATAGGTTTCATTTGAGTGAATGGCTTATACCTCTTGCGGGTACAATGTACCTCGCCTCTGAAGCTGGGCGTTAGCTTACTTCAAAGCTCCTAATGCTCCGCATGAACTTTAAAAAGTTTCCTTAGTTGTTCTTGAATCACAAACTTCGATGCTACAACACTTGAATCAAAGCTGAAGCTTCTTTTACTTAATAACTCACAGAAGGAATTCGTATAGGCACTTCTAGTACTCGAGAGAATACGGAAGTAATCGCTAGGCAACGGTCCTTGCCGTTTTAGGTGACATGGCATTGCTATTAGCATAGCTTGTGATCAACATTAAGTAGCAACACCACTAATCCCAGAAAATACAGAGCACATTATTTTATAGGAACGTCGATATCAGTTGGTTATCAAGCACTACAGTAAAATTTTTAGTAATTTAAGTGTATGTCAGACGAAATAATCATGCCTTGATATTGAAAGATATGCAGAGGTGTCTAAAAGATGAAAACGCCCGAATAACTAATAAATTCACAAAGAATTTAACAATTAAAAATACTCCTAGCGCTTAATTCAATTTCTTTAACCACTAAGAAAGTTATGCTCCTTTGTTACGGTGGAAGGTCAACCCAGTATGACACAAAACAGTTGGCATTAGTTTCCAAAATGTGTTCGTTTTTACAGACGGAAGAAAATTGCAGCACGTGACCCTGTTATGACTACAGACACTATGTATGTCTAACCGACAAGCGAGAAAGATAGCTAATATGGTTGTCGTTGTGAATCTAAGCAGCTGAAAGGGATAGAGCATGCTACAATTATATCCGTCTGCTCCGACCCACAACGTCATATTTGGAGTGAAGTGGATAGTTTACACGAGATACTACGACAATCACAGATAACATTTAATAAAAGCCCGATGACATTCTTCAACACGGCAACAGTGATATAGAGCATTACAATAAAAAAAAGTAAAACATTTTGTGTAGGTGGTGCTGTACAGCTTAAATGAATGTTAAGAACTGCCATATGCAGCACACAGCTGCAACGGCATATTTTATAACAGATGATCGATTTCGGTCTAGAACCAGAAAATCATCGGGTCCAAAAACCATCTCTCCTATGCGTTTGTCTAATTGGAACAGCAATTAGCAGATGTACAAAGCTCCATCATTGATATTATTTATATATATCGAATATTGGGAAAAAACGTTGTCGAGGTTAAATGGACGTAATGTAATGAATGTACAGCTAGTATCAATGACGGAACGATCTACATCTGATAACTGCGATTCCATTCACTCAGACGGATAGCTGAGACGGTTTTTGGACACGATGATGGTCTGGTCCTAGACCGAAATTCCGTTGTGTATTGTATAATGCACCTCTTAACAAACAAACAATAATGGGAACTATTCGAATCTCCATATGAAATGAAATTATCGGGACAATCGCAGGAATGGGAGAGTTGTGGATGAGGAGATAGTAAAGAGGTTACGAAACCTGAGAACATTTAAGAACTTCTCTACAATAAACCGAATGAAAATATAAAGTAAACACAAAATTGGATTAGAATAATTCGTTTGACCAATACAGATGAATTGAAGACAGTGGTACTAGACACTTCCACAAAACAACATAACTGGAAAATAGCACACACACACATTCTTCCGGAATGATGCAAACGAAAACATAAAAAAACAAGTCTAATCGCAGCGTACGCTGTACCTATACAGCTTTAACAGACAGCGATAACAGGTCTCCTACAAATGCCTCTAACATAAACAGAAAAAACTGCAAAAATTGCAGAACTGGAATCCTTTTTCTTCGCTTGACCTGTAGCTCAAACGAAGACAGCGATATCACGCACACCTAAAAATATAAAAAATAATACCCCTAGCCGAGCCTCAGGTACAGGGCGGGTCGCTGGTGGCGGATAGCGAACGATCCATCAGATATGGTGGACAGCTGCGAATAAGGGGAAACCCAAATAAGCAGTCCCGGACCGAGGCGGCAGCATCACGAGGGTGTGGGAGGGTGACTTTTGGCAAGGGTCACACTCATTCAAAAACCACAGAACCCGAAGACGTTGCTGTGTCATGGCGAGTAAGTGCCGCCATTACAATAAGCACTGTCAACACCCAAATCCAGGACGCGTCTGAAGTGGGAACCATCGGCATCCTGGTCAGCGTCTGTTCACACAATGTGCGGCTGGTCATAATGCGCCAGGAACTAACAATCCCTGGTTCTAAACACCCAGTGGAAACACTCGACCAACTTGATTACAAGCAAGTATGACTCGTGCAAGTAATAACATCACCCCAGGTGGTAACCAATCCACCCATCAACAGATGGCAACCAGGAATTCGGATTCTGGGGAACCTGGACTTACACGATTACATCAGAGAAAGTCGGAGCTCTCTGGCAAACTTCCACTTAAAACACCTACATACATTGGAACCTTTAACATAAATACATTAATCAAACCAGGAAAACTTCTAAACCTTACAACAGAACTTGAAAAGCAAAAGATAGTAATACTAGCTTTACAGGAGACACGTTTTACAGATGAAGAAACATCAGATTATGGCAACTATCGCATCTTTAAGAGCAAGACGGATAAACGAATCGGAAGAGGAGCCCCCCATCTCGGGATGGCGTTTATCATACACAAGAGCGTGCTCAGCTCCATCAAGGAAGTTACTCCCATAAATAATAGGATAATGACGATGCGCTTACAATGTGCCAACAAAACATACACAATGGTTAATGTTCATGCTCCCACAAACGGAGACAACAAGAAAAACCCCATAGAAACAGAAAAGTTCTGGGAAAATTTGGAGAATATAATGGCCAAGATTCCAAAAGATGATACAAAGTTCTACTCGGCGATTTTAATGCCCAAATTGGTAGAGAGAAAATCCACCAAAAAACCGTAGGCAAATATCCTGCACATAAATTTACCAATAAAAATGGTACAAGGCTCGTCGAACTATGTAAGCAGAATAACCTGAAGATAATGTCAACATCTCTAAGAAAATGTCCAAGAAAACAAAAGACATGGAGATCTCCTATACAACAAATTGGCGAGTTTCAAATAGATCATGTGGCGATTTCATACCCAGTACAAAAAGAAATTTACGACGTCCAAGTACGCAGAGGAGCAAACATTGATTCAGACCATTACCTAACTAGAATTAAAATCAAGTTTACAGCACGAAGAAGTCATCAGAAGAAAACAGAAATACAGAAATATGACACCAAGAAGATTAAAGAATCTAAAGTAAAAGAAGAATGGGAGAAGGAAAAGGCAAACAAATGGGAAGAATTTCATTCTAAAATCACGCGAATAGCTAAGAAAACTATTCCCTTGAGAAAGATATTCAAACACCCTTGGTGGGATTCAGACTGTGAAAATGCATGGGAAAGGAGAAAAAAGGCATTTCAAGAATATAACAGTAAAAAATCACAAGAAAGTCTACATTTATTTAACGAGGTTAGAAAACAGGTTTCAAAATCTATTAGGCAAGCAAAAAGGAAGTACACAAAGGCACAACTGGATGCCATAGAAGAAAATTTCCAAAACTATAATACAAGAGACTTCTACAGAACTTTCGCAGATAAAATACGAGGATATATCCCTCAAAATTTATGTTTCAGAAAACCAGATGGTAAATTAGCCCTAACAAACCAGGAAAACTGTCAAGTATTGGCTCAATATTTTTCTAACCTACTAAATTGCCCAGAACCTAGTTTAAGGTTTCCCAAAGAAATCTGTGCCAACGCTCAACCGGATTCATTACCACCAACACAGGAAGAAATCAAATGTTACATTAAAAACTTAAAAAATAATAGAACATCTGGCGAAGATGGCATTGTTGCAGAGCTATTAAAAAACCTAGGACCAAAGACGTTGCAAGAGCTCACAAAAATAATAACAAAAATAAGGGAAACAGAAAAATTACCAGAGGATTAGAAATGTGCCCTTATTCACCCGTTACATAAAAAAGGAGACAGAACAAATGTCAATAACTACAGGGGAATCTCACTTTTACAAGTCACCTACAAAATTCTCTCAACATGCCTGCTGAAAAGAACACAAGAGCAGCTGGAACGCCAAATTGGTGATTATCAAGCAGGCTTCCGCCCCGGTCGCTCATGCATAGAACAAATATTTAATTTAAAGACAATATTAAAACACAAAGCAATTAGAAATGCCCCCATAATTTGTACATTTGTAGATTTTAAGAAAGCCTATGACTCAATTGACCGGCAATCTTTGTTTAACATTTTAGAGGAACTTGGACTTGACTCCAAAACACTAAGGCTTATCAAAGAATCACTGACAGACACAGTATCTTAAGTTAAATTCAGGGGAGAAATCTCTGAACCTTTCCTCATAAAAACTGGAGTACGTCAAGGTGACGGGCTATCTCCACTTCTGTTTAATATAGTCCTGGATAAAGTCATTAAGGAATGGGAAAAAGAATTAAAAAATCAATCCTACTGGAAACCAATCCATCTTGGTAGAACCAAAGACAACGTGGAGATATCTTGTTTAGCATTCGCGGACGACTTGGCCATACTTGCAGATGATGAAGAAATCGCCACCAAACAAATAGAGATCCTTAAGGAATGCGCGGATAAAGTAGGTTTACAAATTTCGTTTCAAAAGACAGAATTTTTCTGTACGAAATTCCATATACACAGTTTGAACACAAAATATGGAAAAATAAATAGAGTAAAACATTTTAAATACCTAGGTGAAATTTTGGAGCCAACCGGAGGAGAGAAAGTTGCACAGAAGATCAGACAACAGAAAATGAAGAGAGCATATAGTATGACACATGAAATATACAATAAAAAATGCGTCTCCTCGAACACAAAAATCAGACACTACTGCGCAGTAATTAAGCCAGCAGCACTATATGCTAGTGAAACGCTCACACTCCACACAAAATGTGATTTAGAAAAAATACTAAAAGAAGAACGCAAAATTATGAGAAAGATTTTAGGTCCAAAATTAACAGAAGAAGGATACCGGATACAATCAAGAAGAACCATAGAAACTATATCAAACCTGGCAGCAGACATAAGAAGGCGAAGATTAAAATTTTATGGACATGTCACTAGACTTCCCCCCACACGACTCACCAACAGAATTCTCACTTACATAGAAAAAGTCAAATCAACAACACTATGGATTAGCCAAGTAAAATTAGATTTACAAAAAGCAAATATTGAACTTAAAGATGTCAAAGATAGAAAAACTGTTAGAAATAAGGTGGAAAAGTGGATTGTATTGTCGGAGAAGGAAGCACTAAAGAGACCAGGAACAAAATGGACAGAAGAAAGAAAAAGAAAACATGGAGAACGAATGAAAGAAGTATGGAAGAAACGACGTCAGAAAGCTTTGCGTGATCCTTCTGGGTCCATTCGCGATAAGTAAGTATGTATATATATATATATATATATATATATATATATATATATATATATATATATATATATATATATATACGAATCTCATTATGCAAGGATGAAGCACATGAATTTCTCCAGAATAAAGAGAACAAAAGAACCAAAAAGACATACACATGGACATTTGGTATCATATCTCGTGTGAACTCTATTCCTAAGCCGTGGACGGAGATACAAAACAACATCCACATCACATCAACTTAATCGAAAAATCATATATATAAATTCCTTTAGAATAAACCGAAAGAAAAAAAGTACAAAAAACTCGAATCACACTACAAACGGTAATTAATAGCTCAAAAACAGAAAACAAATAATTCACGAATAAATACCAAAACCTCGAGCCAATTCAGCTAAACACATACTATGAACCAAAAAAAATGCAATGCGAGAGTGTGCGACCAGTAAAAACAAATTGAGCCTCTTAGGATCAGTGGATTTCATTAGCGCAGCGTCTCGAAGAGTCACATTCGAAAAACGGTCAAATATCTGTAAATTAAAATATTATGAGTAACATTACCACCAGCAATGAAATTTCGTTAGGGCTAACGTCACTCTCGACGAACTTCCCACATTAAAAAGACAGCTGAATAACTATAAGGATCAAATGATAATCATAATCACTAATCGTTTCACTCATAAAAATTTATCTTGTTGCTCTGAAGGTCATGCCTGCCCTTACCCTGGCAAATCGAGCAATATGTAGAAAGAAACACACAAATATTTGTCATAAAACAATAAAAATATGAACGTTACTGGTTTCTTCACGGCAGTTTAATCTGTGGCCTCAGGTTCCACCCAAACCAAACCCTCGTGTGTTGCAAAGTATTTGGAGTAACAGCATAGTTTACAGACATCACAGATTACACTGGTAAGTAACACAACCACAGGCTAACTTTTAATAACAGTCCGTTTACATCCAATTCAACATAAAGTCATGATGTCACATAGGATGTCAAGGGTTAAAGCAAACGGGTGGAAAAGGGCAATGCGCTTGACACGTTTGCCATTGAGGAACTAAGAAATTAGTTTGAGAATACAAAATGAAAGTGCATGAACTACGCCAAATAGAAAGTATAGAAATCTGTCTGAAAAAACAAGCGCTTAATATTTGAATCCCCATGAAAAATTTAAACAAAATTGTGTTTCACGTTATATACTATTAATAATATCAGGTACGGTAATCACATCACACTTTACCACATGCTTCAACCTGCTAGTATGTCTCCGCTAAGTACACAGACATTCAAAAGCTTCTACAATATTCCAACTACAGATGATTCCGAAAAGTGAATAAATAAGTGACAGATACGTGAATTGCTCATACCTCTTGCAGGCACAATGCTCCTCGGTTCTGAAGCTGGGTGTTCGCTGCGTTCAAAGCTTCTAAAGCTCCCCAAGAACTTTAAAATATTTCAATAGTTGTTCTCGAAACACATAATTCACTCTACAACACTTGAATTAAAGCTGAAACTTCTTTCACTCAATAACTCACACAGCGAAATCGGATAGGCACTTCTAGTACTCGAGATAATACGGAAGTAATTGCTAGGCAACGGTCCTCGACGGCTTAGGTGATATAACATTGTTGTTAGCATACTCTATGACCAACATAGAGACAACAGAGCTCAACATTTTATACGTACGACGACAGAAATTGTTAAACGACCACTGAAATAAAAGTTTTAATAAGTTAAATATATGTTGCGGCTTTTCTGATCATAGCATCGCTTCGAAGCGGCGTCGCACACTCGTGCCATCGATACCGTATTCACGCAATATGTTTAAATGTTTTCACAAGCTCAAAAATTAATTCTCTAGCGCAGCAAACATTCACCATTTTTCTATGTCCGTTCGTGTAATACCACAAACACATTTTCTGGTGTATTAACTTCCTATATATTTCGCTGAATCTCTCCGTCATGAAAATGGAAGATTTGTCACTGAGACGAATCACATGAGCAATAGGTACTTTTGTTCTACATACACTGACGGAAAAATGCTGAAACAACCCAGTAGCGCCACTATGAGAATGCAAAACATGTTTGTTTTAGATACACACTGAAAATTTCGTGAGCGGTTGTTACCTTTGAGACTGAATGAGGTGAGTAGATGTTAGTCAAGAGACATTATCAGCTCCACAACCAGTAAGAATGAGACAGTGTAGTAGCGGTGCGAAAAGCTGGATGTTCCTTTTGCGATATTGCGGTCTGGGGTGCGATTTCGTATGACAGCACGAACACTCTTGTGGTCATCCCATGAATCTTGACTGCAATACTGTACGCCAGTCATGAACAGCATTCCGGACGGTGTTATCCAACACGATAACGCTCTGCCAGTATGTGCAGCTGTTGTAACAAAAGTGCTCTAAAAAATGTCGACATGTTGCTTTGGCCTGCTCGATCACCAGATCTGTCCCCAGTCGAGCAATATGGGACATCACCGGGCGACAATTTCAGCCTCATTCCACAACCAGGATTAACCGTCTTTGCATTGGCCAACCACTAGCGGCCAATACCAATAGCATCAGCAACCGCCAGAAACTGAGAGATGTAACAAATATACTTTTAGGAAAGATTAATCACTTCAAATGGTGTGTCGTGTTGTGACAGTTTTTTCCTCTGTGTAGTAATTCATCAGACTAGCTACTACGAACAAGGGAACCAACTGCCGATACGACCTTCCGTCGGCGCCTGGCAAGAGGAGAAGAATAAGATGAGAGAGGTGTCGTCACGCAGTTAAGGTAATGTTATCATCTCTTCCAGCTTATGTAACGCAGCACCAGTGCCACAGCAGTCCTAAACGCTTTACATGGATATGTGAACCAGTGAGGGCCTCACGCAAGTATCTACGTCGACTGCTGCAGCAAATGCTATGCAACTGCTAAATGTAAACAATATGTACATAGATGTGTAAAGCTTTCCAATGAGATGCCGGGCAAATATAACGTAGTAATGCTGAAAAGCCAACGAAAAAAATGGAATGTGTTTTCATCTGAAAAACTCTGCGCAGAGATTATTAACTCCAAAGCAAATTCAGTTAAGTAAGGAAAGGTGGAAATAATTTAATGTAAGGTCACTTTCTAGAGAACATCTAAAATGTGAATAGTCGATCATTAGTCGCATTCACTCAGCCTCAGTATAATTACTGCTTCATCATGTAACGACGAATTTTGAAACTTTAAGACTAAGAAATTATTAAAAACAGTAGTTGCCTACACATCTAATGCAAATCGTATCTGTAATTGGATAAGAAGAGAAAAGCCTACGTGACTACCACTGTGGTATATACCAAAATGTTACAGCTTGTCAAGCCCAAATTCTCCTGCTCCCTCACCATTGCGATTCTAAGCTTATCGTCCTATCTTCAGCTTATCCTTTCAAAGCAGACGTTCTACTGACAATTGCCTGCAGTGAAATGCTTCAGTCTCATCACAAAATACTTTCAATATTTCATTTTGAAAAATTCACGAGAGTTTTTAACTTTGTTAATGTGCGACGGTCTGTTTCAGTAACTAATAAAAGTGTAAATATTATGATTTCCAATTTGCTCAGCGTACAGTGTGCAAGTGTCAGATTACAAATCACGACGGTCCAAGTACCAATCCTGGATTGGTCCAAAGACTTGTTTTACACATAACTGCTCTTTCACATTCGAAAGTGATTTGTTAATGTCAGTAACGCGAAGTCGAATTATGACTCGTATTCCCTGTTAAACTGCAGGGCCGCTTACAACAGACGGGACAAATGAGTTGAGAAGTCGCAAAAAGCAACGGGACCATGACTAGAAAATTACTGTGGAGTTCGAACCACTTTTGATGACAGCATTATCGTTATATCTGTACATGACATAGATTTCCTTTGTATCCTTGGGTAACATTATTTAATACTTTTGAGTGATAAACGAAATATATACTCCCACCAACCAAGCAAATGAATAAAATTACACTAAATAAATATCCTTATTTTCTGAAAAACGGATAAGTAATATAACTGGGTGGTGCATTGGATAATACCACAGAAATATCTGAAAACTTAAGTGCGTGTCCTGAGGTTTATACAACACTCACCCACTTTCCCACTTGTTAAACTCTTAAAAACATAACAGACACATTACCGTTAACAAATAATAAAAATAAACTCATTACTGGTGTAAAATAGACAATTGTTTGCACCAATATATTTACAATGAGGAGGAAAGATGAAGAGGAAAGTGAGAATTGAAGGATGTCAGTAAAACCACTAATATTAATTTGACAAGGATGGTATTTTTCACTCTGTTCAGCTACATTTTAACTGGTATCATTTTTATGATTTTATATTTTAAAACCAGATAACATATTCCATATCGTATCTTTTCCAAACAGAAATAAATTTCATTTAATCAAGCAAGTAAATAAAAAATACTGTTGTGCTTCTATAGGTACCACACTACACATGCATATATTACTGAGAGGGGGGCTTTTATCCGTAAAGGACAAAGCAGTCACTGTAAGACTGTAAGTTTAGTATCATGAACCTCAACATATGTTTCACTGAGATAAGTGAAATGGGAGGCGTGTTTATAGCGATAAAAGGTGCAATAGTATCGAAGGAAATTGACGGAAACCTGAAATGTGAGATAATTTGGGTGAAGGTCACGTTTAAAGCAGGCTCAAACATGGTAATTGCACTCCCCACGCCCGAGTTCCCGGGTTCGATTCCCGGCGGGGTCAGTGATTTTCTCTGCCTCGTGATGACTGGGTGTTGTGTGCTGTCCTTAGGTTAGTTAGATTTAAGTAGTTCTAAGTTCTATGGGACTGATGACCATAGATGTTAAGTCCCAAAGTGCTCAGAGCCATTTGAACCATTTGAACCATGGTAATTGGATGTCTCTATAGGCCCCCTCGCTCAGCAGCTGTTGTGGCACGCCATCTGAAGGAAAATTTGGACAATGTTTCGAGTAGATTTCCCAACCATGTTATAGTTTTGGCTGGAGATTTTAATTTAGCAGATATAGTCTGGGAGACTCAAACGTTTATAACGAGTGGCAGGGACAAAGAATTGTGTGAAATTTTTTTAAGTGCATTATCTGAAAACTACCTTGAGCAGTTAAACAGAGAACCGACTCGTGGTGATAATATATTAGACCTTCTGGTGTCAAACAAACCTGAACTATTTGAAACAGTTAACGCAGAACAGGGAATCATTGGTCATAAAGCGGTTACAGCATCGGTGATTTCAGCAGTAAATAGAAATATTAAAAGAGGTAGGAAGATTTCTCTGTTTAGCAAGAATGACAAAAAGCAGATTTCAGAGTATCCGACGGCTCAACACAAAAGTTTAATCCAAAGTACAGATAGTGTTGAGGATCAGTGGACAAAGTTCAGAACCATCGTACAATATGCATTAGATGAGTATGTGCCAAGCAAGATCGTGAGAGATGGAAAACAGCCACCGTGGTACAGCCACTGACTTAGAAAACTGCTACGGAAGCAAAGGGAACTTCACAGGAAACAGAAACATAGCCAAAGCCTTGCAGACAAACAAAAATTACGAAGGGAAATTTAGTGTGAGAAGGGCTATGCGAGAGGCGTTCAACGAATTTGAAAGTAAAGTTCTATATACTGACTTGGCAGAAAATCCTAAGACATTTCGGTCTTATTTCAAAGAGGTAGGTGGATCATAACAAAATGTCCATACACTCTGTGACCAAAATTGTACTGAAACAGAGGAAATACTAAATGTCCTTTTCCAAAGTTGTTTCACAGAGGAAGACTGCACTGCAGTTCCTTCTGTAGATTGCCACACAGATGAAAAAATAGTGGATATCGTAATAGATGACAGAGGGATATCAAAATCAAATGGCTCCGAGCACTTTGGGACTTAACAACTGAGATCATCAGTCCCCTAGAACTTAGAAGTACTTAAACCTAACTAACGTAAGTACGTCACACACATCCATGTCCGAGGCAGGATTCGAACCTGCGACCGTAGCTGTCGCGCGGTTACCGACTGAAGCGCCTAGAACCGCTCGGCCACTGCAGCCGGCTCAATGACCGCAACGTTCCCAATATAGAGAGGATGACATCCTACCAGCTGCCTTCATTGGCAGTGTGAGGCACAAGGACGAATATGCTTAAGCCGCACTGTGTTATGAGTGTGGCTCTGAGCACTATGGGACTCAACATCTTAGGTCATAAGTCCCCCAGAACTTAGAACTACTTAAACCTAACTAACCTAAGGACATCACACACACCGATGCCCGAGGCCGGATTCGAACCTGCGACCGTAGCAGTCCCGCGGTTCCGGACTGCAGCGCCAGAACCGCTAGACCACCGCGGCCGGCTGTGTTATGAGTGTGTCCGCAACCGTGACCGACTGGATCTTTTTGTAACCTTTACGTATAACCCTAAATGCCAGATATTGCAGTCGAACTTATGGTAGGCCAGGCACATACCGATCGCCACGATTTAACAGCAAGGGTGTTTTAGCAAAAACTTCCTAAATTTATTGACGCTTTACGAAAAGCTACATGTTTGGAGACAACCATTGTTAGATGTATTCAATTGAATGGCACACCGGATAGCTTGTTTTCTCCTAGAACCTAGAACTACTTAAACCTAACTAACCTAAGGACATCACACACATCCATGCCTAAGGCAGGGTTCGAACCTGATACCGTAGCGATTGCGCGGTTCCAGACTGAAGCCCTTAGGACCCCTCGGCCACACCGGCCGGCCACTCTAGACGAACAAACGGAGAACGTTGTGTACCATCAAGATGACAGAGGGATAGAAAAACAATTAAAATCGGTCAAAAGAGGAAAGGCTGCTGGACCTGATGGGTACGCGAAGCAACTTGCCCCCCTTCTTGCAGCGGTGCACGGTAGGTATCTATAAGAGCGTAGTGTTCCAAAAGATGGAAAAGGGCACGGGTCATCCCCATTTACAAGAAGGGACGCCGAACAGATGTGCACAAATATAGACCTATATCTCTAACGTCGATCTATGTAGAATTTTGGAACACGTATTATGTTCGAGTATAACGACTTTTCTGGAGACTAGAAATCTACTCTGTAGGAATCAGCATGGGTTTCGAAAAACACGATCGTGTGAAACCCAGCTCGCGCTATTCGTCCACGAGACTCAGAGAGCAATAGACACGGGTTCACAGGTAGATGCCGTGTTTCTTGACTTCCGCAAGGCGTTCGATACAGTTCCCCACAGTCGTTTAATGAACAAAGTAAGAGCATATGAACTATCAGACCAATTGTGTGATTGGATTGAAGAGTTCCTAGATAACAGAACGCAGCATGTCATTCTCAATGGAGAGAAGTCTTCCGAAGTAAGAGTGATTTCAGGTGTGCCGCAGGGGAGTGTCGTAGGACCGTTGCTATTCACAATGTATATGAATGACCTTGTGGATAACATCAGAAACTGAGGGTTTTTGCGGATAATGCTGTAGTATATCGAGAGGTTGTAACAACGGAAAATTGTACTGAAGTGCAGGAGGATCTGCAACTAATTGACGCATGGTGCAGGAAATGGCAATTGAATCTTAATGCAGACGAGTGTAATGTGCTGCGAATACATAGAAATAAAAATCTTTTGTCATTTAGCTACAATACAGCAGGTCATCAACTGAAAGCAGTTAATTCTATAAATTATCTGGGAGTAGGCATTAGGAGTGATTTAAAATGGAATGACCATATAAAATTAATCGTCGGTAAAACAGATGCCAGACTGAGATTCATTGGAAGAATCCTAAGGAAATGCAGTCCGAAAACAGATGAAGCAGGTTACAGTACACTTGTTCGCCCACCGCTGTGGGATCCATACCAGATAGGCTTGATAGAAGAGATAGAGAAGATCCAACGGAGAGCAGCGCGCTTTCTTACAGGATCATTTAATAATCGCGAAAGGGTTACGGAGATGATAGATAAACTGCAGTGGAAGGCTCTGCAAGAGAGACGCTCAATACCACGGTAAGGATTTTTGTTGAAGTTTCGAGAACATACCTTCACCGAGGAGTCAAGCAGTATATTACTCCCTCCTTTGTATATCTCGCGAAGAGACCATGAGGATACAATCAGAGAGATTTAGAGCGCACACAGAGGCATACAGACACTCTTTCTTTCCACGAACAACACGAGACTGGAATAGAAGGGAGAACTGATAGAGGTACTCAAGGTACCCTCCGCCAAACACCCTCGGGCGGCTTGCGGAGTATGGATGTAGATGTAGATAAGCAAATGAACATTTAATGAAAGAACGAAGGATTGTATTCATGAAATCTAACTTTGTGCCACGCAAGTGAGCACAGTAAGTGTATAATCACGAGAATTAGTCGTGGATACTGTAATAATGGGATGTGGTTAAGAGCAAGAAACCGGAAAAATAAGAACGAACACCAGCAGAATCATTAATGTGCGTGACACGAGCAACTGTATGGCTGAGAATGTTGAAATTGTGCAGTTAGTCCCTCATGGAAGTTAACTACAATCGACTTGGTGATTCTATTGAAAGCTCATTCTTACCACTCTCATACAGCATGAATGTAGTAGGCAGCAGTGGAAACAGGTGAGTCTGGCTTGACCTCTGCACTCGGAGCTACAATGGAAACATCCATATGGGTGCAAGTGGTATCTGGCAGCAAGTATTTTCTTCCCAGTCGCCTGTCCACAAGTATTTATTCTTCATTTTGCTAGTAGTAAGTGTGATCTATTTTAACCACCTGTAACTTGCCTGTTTGTACAAGTGTAGGAAAATCGCTGGCAAATTGCAGCGGACGCTGCGAGTTCCATTCAGTAATGGTTTTGAACATAAGTTAAACAAATGCGTACTCCTGCGAATTTTGTTATCATTAATCAATAATTCCAAGGTGTGGGGAGACAGACAGAAAACTTCTTCCAGTCCATGACAGGATTCTGAAGCTGACGAACTGAAAGATTTACACGTAGGTACATGCAAGAAAGAACATGATCTCCAGTCAGAAAATTGGTTACAAGTGTTTAAAACGAACATTCCGGCGTATCACGTCTGCTGAGTCAAACGGTTGTACTAACGGTCTACCTTCTATGAAAACTGGAGCTGGCTTAGGTTTCAATCTTTCCTGAAAGGAATCCTCCCAGTGCCTCAAGAGAGACTGTTTTATTACGCAGATGGCCGCACCTCAGTCGCCCGTCGAGGGGAATTGGAACCAAACTAATTCTGCATTCTTTACCTGCTTTCAAGGGTAGTTTTCAGCACTGAACGAATTTATTACTCTGCTTGATCCTTCACGTAATTTCCTTAATTTTGAGCCAAGTACAACAAGCTCGCCATGACTGCAGAAAATGACTGCCTTAACTGTTATAAAAGGAATGTAAGAGAAGAGTTAAATTAGCTGTGCAGTCACTGGCAATACTGAATATTATCTGCAGTTATTTAGGCAGCATTGAAGTGTCGACTACATTGACGATGAGGATGTGCATATGACATTAAACGCTTCGTAAGAGTTTAGGAATAAACTGCTGTGTAACATCACCTTCTCATTGTGAATAAAATGGATGCTGATGAAATTGTGCTGATGATTCTCATGTTTGGTTTTGGGGGCGCTCAGCTGCGCGGTTATCAGCGCCCTACAAAGTCCCAATTTTTACACAGTCCAATTTCCACACAATCCAAGCCAGCCGCTGCCACGAATGATCGTGGTGACGATGGTATGATAAGGACAACACAAACACCCAGCCCGAAGGCAGAGAAAATCCCCAATCCGGCCGGGAATCGAATACGGGACTTGTGATCCAGAGGCACCAGCACTAACCACCGCTCGACGAGTTGCGGACAAATTGCGCTGAGCTTCAGCTGTAGCACATGTTCGTCAAGGACATTCTAACTGGGACATGGGTATCATTTTTGCTTTTCGTTTCACATACTCATCGTCATAAGGGTAAAGCTTATTCCAAAGTAAACACAAAGAAAATACACAAGCGCACTTGTCTACAAGCCTCCTCACATTAGCTTTTATGTACTGGTGTACCGAGAAATTTATTTCTGGATGCACATAAAAAGAAGAAGAACACCAGGCGCACAATATTACACAGAATCTGAACGTTCCGAGAATACTCATGAATCAACGCAATGCGTTGATGGCCTCACACACATGGGTGGCTTGTTACAATCCACAGATACTCAAATCCATCTACAATTAATTACTCCATTCACAGTCATCCTATTGCAATAACAAATCACTCACTGAGTTATAACCACAGACATAGGCTGGACGACCTCTGAAGCTTAACCTCGTTGTTTGACAGATGGTTGGCACGAGGCTGTCATAAATTGGTCGAGCAAGCCATAAGCGTCTGCGGTGCAATGGGGTCTCAAGTCGAGTGGAGTGAGCTGTCACTCGTGGCAAGGAACCAGTCACAAAGGGGTGAGCTGCTAACGCAAGTAGCAGCAGGTATGAGCCGACAGATACGTGTCTCTCTCCAGGCAGCTGAGGTGAGAACGGTTGTGCTTACACCGGACACACGTTGCTCTGCGGGGTGCAGCCTCCATGGTATGTGAGTCAGTCAAGGTCGTGTATATATATATATATATATATATATATATGTGTGTGTGTGTGTGTGTGTGTTTCTGTTCAGAACATCTGCAGATCGTGTGCCTCATATTACTTGTAAAACCCTGATGCCCCTGATGCAGCAGTACTTGAGAACATTTGACAAATAAAATTACATACATTACATACAATTATCTTGTTTAATGCGTCTACCAAATACGGCCCTTTGGCGTCAAATTCAGAAATAATAAAAATGAAGTATGCATTACATTAAAATTGAAACATCTAGCCTTAGTCTTCTGGACCTCTTAAAAAATGAAAGAAAAAATTTAACGAGCAAAATATAATACTCGCTCTATATTAATTAAACTATAAAACTCGTACCGATGAGGTTCACTGGGAGAAAGATGACAAATCAGGGGAGCTCTCTGAGGTATCCACGGATGCTGAACGGAATTTCGTGCACGTATTTTGTGCATTCACGATATATAAATCACTGGCCCGCCATACAGCTAAGCACTGAGGTAGTACTTTGGAATTACATACTACCTGTTTATCATGATGTGCCTTCCTCTTTCTTTCTCTCCCTCTCCTTCTCTCTCTCTGCCTCTCTCTATCTCTTCTGATGCTTTCTTTTGTTTAATGTCTTTGAGTAAAAGTATTCTCTTTAATCGGCAACTCGTACCAATTTTCTGAAACACACAAAGGTATATGTGCAGAACGTTGATACTATAAAAATGCATAAGGCTTTATCATGATATTCATTACAACTGCAAAATATTTCCTTATTCTAGTTACCATACCTGTATTTGTGAACTCAAGTTACCTCCATTTTTCGCATTATAGTGTTTCTCGCCAAACCATTGCATCCAAGGGTGGTATTCGTATTGCTGTAAAACTCTTTTAACATCACAAAGATGGGCTTCCACAAGATGACAGTTCCATCCCCTGTGAACAGTAGATACAAAACAGTGAAACAAGTTCTACGTCTTCCGTTTCTTGATCTCTCTTACCTTTATCTGACGTGGCAAGTTATTACACAGCAGCTTGGTGCCTCATACTACCTGCGTATCTCACACTAACAATCCACATTGGCTCGGCGCTCAGTGCATCTCACTACTGGCATGAAATAGTAACTAGAACACGCAAATCGTCCTTGCAAGCCAAACTCGTCCTACTTCTCAACCAATACACTCACTGTCTTTCAATACTGCCTCAACTGTTGAAAATCACTCACAAGCACTCCACATAAATTCGTCTCCTTCTTCTTCCTTCTGCACCAGCCCAGAGTTATGAAAGTGACTAACATCCATTAAACGAATCTCTTGAGGTTTTAGATGTGTAGTCGACCTTTCGATCTGCGAGCCCTGAGGGTTGCACTCTCATAACGTTTTTATGAATAATTTTCCTCACTCTGCATGCACTACAGTATACGTAAAGAATTTTTATCTTACAAAAAAATGGTTCAAACGGCTCTGAGTACTATGGGACTTAACTTCTGAGGTCATCAGTCCCCTAGAACTTAAACCTAACTAGCCTAAGGACATCACACACATCCAAGCCTGAGGCAGGATTCGAACCTGTGACCGTAGCGGTCGCGCGGTTCCAGACTGTAGCGCCTAGAACCTTCGGCCACCCCGGCCGGCCTTCTATCTTACCAATCAGCATCAGATACGTCATTTTAATTTGTTATGTCTTTAGTATCGGCTATTTGCAACACATTTATCAGAGAGTATCCATATGTACCACTGAATGTACTGTACCTGCATTTCACATTTGGAATGGCTTATCTCACGCTTACATTAACCAGTGATCTTGCAATGTACTAATCATTTATATATGTTACCTAGGCAAAAGTCAAGTAATTTCATTACTCTGCATGAATTATTTTTTGGTGTTGCGATATTTTCCGTCAGTGTAATACGGGTCCGATTAAATATCGATGTGTCTCTCCAACATATCATACTTATACCTACAAAAGAAAACGGAGAATCATATAATAACTTAATAATGTATGTGTTTCATGGATATTATCCTCTACCTACTGTGCAAATATGAAACAAATTAATAACTATAGCAACAAATATGATTTTTATATATTTTGAGTCGAATGGATTATCTTTCGCTCATAATTTACAACTCTTGTACACTGTAAGTCAGTAGCAGTGTGAACTTACTTCATTTTTTGCGTTCTCTACGCTGTTGAGATTTCCATAAATTGCTTATATGTGTATATTTCTTCTTCCACTATAAGTTCTTCTCATTTTCGACCGTGAATACAATGCTGATTTTTATTGGACTTCCTCTTCAGATGCAGGCAGCTACAGTGACATAACGTTAGCATAATGCGCGGAAGAAAAAAAAACTTCCGTGGTTTTGCACTAAAAAGCACTCTCACACTTCATACTTTGATAAAAATTATTATTCAGATAACACAATGTATACTACACACGGCTCACAAAAATACGTCTTCTCCTCGCCTTCCGGTGTAACAAAATACATCTTTGCTGACGCTTACTGTGGCCGCGCTAGTTTTTATTGTCATTGGTTTTTTAACTTTTATCGTAACGTGTCGTGGCTTTTCCTTACGTAGCTGTACAATTGCCCCCACACCGTGCTGTGACATGCAATGGAGACGCACAATGTTTTGTGCACTCGTACAGGTTAAATTTAAATTTTGCCGAAAAGGGGCACAATGACCTTTATTTATCGGCGTATCTTTCTTTGTATATTGGGTTGGAGATGTCAGCTTGTTTTGTTTACACATTACCATACATGAAATACATAAATTACATATGGAATGATAATTCATTAAGTATTTATATGAGAGCGCTGCAAGAGTCGCTACTTGTCTTTTTGGCAACATTGCCAGTCTCTGCACATGCGCAAAAAAGTATATTTGTTGGCTGGCCAAGAGCCGTTCGTGTTCCACGTATTATTGTGTATGGTCGTTCGCGTTTCCACTCGCGCTTTTACCGTCATTTTCACACTGAGTGTCGTACTATCCGTCGAATACTTTCTTGTGGCGTTGTTTTCCATTGTGAGAGTGCGGTGCATGTGCGTTTGTTCTTCAAGAACCGTTGCTGTGGCAGATAATGCACCTTTGATACGGCCCGAGAAGAAATCTTCTCCGTCGTATCGGTATTTTGAGTGGAGTGAATACTACACATCAACACACGACATCAAGATAAGCGATGCTTCCACAATTGTAGTTTGCTGATTAACATATCAGACGTTGCGTAGCATAAAATCACCAAAATTGATTCGTTGCACTATTGCACACGCGTTTCAATACCATTCTTACCACTCACATCTAAGTCTGACATTCCACCCATTATTTGTACTAAACGTAGAAAATTCTTAAATACTAAAACATTACAAAATTACTTCTTCATTTACAGTTACTGGTTAATACAATTTGTTTGTTAACTCCAAAATTCCTTCTTACACAAATACATATAACTTATTTATAGCTCTTTACATTGTGTTATTATTTATGCATTTAATGCACCTACATTTTGTTTTGCGGTCATGCGTACATCAGTTGTGGGAGTTACATATTTTCGTAGGGCGAAATATAGAAAAACATTTACAACAGGATACTACATTACGCTACACTTTGGCACCGCCTCCTGCGTTAGGGAGGGAATAAGGTATTCCTATTCTACTGGTTTATGGATTACTAAGGAAATGCTGTTCGTACTTTCTTAAATCACTCATCAAGAAACTCCTTTTTCATGGAAACGAAACGTATTAACGATTTACTCAGGTACTTTTTTTATCATAGCGCTGCTTATATTTGTTTACATGTAGCTTTGTGTTCGTAACACAGAAGTTTTTGCATTTCCTCATGCTTATCTCTTAACAATTGCGTGGAAATTCCATCGTTTATATTCACATGTAACACGATAAGCACCGATAATTTTTCTTTGAGATCACGTGCGTCCTTGTTTATGTGCACTTTGTATTCAGTAGGTACGGATAAATATTTTGTAGCTGCAGTGCGACGATGTATATTCTTATTATTCATTTGCTTGATGACCAAAATATACACATAGACATACTAATAACTAAATCATTTCTTTTAGGTGCGACCCGTTTTTTTTCCATTTGGTACCCATAACACTTGTCGTAAATCTCTTCTTCTGCGTCGTGTCGATGCACTGGTCGCTGCAATATAAAAAAATTTATAACTAACTTAAACACTAATTGTGTTTCGTAGCTCATAGCCGCTCATATACTCGGTCATCACATTCGCTCACAGACGTTCTTCGTATATCATTCTTATTTGTTTAGAAATTTATTCACTTCCATTTTCATTCTTTCAAATCATTTACCCTACAGAGAAAGTTACTTTGACATCTCCTACGGTACCTCTTGTTAGCTAACATGTCTTGTATGTTTCGTTGTAATATTTCCTTTTACTTCTACTTATAATGTATATATCTTAGTATTGACGTTACTTTGTATGTTGATATAATATTATATTCTTTCGTTCCCTGATAGTAAATATAGTTGTTACATGTTATCATTTATTTCGAAATTGAGTTAGATACGTGTGCAACTTCGCATTTCTATTTGGTTGCGCCGTGAGTTAGCTTGTTGCGCTTGCGCAAGGTCAATGTCGCCTCCCTAGTACTGACGTAAGCATGCATTGTTGAGGGCGCACAGCTGAGTCGTACACTGCTCCAGTTTGCATTTCGCTTCGCGTGAATCTGTGTTTTTACATTTCCTTCTTGTCAAATGTTTGTCTTTGCTTACAAAACAAGAAAATTATTTAAGTCTATACATATTTCATTCAAAAATACGCATAAAATTTTTTTAACTTATAAAACTATGATATTACTTATTTTATGACAAGAAAACTGCTGTGATATTGTGTCACTATTCATGAAAAGCTTTTAAGTGTTTGTCTCTCCCTGTTTTTTCATGCACCAACCTATACGTTCTAGGATAAGGTATTTTTGCAATATTATATGGCCCTAAGTATAGTAATTGCCATTTTTTATTTAGTGTACCAATCTTTGTCGATTTGGGATGTGTTCTCAAGACGACTCGTTGCCCTTCAAAAAAATGGGTAACTCGTTTTAACTTTTTGTCGTATATTCTCGTTCTGTGTTTTGCTCTCTTCTCCAGTGTGATCACAGCTTGTTTGATTTTATCCTGTAAAGTTAACTCTTTAGTAGGTAATTTTGGTATGGCTGATTTCCATTCGTCAGTTTGCTTTGTGTTAAACATCAGATCATTAGAAGTGAAACCTGTGGAAGAGTGGGGGAAATTGTTTACTATTTGCATAAATGGAGTCACGTATTCGATCCATCGTGAATGCTTATTAGGAGTGTATGTCCTTATAAGTCTATTTATTCTTTAAACACCCTCTCCACGTGACTTGCTTCTGGATGAAGAGAACTTACCAAAATGTGTTTAATGCCCTGTGTATTCATGAATTGTTTCCATTTTCTTCTAAGAAATAGTCTGCGTTGTCCGTTAATATTACTTTGGGTTTCCCTACCTATTCGTAAGTAATCCTCTTCAATTCTCTTTGTGGTACTATACCTGTAGTGGTTTTGATAGCATAAAGTTTTGTGTATTTTGTGAAAATATCATAAAGAGCTATTATGTGTCTGACACCTCCTTTTCCTCTGGGATATATGCCTGCAATACCCAGAGAAACTATTTCCAGTGGAGCTTTAGTTAATATGGGGTGTAGTTCTGCAAACTTTGACTTATTGGATTGCTTTGTTCTTTGGCAAATAGCACACTTTCTTAATATTTGTAAAACACGTCTTCGTCAGTTAGGAAACTAACAACTAACAAAGGTTAGAAATCTTGTTTGCACATTTTGTTACTCCATAGTATCCCCATACGTCGTGTGTATGTTGGATAAATTCGTCGATATATTCCTCCGGAAGGTATACACACCACTGGTTAGAACTTTCTTGCTTCCAGTGAAACAAAACGCCTTTGTATAACTGATACCCTTTACTTACCTTATGGTTTATATTCTGGTTAAGATTTTGTATAACTTTATTCCACCTAAAGACTTGATGTTGTATCGTTCCCATCTGTTTACAAAATTTTTTGTAGTCTGATTTTTGTGTATTACTTTGCATCAATAATGTTCGGATTTCTGTATCGTGTTCAGACAGTTCACTGAATTCGTCTAGTCCCTGTGGTAATCTGGATAGTGCATCTGCGATAACATTCTAACTGCCTTTTATGTATATTATTTCAAAATCGAATTCTTGTAGGTAGAGACACCTCCTCGCTAGTCTTCGGTGTGATAGCTTACATGTTAACAGACAAGATAATGATTAGTGATCACAATAGACTTTAGTATTCTTACCCCAAAGAAAATACTCAAATTTCCTAAACGCCAAAATTACTGCTAAACTTTCCAGTTCTGATACGGAATATGATCTTTCTGCCCCTGATAGAGTTCTTCTGGCAAAGGTAATGACTTTGGGTACTGTTTTTCCTTCTTCTTCTTGTATCTGGAACAAACATGCCCCCAGCCCCTGAGACGAGGCGTCCATGCTTAAACAGAAGTCCTTAGACATGTCAGGATGACTCAAAATGTTTGCTTATATTAATGCATTTTGTATTTTGGTAAAGTCCTCCTGGCATCTCTCATCCCATAGCTAAGGCTTATTTTTTCTCAGCAGGTTAAGTAGAGCATCGGTATTCGTAAGTTTCTGTGGTATAAACTTTCGGAAAAAGGAGGTTAGTACTAGATATGCTTTCAATTGTTTTTTGTTCCTTGGGGGTGGGCAATTGCGTATGGCATCTAGATTCTTTGGGTCTGGTAATATACCCTGTTCAGATACGATATGTCATAAAAATTTTACTTGTTCTTTGCAAAAGTTGGATTTTTTAAGATTTGCTGTTATTTTGCACTCTGTAAATCTCTGAAATACTTTTTCCATTAGACTGATGTGTTCTGCCCAAGTTAATGTGGCTATTAACATATTGTCAACATAAATGGTAACCTTACTGAGCAATTCTAGTCCTAAGACCTTGTCCACAGCTGATATAAATACACCTGCACTTATGTTTAAGCCGAAATGTACAACTTGAAATTCATAACTCTGCCATTACAGACAAATGCTGTGTATTTTGTACTCTCCTCATGTGACTTCATTTGCCAGTAGGAGTTTAAGACCGAGGGTTCTGAAATATTTGGTGTTATAAAATTTTATTAACTGTTCATCTAAATTATATTGTTTTGTTCTTACTGGTACTAGGATTTTGTTTATGCCTGTAGCGTTTAAAACTAGTCGTACTGATACATCAGGTTTGCTAACTGGTAGCACTGGACAGCAACATGGTGAAAATGATGGCTGTATGATTCCCCATTTGCTCATCCGAATGCTTTCCTGCTTAACTGCTTCACGGTTTGTCCACGGTATAGGGTAAGACATAACACAAAATGTTTCGTGCGGATAGACATTAAATTTATATTCATAATCTTTGATTACTCCTGGATTCTTATTAAAAACATTTGCATATCTAAACAGTAAGCCAGGAAGTTCTTGTCGTTGTTTAGTATCTAGAATATTTGATTCATTCAATTTTTGTTAACTTCAGTATCGGTATCATGTTTGCTATCGCATTTGTTCAAAAACTACATGGATATGAATACTGTACAATGACACTGGGTTCTGGCTTTACTTTTCATACCTCTCCGGTGTTGTAATTAGGCTAATAGAAAATCTTTGGTCTTTCACAAAGAAATGGCACTTACCATTACCTATGTCTATTTGAGTTTTGTAAGTTCTAAATGTGTCCATGCCTCTCAAGCAGTTGACTATAAGTTTGCCAACTATCAAAAAATTACACGTCACGGAAACTTGTTCAATTTTCACTGTGATAAGAGCTTGGTGTTTTACTAGTTTGGTTTTGCTGCCGGTAGCGGTTTGTACTTTGCCGTTGTGTACGGGAAAAACAGGAAATTCAGCGAAAATGCATCAGACGTTAAATTAGTTGTGGAATCAGTATCAAGTATTAACTGTGTGTCTATAACAAAAATTTTCGCCCTGATTACTGCTTGCACTTGTTCTTCTAGTGTATTTTTCCTCGATTCTATTTCATGTTGGTATAGATCGTATTTTATGTCTCCTTGCTCTTCGAATCGTACGAAACATGTTTGAAAATCTGATTTGCTCCCACCTCTTAGAAGGTCTATAGTACGGGGCTCAACTATGACTGATTCACGTTTTCTTGTGGTGCTGTCTGATCTACTTCTGCGAACGGAACAATTTCAGTCAGTTGTACTGTGTGATTGTTTCTCCAGTTTGTATCGTCCCCAGCTCCCGACATACTTTCTCGAGTGTTCATATTGCTGTTCTGAAATGTTGCTGTATTCTGATTTTGTTGGGCAAAGGTTGGCTGCGGTACGGCGTGTGGCATGTTCTAGTTGTTGCCGCGCGCCGACCATTGGTGCGGGTGACTGTTTTTATCTACACGTGGTGCATAATTTTGAGATAAGGGATTGAAATTAGCTTGTAGATGGTAATCGTTTATGTTATACGGAAAGTTTCGTTTAAATTTTTTGTTCTTGTCATTGTCATTCCCGTATCCATTACCGCGGTTAATGTATCCTTGCGGGTGCGTGTACCACCCTTGCTGTATGTTCGCGTCTGGTTTGTTGTATTGACTATTCGAATTGTGTTGTTGTGGTGCTTGGCTGTCTGACGCTCTATTTGTTATTACTCTCTCCTCATATATTAGGTCGATTGAATATAAAATGGATAGAAAATATTCTGTGTCGCGCTCAGGTGTGGTAACTAATTTTTCGCGAATGTGCGATGGAAAACGAATTTTTAAAATTTTTAAAACATCAACATGAGAAATAGGATTCATCCAATAACGTGTTTGGTTCAGATACTTCTCAAAATACCCTTGCAAGCTACCATATTTGCTATTAAAAGGGGTGGGGTTAAACCTCTCGCCTAAGTCTATCCCGTACGTCTTCTGACCAGTATCTGTCAAGAAATGCCCGTTCAAATTGATAATACGTGGTAAAACGCTCGGCTACTTCGGTCGCCCACAGAAGTACACCGCCTTGCGTGTACCTAAAACAAACCTGATCTTTTGTGCTTTCGTCAAATTTCTAGGAGACACATGTCGAAAGGCACTAATAAACACAACAGGATTCATCTTCTTACCTTCACTCGTAAGTGGTGGAAATTGACAGTGCCTTAATAGACCTTCCTCAGCAAATATAGCGGACATGCTCTTTGCATTTTGTGCTGTGTTTACATAGCTGTCGTAATTATTTACATTTCTCATAGGTACTGGTTCTGGTGTTACGCCTTGTAAGCTTACTCTCTGTGGTCTGTCATTACTACTGGCATTGTTTGTAGGATTTGCAATGATCTGTGTGCATGCATTTCTTTGGTTTACTGTGGCTGGCACTTTGTTTATGTGTGCAGCTTGTGTCTCTGTAACACTTTTACCTAAGTAGTTGCGTATCGTGTGCTCTGTAGCTTGCAAATTGGTGTTTACTTTGTCAGTAATATAATTTTCCTTTTGCTGAATAACTTTTTTAGCTACGTCAGTGACTAATCTACATTGATTCACTACTTTTTCCGCTACAATACTGGTTTTGTCCAAAGTACCTGCTTCAGCTTGTGAAATTACATCAGATGAATTTTCACTAATTTTGTCTCATTCCTTTTTGGCACAGACTGATTCGATTTCAAGTGATGCTACTTTTAAAGTGAGTTCTTCAATTACTATTGGTATATTTTCGTAATCCTTATGTAGTTTATTCACTACGATAGAGACGTTCTTTACTGTGGAAGTTAATTGTGTTTGTGTAGCTTCCAGGTTAGTGTGTGTGCGGCTTTTATTTGCTGCTATACTGTATCATTCTGCTCATTGAGAGTGTCTAATTTCTATGTTATTTCCGTAATGTCATTGTTTACTTCGGAAAGTACATCTTGCTTTAACTGTTTTTCCATGTATTTATATTTTACATTCATTTCCTCGTCAAAATTCTTTGTTAACACACTGATCTGTTGTGTGACTGTATCCTGAAAATGTTTTAAAACTTGTTTCTGCTCTTGTTTTATATTTTTTATGTCTTGTGTGCGTATGGTAAGGTTTTGCGACAAACTTTCAGATTTTGTATTTATGCCTGTAGGCAAACTGGTGTTTGATCTTTTTGTTTCGGTGCTCAAGCTATCGAGTTTCTGAAGTATCGCAGGAAGTGTGCTATTTTAGTTGCTATCTAATGTACTTTGTTGTTAACAATTGTACTTTGTAAACTAACTTTTGGATTTCGTATGACGAGTGACGGTAAAGTGTCGTCAAAAATCATGTTATCTTCACTTTCTATGTTTTCCTGTGCGAACACAATGTTGCTCGCGGAGATACGTGATGTAGTTTCATCTATTGTCATCAACGCATCGTCAGAGGTAGAACACTGTGAAAGCTCCCTAGCACTTGTAACTTCGGTTATGTTCATCTCTGAACTACTTAATACTTGTAAGTATGGAGGACATGGCGCTGGTACTTCAGATGTTCTGTCTTACAACTGTACGGCATCTTGGCTCATTGCGTTTTCGCCATTGTAAAAATAATGGAGAATGATTTTTGTGCTATTTTAACTGAATATTAAAATTAAAATTTTGAAAAATAGGAAATTGAAATATATTATTTTTGGAAATTGAAAAATACGATTTATGTGTCGTCAAGCGTTAATTCGCTACTTCTATGCCGCACGAAATGTTATGAGACAAAATCTTCAAATTTTTCTCTCACTAATCATTACGCAAAAATTCCTGAAAAATTCTCAACAATACATTTAGGAAAGGAAAATGAAGGAAAAGGATGTCTAATTACTACGCAGGAGACGCTAACAAGCATAGCTAAGCAAGGAGTTGCGTAGCGGTCCTACCTTTGCTGTGATTAAACAAACATTGTATTTTCAAAATTTTCTGTAAATTTCGGTTTCACTTTTGATTCCTTTTTCGATTCGTTACTTTATCCACAAGAATTTTTGGTTCTGGCTATTTTGCTCCCAGTTGTGATACTGCACATGAAAATTTAAAAATATTTAATACATGAAAAAATAATTTCATACGTCACAAATAATTTTGAACAATTTACCTTATACATAACTGGTTCCATTGTTTTCTCAACGTCCTGTCATGGCCGCCAGTTGTGCAAATATGTGTGTATGTGTGTATGTGTGTGTGTGTATGTGTGTTTGTGTGTTTGTGTGTGTGTGTGTGTAAATTAAACAAATTAATTACTATAGAAACAAATTAGATTTTTATAAATTTTGAAGTGAATGAATTGAATCTAATGGATTATCTTCCAGTCTTAATTTACAACTCTTGTACGCTGTAAGTCAGTAGTAGTTGAACTTACGTCGATTTTTGCGTTCTCTATGCTGTTGAGATTTCCATAAATTAGTTATATATATATATATATATATATATATATATATATATATATATATATATATTCTTCCCCCATAAGTTCTTCTCATTTTCGACCGTGAATACAATGCTGATTTTTATTGGACTTCCTCTTCAGACGCAGGCAGCTACAGTGACATGACGTTAGCATAATGCGCGGAAGAACGAAAAACTTTCGTGGTTTTGCGCTAAAAAGAACTCTCACACTTCATACTTTGATAAAAATCATTACTCAGATAACACAGTGTCTACTAAACACTTCTCACAATTATATGTCTTCTTCCTACGAGAACTAAAGACAGAGTCTTCTAAAAAAATTGAACAAAATTTCCATTATTTGTCATTCGCCTTCCGGCGTAGCAAAATACATCATTGCCGACGCTTACAGTGGCAGCGTTAGTGTTTATTGTCATTGGTTTTTTAACTTTTATCGTAGCATGTCGGGGCTTTTCCTTATGTACCTATAGACTACTTACATTCAGGAGAAATTGTCGACATAAACAAGTAATGGTGAGATAGACAAGAAAAATCATACTCTGACCGAAGATAAGCACATCTTTGACAGTTTCACAACCCTATCCTATTAATCCAAGGCCTGCAAGCAAAAATAAGTAGCAAACGTCAAATTATACCTGATCCCTAGTTTCTGTCTTCATTATAGGAAATCATGACAGTTTCATCATACATTCTTATGAACTAACAATAGAAATCCCTTTCAAGAAGTCCTTCGAAAATTATACTAGCATAAACATTGCTTTCATCACAAATTCATCTTTCTTACATTATCTCACGCTTTGTCACCAAAACACGGATGTAGTTCTTTATGTGGTAGATGTGGTGAAGACCTTGTGTTTTTCTGAGTCTCACTGTTTCTACATTCAGAAAAATTCGGGTGCGTGGTCTGTCTTACTATGTAGGGTACCACAAAGACATTAAAGAACTTATTAAAGAGAACAACCCACTTGTTTGAAAACTATGAGATCTCACTAACACTTCGTTAAAAACTTACACATTCTTTTGTTGTACCTTCATTTTATGTTCGGCTAGTCTCTGGCAATGTCCTGATGGCATGGTAATACCTTCCTCCACTTCAATCAGCGGAGGACAGTTCTTGAGAACTGAAGGACATAGAAATGCTCGCACTTAACATTCAGTTACTAACATTGGAAATTCCTTAACTGCTAGTAACCCATCCAGATGAGGTGCAATTCCACCCATCGTATCAATATACCCCAAAAACATTATGCTGTATTTTCCAAACTCTGATATTTTCCAAATTTACCGTTACTTCAAGTTGTCTGGAAACTTTTAATAACCTATCGTCAATTCGGTTATACTTGGGCCAAGACGTTTCCACTATAAGTACGTCATATACCAACAAAGTAGTCACCTCACGTAAAATACAGTTCAGACTTCATGTGAAAGCAGCACAGGACACATTCAGAACAAACTGAAGTTTTCAAAACTGATAACAAATCCCAAAACAAAGAAATACAGTATACTGGCGGCAAGATGTTGTTCAGTTTCTCAATAACTTGCACGTTAAGTTTTTGTGAGGAAAACGTTGCAATAACTCATACAGACACCCTAGTCTGTCGGTCTCAGGTAGTGCAATCGTGTTTATTTATTTGGAATCCATCGCAAACCGAACGCAACCAAATGCCTTTGAGACAGGTAGGATTACTATAGGAGATGATGGCTGGTTCTTGTAACGATGTCTCGATTTCTGCTTCCCGTATGAACTAAAGAAATGGCATAGCGTCTTATAAAAACTTACCGAGCTCTCTTACTTGAAACTTATATCCAAAATCTTAAATTGTTCCTAGTAGGTGGGGGAGCACCGTAGAGTGGTACTAAAGAATTTTCAACTACCCCATTCACGTCAGAAAACTTTCGGCAACGTTGGCCGTATCTTTCATGACTTGAGTAAGCTCTTCATTTTGGTCAAGGCCAGAAAACGATGTAGAGTGATTACCAACACATCCGTTGAAAGATTCTGGCTCCATTTGTGTTACAGACTTATTAAGAAACTTTAAACAGCTAGACTTTGCATCTTCTGTCATGACGCAATCTTCAAATGGGTATGCCCTCGACACAAAAACAAATTTCTTCTCTAGTCAAGTTGATTATAGTTGGACAGGTGTTCAAAAAGTTGAGTCCCTAAATTGCTTCTACTGGCAACAAAGGTATGAAAGGGGTATGTTGTTTTTGCACTCCTTCATAATTTCATATTATTATTAGATTATTTAACATCTATACTAAATATTGATTTTTCTAGAATGAGATTTTCACTCTGCAGCGGATTGTGTGCTGATATGAAACTTCCTGGCAGATTAAAACTATGTGTCCGACCGAGACTCGAACTCGGGACCTTTGCCTTTCGCGTGCAAGTGCTCTACCAACTGAGCTACCGAAGCACGACTCACGGCCGGTACTCACAGCTTTACTTCTGCCAGTACCTCGTCTCCTACCTTCCAAACTTTACAGAAGCTCTCCTGCGAACCTTGAGTACCGGGCGTGAGTCGTGCTTCGGTAGCTCAGTTGGTAGAACACTTGCCCGCGAAAGGCAAAGGTCCCGAGTTCGAGTCTCGGTCGGGCACACAGTTTTAATCTGCCAGGAAGTTTCATATCAGCGCACACTCCGCTGCAGAGTGAAAATCTCATTCTGGAAACCTCCCCCAGGCTGTGGCTAAGCCATGTCTCCGCAATATCCTTTCTTTCAGGAGTGCTAGTTCTTGAAGGTTCGCAGGAGAGCTTCTGTAAAGTTTGGAAGGTAGGAGACGAGGTACTGGCAGAAGTAAAGCTGTGAGTACCGGGCGTAAGTCGTGCTTCGGTAGCTCAGTTGGTAGAGCACTTGCCCGCGAAAGGCAAAGGTCCCGAGTTGGAGTGTCGGTCGGGCACACAGTTTTAATCTGCCAGGAAGTTTCATTGATTTTTCTTTCATATGCCGACGCCTGCTTAAGGCAATTTTTGGACACATTATCTTATACTCTTATTCAGTTATTGGGATTAGCAGCCTCATTCACTTTCCGATTCTAAGTTCTTGTGTAGCAACTTGCTTGAAATGGGCACATGGCAGCTTACTTGGAAGTCAGAAGCACTTCCTATCTTCCTTTTTCTCTTTGAAACGATGGGCAATATTCATTAGTTTTCATTGAGCCTGGCTGGTGGGTGCAGGCTTCAACTGCAGGAGCGCATCTTCCCGCCGTTTTTAAAATCAAGTCTTTTGATTGGTACTGTAGGATCGCGTGTAGAACCTTCAAACACATTCTGAAACTTGATTGTGAAAGAACTGAGGCCAACGACAGCTTGTGCATGAATGCATTACGTATCTGTATCTCAGAATAACCGAGTTCAATCTATGGAGCAGAATGAAGATACGAAGACACCCACCACCTTGGCCTTCTTGGCGTACTTTGGTGCCATGTCGTCAAGAATCGGAAGAGTCCTCGAAAGATACGACATCAAGTGTGTTTTCCGACCATCTGCAAAACTGAGGAACCTGTTAGGTTCGGTTAAGGATGTTCTCGGTCTGAGGAAACGTGGTGTGTACTAGATTCTTTGTCAGTGTGGGGTGGCATATATATGTCAGACATGTCGCACAGTACAAGAACGTTGCGATGAACATCAGCGTCATATACGCCTACGCCAACTGGAGAAGTCGGCAATTGCAGAACACTGTCTGAACACAGGACATCACATGATTTATGAAAAGACGGAAGTTTTATCCCCAGCATCCTCTTTCTGGGGTTGCGTCATTAAGGAAGCAATACATATCCGTACAGCTGATAACCTTATCAACAGGGCTGCGGGATTTCAATTGAGTACAGCCTGGAACCCTGCATTGGCCGCTGTTAAATCACGACGAGAAAGCAAAGAGCTTTCGATAATAGACCCGTCATAACTATGACAGCATGTTAGTAAACACAGCGTCAGCGCACGCGCAGAACGGCCACTCTGCGTTTCCCGGCAGAGGGCGTTTGAGTCTGGCACCATCTATTTGCAAATTTTTTCGCATGCGTGGTTTCTCGCGCCTGCGCAATCTTCACGCGCGTGCTCTATATACAGTGGCCTCGACATGCGGATCTTGTCAGTCGTACCTAGACACCAGCGAGGTTCAACCACCTGATGATGTCGGACAGTTGCTCCGAGGAAATATTGTGGGATTTGCACAACGTCATCCGGCGGCACACCCGTGAAGACTATTTACAACACACCCGCCGGGAAAGCCTGAAGAGTCATATCCCAGGCATGTTAAATACGGTTCATGTCTGGAAAATATGCTGCCAAGTCTAGTCGAACGATGTTGTTATCCTGAAGGAAGTCATTCGCAAGATGTGGACGATGGCGGAGCGAATTGTCGTCCATGAAGACGAATGCCTCTCCAATATCCTGCCGATATGGTTGCGCTATCGGTCGGAGGATTGTATTCAAGTCTCGTACAGTCATTCCGGCGCTTTCCATGACCACCAGCGGCGTACGTCGGCCCCACATAGTGCCACCCCAAAACAGCAGGGAATCTCCACCTTGCTGCACTCACCGGACAGTGTGTCGAAGGTGTTCAGCCTGACCAGGTTGCCTCCAACTACGTCTCCGACGATTGTCTGGTTGAAGGCACATGCGACACTCATCGGTGAAGAGAACGTGATGCCAATCCTGAGCGGTCCATTTGGCATGTTGTTGGGCCCATCTGTACCTCGCTGCATGGTGTCTTGGTTGCAAAGATGGACCCCGCCATGGACGTCGGGAGTGAAGTTGAGTATCAAGTAGCCTATTGCGCCAAGCTTGAGTCGCAACACGACGTCCTGTGGCTACACGAAAACCATTATTCAATATGGTGGCGTAGCTGTCGGGGTTCTCTGAGCCATAATCCGTCGTTAGCGGTTATCCACTGCAGTAGTAGCCCTTGGGTGGCCTGAGCGAGGCATGTCATCGTCATTTCCTGTGTACATGTCCGAGCAACATCGATTTGGTTCGCTTCGAGACGCCTGGGCACTTGCCGTGTTGGGCCCATCCTGGGACAAAGTAAAAATGCGGACGCAATCGAACCGCGGTATTGACCGTCTAGGTATGGTTGAACTACAGATGACACGAGCCGTGTACCTCCTTCCTGGTGGAATGACTGGAACTGATCGGCTATCAGACCCCATCCGTCTAACATGCGCTGCTCATGCATGGTTGTTTACATCCTTGGGCGGGTTTAGTGAAATCTCTGATCAGTCAAAGGGACTGTGTCTGTGATACAATATCCACAGTCAGCGTCTATCCTCAGTAGTTCTTGGAACCGGGGTGATGCAAAACTTTTTTTGATGTGTGTATATATTAGGAAGCGATTCGGAGTCACGCCAAGAGGGAGTGCGTTGTATGAGAGCAAGTGATTTCTGAATGCATTTTTAGGTTTACAGCCAGCATGCTTGTTACTCAAATGAAAGGCGGAAGATTCAGTTTAGTTTTCATTTACTTCGAGTCGCCGTACATTAAAAGATTCATCTAGAGTTCGCAAATCCTGGGTAAGGGTCGTTTATAAGTCGTTGTAAAATCACTAGACTGCGCCACCAAAGCTAGGTCATCGAACTAGGTAAATGATCTTGCTTTAATTTTTGTTAAGTCGACAACATATAAATTAAAAAGTGATTGGGATCGTTGTAGTAGTCTGTCACTTGAATTGTAGACCTTGCTTACTTGACCATTTAGGAGAACTTGAAATTTCCTGTTGGACAGCATGTTGTTGAGTAGTTGCACTGTTGTTTTACATGGAATTCCTCTTAAGAACTTTAGAAACAATCCTTTCCGCCACACTGTCTATGCTGGTTTTGAGTAAATAAATACGGCCGTTGTTTTCTTCTGATCGTCGAAACACTTCTCTGTATAAGTCGGCAACGTTAGCACTTGATCGTTACAGCTTTAGTCTGGTCTAAAGTCAGCCTGTTGCAAAGGAATTCGCTTCAAGATAGCTGGTGCTATTCTGTTGTAGAGTACCCTGTCCGACAGTTTATGGCAAACACTTAGAAGTGCAACAGGTCTATAGTCTTCCGGTTTTTTACCAGATTTTGACTCAGGATGGTAATTATTTTCTTTTTCTTAAAAAGATTTGGCAGTGCACTTATTACGAGGATTTCGTTAGACAGGGCAGCTACCCACTACACTGCACCTTGACGAAAATGTTTCAGTAACTCAGGCTATACGGCATCAAAACCAGCCGCTTTAGCAGGTTTCAAGCTGTCAAAGTCTGAAATAACTTCTGCTGTAGGATTTTTTGTGCATATTTGGAAGTCTGTGCTTCAGACGCTTTAGACATTACTTCTTCTTTCATACCTCCGACTTTCTGTCTATTTTTCTTCTTGGCGTTCTTTCTAGATTGACAATCATAGTTACTGTTTTGTTAGGATTTATTTTGTATTATTTTGGCATTACCTACTTTCTTAGTAGGTTCGATGCTTTCTTGATCGAGTGTTGGAAAGACACATTGTCGGTTAGATCCCTCCATTTATTTTGCCTAGCTGAGATCAACTCATCTGCTACCTCGTTATCCTGAGTCATTTTAAATTATTCATATAATTCTGCAATCTAGGACTCCTTCTGGGGATATAATATTCCCTGTAGAAATGGTTCAAATGGCTCTGAGCACTATGGGACTCAACTGCTGAGGTCATTAGTCCCCTAGAACTTAGAACTAGTTAAACCTAACTAACCTAAGGACATCACAAACATCCATGCCCGAGGCAGTATTCGAACCTGCGACCGCAGCGGTCTCGCGGTTCCAGACTGCAGCGCCTTTAACCGCACGGCCACTTCGGCCGGCTATTCCCTGTAGACCCTTGGAATATGTTTTTTGGCAGTGGAATGAATTAGTCTGTCAAAGCCGTTAATACCTAGCTATAGGTGGAGTAAGCTGGATAGTATAGTGAAAAGAACGTTTCCCAGTTAGCTTCTTGAAAGTTCCATCCTGGCTTTGTTATATATTTCGCTATTTGGATTTGGAGTCCAATGTTCATTAAAACAGGTCGGCGTTGGCTTCTAGGAAACTCACTAAGCAACTTCGTGTTCTTCTCCAAAGGTTATCCTTTGTTGTAAGTTGTAATAAAACAGAGTTCTGGGTTGTAGTCTTGATCCCCTGTAGCTGAGTGGAATGTCCCTTAGTCCTTCCCGTCGAATAATAAGAAAAGGTGTTCCATTTCAGCCCATTTCGTTACCTGTACACCATCTTCGTTCAAGGTTCTGTAGCCCCATTGTGTATTATGGCTTATTCGAAATTTCTCCCCAAAGAGGATGATGTAGGGGATGAAAGCCTTTTGAAAATACAGAAGGTGTTGGAATTTGAAAAGAACATAAAATTTCGATTAAAAAAAAGAGTGCAGATGTTACACTCTATGTGAACGATGTAGCTGACGCTAAGTTACACAACTGGCCATTAAAACTAATACACCAAGAAGAAATGCAGATGATAAACGGGTATTCATTGGACAAATATATTATACTAGAACTGACATGGGATTACGTTTTCACGCAGTTTGGGTGCATACATCCTGAGCAATCAGTACCCAGAACAACCACCTCTGGCCATAATAACGGCCTTGATACGTCTGGGCATTGAGTGAAACAGAACTTGGATGTCTTGTACAGGTGCAGCTGCCCATGCAGCTTCAGCACGATACCACAGCTCATCACGAGTAGTGACTGGCGTATTGTGACGAGCCAGTTGCTCGGCCACCACTGACGAGGCGTTTTCAATTGGTGAGAGATCTGGAGAATGTGCTGGTCAGGGCAGCAGTCGAACGTTTTCTGTATCCAGAAAGGCCGGTACAGGACCTGCAACATGCGGTCGTGCATTATCCTACTGAAATGTAGGGTTTCGCAGGGATCGATTGAAGGGTAGTGCCATGGGTCGTATCACATCTGAAATGTAACGTCCACTGTTCAAAGTGCCGTCAATGCGAATAAGAGGTGACCGAGACGTGTAACCAATAGCACCCCATACCATCACGCCGGGTGATACGCCAGATGGCGCTGACGAATACACGCTTCCAATGTGCGTTCACCGCGATGTCGCCAAACACGGATGCGACCATCATGATGCTGTAAACAGAATCTGGATTGAACCGCAAAAATAACGTTTTGGCATTCGTGCACCCAGGTTCGTCGTTGAGTACACCACCGCAGGCGCTCCTGTCTGTGATGCAGCGTCAAGGGTAACCGCAGCCATGGTCTCCTAGCTGATAGTCCGTGCTGCTGCAAACGTCGTCGAACTGTTCGTGCAGATGACTGTTGTCTTGTAAACGTCCCCATCTGTCGACTGAGGGATCGAGACGTGGCTGCACGATCCGTTACAGCCATGCGGATAAGATGCGTGTCATCTCGACTGATAGTAATACGAGGTCGTTGGGATGCAGCGCGGCGTTCCGTATTACCCTCCTGAACCCACCGATTCCATATTCTGCTAACATTCATTGGATCTCGACCAATGCGACTAGCAATGTCGCGATACGATAAAGCGCAATCGTGACAGGCTACAATTCGACCTTTATCAAAATCGGAAACGTAATGGTATGTATTTCTCCTCCTTACACGAGGCATCACAACAACGTTTCACCAGGCAACGCCGGTCAACTGCTGTTTGTGTATGAGAAATCGGTTGGAAACTTTCCTCATGTCAGCACGTTGTAGGTGTCGCCACCGGCGCCAACCTTGTGTGAATGCTCTGAAAAGCTAATCATTTGCATATCACAGCATCTTCTTCCTGTCGGTTAAATTTCGCGTCTGTAGCACGTCGTCTTCGTGGTGTAGCAATTTTAATGACCAGTAGTGTAATATGTAACATGTACAAAAGCCAAGAAACAGTGGAAGACCAAGAAGGAAATATTCGGATTAAAAGGAATGTAAGGGATGTAGTCTTTCATCCCCACTGTTTAATCTATACATCGAATAAGCAATGAGGAAAGTAAAGAAAAGGCTCAAGAGCTGCATTAAAATTCAAGATGAAAGCGTATCAATGAGAAGATTCATTGATGACATTGCCATCCTCAGTGAAAGTGAAGAAGAATTACAGGATCTGCTGAATAGAATGAACAGTGTAATGAGTACAGAATATGAATTGAGAGAACATCAAAGAAAAAACGAAATTGATGAGAAGTTTCAGAAATGGAAACAGCGAGAAACAATGTCGGTGACCACGAAGTAGATGGAGTTGAGGAATTCTGCTACATAGGCAGCAAAGTAACCCACGACAGACCGAACAAGGAGAACATAAAAGAAAGACTAGCACTAACAAAAAGGCATTCCTGCCCAAGAGAAGTCTGCTAATATCAAACAAAGGCCTTAATTTGGGAATGAATTTCCTGAGAATGTAGTTTTTTGGCAGAGAATTGTATGGTAGCGAAACATGGACTGTGGGAAAACCGGAAAAGATGACAATCAAAGCATTTGAGATATGGTGCTACAGTAGAATGTTGAAAATAAGGTGGATTGATAAAGTAAGGAATGAGGAGGTTCTCTGGAGAACCGGCAAGGAAAGGAATGTATGGAAACACTGAGAGGAGGAAGGGATGGGATAGTAGGACATGTGTTACGACATTGGAATAATTACCATGGTAGTGGAGTGAGCTGTAAAAGGTAAAAACTGTAGAGGAAAATAGAGATTGGAACACATCCAGCAAATAATTGAGGACATAACAGTTTCGAATACTTTATACGGACCAGATTATGGCCATTGAAGGGGCGATTGTGCCATCTGTAACCTACGTGAGAGCTAGAGCATAGTTCTTTATGTACGAACGGTTTTGTCTATGTCATGCCGAGAACCTTGTGTTTGGCAGGGCTTCGCCTTATGTTCATGCACCTATTGCGACTGAAGAACGTATGTCATGTTGCTCGTCGTTTCTTCCGGTGGTGGAGCAAAAAGCACTGCCAGTAGCTGCAGTGTTTCCCTATAAACCGTGAGTACTAGAATCACCTGGGACGGGCCCAACTGAGACAGTTCTTTATGTTATACCGACAAGCATGACGGAGTCCAGTACTCTCGAATCATTGCCTATAACGCGCCAATAAGAAGCTTCTCTAAATTGTAGCCGTGCGGTCTAGGGCGTCTCGTCACGGTCCACGCGGCTCCCCCCGTCGGAGGTTCGAGTCCTCCCTCGGGCATGGTGTGTGTGTCGTCCTTATCATGAGGTAGTTTAAGTTAGGTTAAGTAGTGTGTAAGCTTAGGGACCGATGACCTCAGCAGTTTGGTCCCCTAAGACCTTGCCACAAATTTAAATTTCTAAATTGTAGCAAATCCGTAACACCTTGTGCACTATGTAGCTGTAACATACCTGAACAAAATTTAACTGAAGTGCAAAGCACCTTTGATTCAGCTTAAAACAGATTACTTTATATCAGAATGAATGACCTGTGAGTTCGTCTTGTGGCTATCTTGTGGCTATCTTTCCCTCTTATGTCTGAGTGTGATTAGCATGGCAACACACGTACACACTCCCATGTGCTAATACAATAATAAATACAAATATATAGGCACATTAATAGAAATATATACCAGAAAGTCTGTTGTAATGATAATAACTGGGAGGTTAACTGTTTGATTTTGAAAATGGCACTGAGGTCGGGTATATTAATTATATTTGATGTAGTGTTACAGCGAGAACAAGTGAACAGATATGCCCTACTAACGTGTCTTTTGAGTATTACACGGAATATTCAGATCAAAAATAATGACAGAATACTGCCTACTGAAACATCGATTGCATATAATATGGAAAAATTCACCAGAATAATGTTATTGCTGTTTAGAATGACACTTAATGCAGTAAATGACAAAAGTACTTCTGCACTGATATGTGGAATCCGTAGTGGCTCTGAGGTAAACGTTGAAGTTTGTTTCTTTACTATACATTAGTTCACTCAGAAAGCAGTTACTCCCATGATGACTTCCTTAATACTAGATAACGATTCGGTTTTTCACGCGACGTAGAACAAAACTGGCGGCTGGGTGTGACGCTTCATATTGTTGTCTACGGGCACGTCCACAATCAAGAAAGGTGTAACGTCCTTTTTCTATGCACAGCCAGTATTCTTCACCTCGTCGAGATACATGAAAGCAAGCCGACACAACACTGTCTGTCATTGCACTCAATATTTTAAATACTAAAATTATTCTTTTCTAAAAGTTTTCTTTTTGCAAAACAGTTAATACCAGTTAGCACCACAGTGAGAAATGTGGTTCAGTTGTTGTTCAGTTGTTGCAAGTTTGCTTTTGTCCACGACTGAAATTTTTCTGGGTGATAACCGCGTTTTGATAATGAGCGCGAGTCAGCGCTTTTTCGACTGTCCACGCCTGCCAACATGCTACAATAGAAACCTAATTTGATTTCAAGGTCAAGAGTTGATTTCGCTCATACTAAGCGAGCTGGCAACCGTTCATTTACTGTAATTTCCAAAAAGAGTCAAAATTAATTCATCATTTCGGACCAAAATTTCACTAGCTAGTTACTGTATTATTTTGTACATTGTTTATTTCTGAGGATTGTTATTGCGCGAAGTAATCGCACAATAACGATGAAGTTGTGACAGAACCTGACTTCTTCCGGGTAGTACTTTCACTTCGGATTCGATGCCTATCGCAAGTTAATATGAAACCATTAGCAACACGGTAATTCTTTAATTACTATACCATCCGTAGAGGAAAGGGGGTGTTATAGGCTCATTCAACACAGTTTATTTAATATGATTTGCTACGATGGATAGTCATACTTAAGCCCGATAGTAAATGTCTGAACAGGGTGTATGATCGAAAATCAAAGAAATTTACTTTTAATTAGCCCAGCTTCCAATGAAGTTAACAGTTTCACGCAGTGGTGCATGAACTTAAGAGTTATGAGTATTCAAAACTACAACGCTAACGTCTCGCGCACTAACATGTCGAACAATGACTCCCCGGCGCTAAGGACTCACTGACGCTAGAGACTAACAGACGCGAAAGACGTTAACAATACGTGTCTTGGGTTTATATAATAGTTATGAAACAGGAGGGACGTTCTTTGGAAACTTTTTGAATAAAGCCCGTTGCTACTTTGGATATAATACTCTGTTCCATTGGCCCTTTTTATTATTTAATTTAATTTTTCTGCCTTAAAACGAGAATTCCTGATTTTATATGAAACTTGGTAATTTTGCATGGCCAGTTCGAATAAATTTTAATTTCAGAAAAGACTAGGTGTGTAACGAGGGGCTACACAGCCCCCCCCCCCCCCCCCAACGACGATGATTATTTTAATCAGGTTGAAATCGTTTAACTTAACCGCGAGATATGCTAACATTACGTCTATTCATATTTTCTCTGTGAAGGTTGGGGTTCTTCGTTACCTATGTTTGACTTTGACTTAGGATTCTTTCTTTTTTTGTGGATCGGGTTTTGGATCTTTGCTTGGGACCTCGTTTTTTTTTTTATTTCTTCTTTCCTTTTTGTGATCGAGTGGCAATATGTTACATATACGTATATGAGTGGGCGATATGACACGAGTACAAAAATTGTACAATAGTTTTAATACATTTTCCTTGTATACGAGAGTCTTTATTACGGACTAACTTAAATATTTAAAAGTATGATTCAAATGTTAAATATTTCCATTTTTTCTAGCGTTAAATATTTCATTGAGTTAATATCAGTACTGAATAAGTCAATTTAAAGTTAGCTATAAATTTCATCTTATATACTAGACACGACTTAAATATTCACTCTGCGTCTATTACTGAATAGCTCAGTATATACTAATTACACATTCCATTCTACGTGTAATTTTAAATATTTCATTAACAATCTTGGGACTTGATTGTAGTCTTGTCTGTTGTTTTGCCCGGCGTGGTCTGCGATGTCCGTTCATCTCGCCGCCCCTGTGCGGCTGCTGCACAGAGTGGCCGTTCGGGTTCTGCGGGCCATCTGTGCGCTTGCAGCGGTGGTACGTAGGGAATGTGGGTAATCTACGTCATCTTTTGTTGTGACGCCTCTTCAGTAGATAACCAACACGACTTTTTCATTGTTTGACTCGTGTTGCCTCTTATTGTGGCTTGCAGCATGAAATCAATTTTTGTGTCGCTCTTCAGCGGCTAAGCAGCACAACGATTTCATAATCTGACTCATGTTGCCTCTTATTATAGATTTCAACATGATTGTATATGTTGTGCCGCATCTTCGGTGGCTAAACAGTACAATGTTTTCATTATTTGACCCATGTTTTCTCTTTTTGTAGATTGCAAACAAACACATCGTAACAATGGCTCTTCGCCCATGCCATTGGGTGAGTGACAGGGTTTTCAGAGCTTCCTCCCGCCCTCCACCCCCCCCCCACCCCCCACCCCCTCGGTGGGATGTGGTGGCTATTTGGAAACTTCCAATGACACTGAGCATCGTTCGGCGCGTTGTTTGGCAATCAACAGGTGCAAGTTCGGCATGAGGAAATGGGCGGCTGGCGTGTTAGGAGGACACGCGTCCTCTTGGGTGGAAATGTCCATCGGAAGTTCACCGTGGTGCTGAGAGATCCCATCGGCTGGCGACTGTGTCGTGGGCTCATTGGCTGAGGTCATCTTTCGTTTCTTATCCCTCTTTGGGGACCGGTGTTTCCGAGGGTGCGTCTCTTGTGTCAGATGGCGGGAGCGAGCCCGACGTCCAGGCCCGAGCGCAGCCGTGGGCACATCCATCGCACCGACTTCCAATCCGCCATGAGGCTTCTCTTCACCTCCTCCTGGAGCCGCCTGAATCTGAGGGAGGACTGTGTTAGCGTCGCTTGCCCCTCGTATTTCCATCTTGACGTCGCTGCTTGCGAAACATCCTGTAAGTGGTCGGGCAGTAAATTTGACTGGGACCCGTCTAGAGCGCCGCTGCATACGTGAGAAGGAAAGATGTCATAGTGGTGGGAGGCATCAGATCCGTTCTCGGAGCTGCGCAATCCGTCGCTGCAGACACGCTGAGCGTACATGGCTCTCTTTTTCGCAACCCGAGCAGGTCTTTGGCTGGCCGTCGTATATGATGATCGCCCTGCATACCCCGATGGAGAAGTAAGACGGACACCCTTACTGAGGTCAATGCGTACTTCTCGCACTCCATTCAATACAGGTTGGGTGGTAAATTGTGCCAACTTCTCTGCGACTTGGCTGTGTATCGTTACATAGGGCCTTAATACAGCCATCACATTGACGGGAGTTTAAATACGCAGATCGTATTGAGCCTGAGACCAGTATGATCCGCAGTCACTGGACCAATATTGCCGTCCGAACGTCGTAGATGAGATCGGTGAAAGTAAGCTTCACATCGTATCGAAGAAATCGTTCTATTTCAAGCGCTTTGGGACATGCATATTCTTTCGAGAAACTCAACTTCAGCGTCGATTACTATTATGAGTTGGCCATTTACTTCAAAAGAAACTCACTAGCGCTAAAGTCGCTGTAGCACGTAAACACCTCGAAAGTGCGTGCCGCGGCGAGAACGCAAACAGCCCCCTTCTCACCGCTTTGCCAGAGAAGGTAGGCTGTTAACCGCTGCACTATTGAGCAGATGTGCTGACCACTACGCCATCCGCACACTGTGGTCATCGCAAATGCACGGGCTGTCCTGGTACGCCTTACCTCAGACCCAAGGTCTCAGTTTATCCACACATTACTTATGCAGTGCCTGTTGCCGATCACTCCATTAGTCGCGGCATTTCGCCTATTCCTGTAAGGATTCGAGCGTGGTGTGTATCCGCACTGAAGTGATCAATTAGTCGTCTTCGCCTTAGTTACGTATGTGGTGTCTGTTCTTTCGGACATATTCAAAAGGACTAGCACCATTTTGATACTGCAGCCACTATGATTCGAAACACAAAGAAATTAATGACATCAGCTGCTAGTGGGACTGATTTAAATCACTGTGGAAAGTTGAAAATTTGTGGCAGACTGGGATCGGACCCGGGTCTCTTGCTTATTTGGCAGAAGCACCGAGCATTGCACATCCAGATTCGGTGGTCAACACAACTGAACGGACTACGATAGCACGCCTCCCAGCAGATCCAGATACTCGAGTTATCCACACACTGCTCATGTAGTGCCCCTCCCTCATTATTTCATTACTCGCGGCGTTTCGCCGATTCATGTAAGCGTTCGAGCGTGGTGTGTGTCCGCACTGAAATGAACAGTTGTTCGTCGTTCCTTTAATGACATGTATGATGTTGTTCTTTCGAACATGTCGCCTTTGCGATGAGGCATTACAAAATATTCAATGACGTAATGCTTGTTGTTCGTTGGTCTTTCAGATACTACAGACATGTTAATTTTGCGTCAGTTATTAGATCTAGAGAGAGTATACTTTTTTAAAAATTTGAAATTTTGTTCCCCATTGCGAGCTCTGGTTAAAACTTGGACGTGAGCAGATGAAATTTACACACTTTTTTCTGGTTAGAGCATAAAACCAGTTTTATTGGCCCATTTTTTCCAGCTGTAGTACAGTCGCTGTATGGCCGAGTGAAGAGTAGAAACTTGAAAAGCGATCCATAAACGATGATCTTATAAGCGGGCTTCTGACTACAGACGAGAAGCCATTGACACCTATTGCAAACAGTTTTATACTGAGCACACTGCCTTGGGGAGCTCCATTCTCCTTAGTAAAGCGGTCACGTAGCGTATCGCCAATGCTATAGTGGAAGAACCTTTCTCCAAGGAAGGACTGAATAAAAAGTAGCATACCTCTCCACAGTAAATTATGTGCACTGTAATCTCCCCTTAAGAGGATTTCCTTGAAAGGCTCTTTCAGTTCGTTTTTGTCCATCGGATGGTATGGTGGAGGGTGTAAAGAACACACTGCGATGTTACCAGTTGTGAGAACATCCACTGCCACTGCGAGTACGTCCGTCGCTAGGGCGACTGAAGAGAAATGGAATCTGACGGCCGCGCGGGATTAGCCGCGCGGTCTAGGGCGCTGCAGTCATGGACTGTGCCGCTGGTCCCGGCGGAGGTTCGAGTCCTCCCTCGGGCATGGGTGTGTGTGTTTGTCCTTAGGATAATTTAAGTAGTGTGTAAGCTTAGGAACTGATGACCTTAGCAGTTAAGTCCCATAAGATTTCACACACATTTGAACATTTGGAATCTGATAAAAACAACCGCTCCCGTCTTTAGTCCTTTCTCTGGTAAGATCGTTCTTCCTTGTGGGATTGTAGGCCCTTAACACAGGTGTCTTCACATATAAGAAATGGCAGAACAGACACAGTGATTACAGTACTGCATGTGTAAAATGTGTACATTAATAACTAAGTCATTAGCACAGTTAACAGCATAATGCTTCAGTATATAGGAAACTAGGCAGTGACCATTACGAAATATTCACACATGCTGTGACACGAGAGGGGACAAGACAAGCCTAGACCAGACACTCCTAATACACAAACTAGACTGGGAGTCTGATGACTTTTAAGACAATACAAACCAAAAATTTCACTTTCCTACAGCACTAATCGATCAGACAACAAACTGAGAATGAAACCACCATTGAACGAAACGGTTCTGACACCCCGCAGAAAATCTCTATCAATATGCAACGGTTAAATGAAAGGACGGTTGCAATCAAGGAAAAGGAGCCCGTGTATTGCATCTTAAAGAGATGAGATGGAGGATAAAGAATCATGAAATTCACTGTCCTGATTACATTACAAATGAAAGAGTCTCCTGTTTACAAGAAAAAAACAAAGAAAAATCACATGATTTCATCGAAATGTAGCTAAATGGCAATAGCTGTGGAATGCGTTACAAATTTCTGACAGAGTGAATAACACGTCCTTGATCTTGACAACATTAACCCAGGCTGACGGTGCCACAACAAAAGAGTGGATTTATACAGTTAAATTTGTAGGCCCTACTATACAGACTTCTCCATGATGCGATCGAACGACGAATTAACCTGCGTACATTACACTATGAACCGAGGTAGAAATGTGACACACGACTGCCACTGCCACCTGACCATACGCAAGTAGAAGTCACGTTAGCAATCGCAGCTCTGAAGCAATAACCGGTAGAAAACAGTACTCACTCACAAGTACGACAGCACATCTCTCATACCTTATCTTCTAAATAAACAGAGGTACTAAACTAGCCTCGTGGCTGGGAAGATGTCATGAAGCCTCTAAACCGGCAACCATCGATACCAAGCAATACTTGGTTAATAATCAGAAGGTTCTAAAATATACCAGCCGACTGCCACTTCAAATAGACTAGCTAAGGTGCAGTTCAGATCAAAGCGGTACCGTGTTTTGTGACACAACGGCCTTAACCACTGATGGCATGCGTACATGTGCGTTCACGTGTGGCCATTAACAAAGACAGTAACTCTAAGTAATTAAAAATCATACAGACTCTGGACCCATTCCTTACGACTAATATGCTAGTGAAAGTCTATTTTTGCTATTAATTTAATTTGAAGTATGTAAAAATTTATATCCAAATTGTTCCCACAGAAAAAACAGGTCACAGAAAGGGGCAACAATAGCCAAATTCCCTACGTACTGCAGAACATTGTTCCACTGATTTCTGATTGATCATTATAAGAGAGTGTACGTAATGCGTAAAAATAGTAACTGCCGTTAAGACCTGCTAGAAATTCAACTGCTCCTTCTTCCTCAGTAGGACCCAATGATACAAAAAACGACCATATTTACGGCGGTTGGTGCTAAGGCTGGATAAGCGACCTCTATGTATCAAAACATTGTCTGCATTCTGTATCACGGGAGGCAGAAATTGGGCATTGCCATTTCCAGCAGTTGGCATGAAATCTAATTTTAAGGGTTTGGAACTTACCTATGAGCTGTCACTCTCAGATCATATAGCTCCAGTGAACGTTCGCATCACCGAAACTACCTCAACTTCAGTGGATACACTTGGAAGATGTTGACGGAGATTCAGATCAGCTCTTGGTACTTTCTGCTTGGGGTTATGATACAGTTTTACTGTCCAATGCCTTGGACAAAAGCTTTTAATGTTATACGCGGTTAAACCGAAATAACATTGGGCAAGGGGAGTGGGGCAATCTGTCAGATGCTGCAGACCGACATGTTCATTGACATGTTATGGTAAGGAGTCACATCGAATACTCTCGTCCACCTCCCCTTTGTCGCTTCAGTCGTTCTCTCATGCGTTCAACTCTCTCTCCCATCTCCCTGATCTACCTCGAGATTATCCGTTCATAGTGTCATTCTCAGTGTAAAAGCAGAATTTAGCCACCAGTGTAATAGCATGTGACGACTACCCAGTTTTGTACCTTATCAGTAATGACAGTTTGTTTTAACTAATTATCAATCTACTGCATTTTATTTCCTGCTCTAACTTCTTGGTATCTTTGTTAGTGTTGAAACATGTCGGTCAGTTTGACTCTGTCGATTAACTGACCAACTGGTTTCATGTAATGCTACTTATGGCATCCTGACAGAGAAGGGATAATAATGCTCACCATAAATGACTAAGCAATTGCAAGATAGCATTCAGTAATACCTCATGCATGCTCCCACCGTGCTTTAAGGCAGTGGTACTCAATTTCAATCAAGTATGAAGAGAATTAGTTTTTATCTCTTGTTAAATTGTTTATAAGTTTTCAGCGACACACAAGCCTACGAAACAGCCAAGATGAGACACTCTGTTCAAAATATGACCCCTAGAGTGCACCCACCTCGCCATGGCCAAGGGTCTAGTTGGCATCGCTGGGATGCAAAATGCCCTGGAGAGGCACACAGCGCTGTTCATCTCTGAGTGGTGGTATCAGAAACTGCAGTGGTCTTTTCGCAGCTTAGTGGGCCTCCAGACCGGCGCCAATTCAATAATCGCGAGGTATCTTGCCTTTAGTAGACGTGCACCTTGGTGACTCTCTCACAAGCAGAGTGAGAGAGAGGCTCTTCTATGATTGGTGTAGCTATTCTTCCCGAGCTGTTCCTCAGAATTTCACCCCTGCGCCGACCAGACTGTAGCCACACCTACTGAAGGAGTTGCTGTGCAGTGACAGACGTTAGACGTTGCTCGTGGTCGCATTCCTGTGCTGAAAAAATACTGTGACAACAAACTGGCACCACATAGTAACGAAAACCATAAAATTTTCCTCTCATGGCTGTTAAAATCTGATTGGCTACTCAATAAACTTCATGTGGAAGAGGGCAGCAACTTTGAGGTTCCTTCGCCTGACTTGTGCACCGGTGGGTTTACGATTTTGATTGACGAAGCAAGCAATGCATTTTTCTAAGGAGAGGCTAGGTGAAACTGAAATGAAAGATACAAAAAACATTCTGGTGCGAAGCTGTGAGTGAGGCAGAAGGGTATTCCAGTGTTAGGCTCTGACAGGAGCAGAGAATTTGGCGCTGGCAGGCTTCAATCCTGGCGCACAACCCTGAGTGGCAGACTCCGAGTCCATGAGAGCAGAGTTTGATGGGTACTGACGCTGCGTTCACCTTACGATGGCGAGCGTTATGTTTGGTACGTACTAAATTGATAAATAGCACGCTAGGCCCCAGCCAACTTTGTAAAGCCTGGCGGATCTCATGGAAGCCCGGGTTTCACTTAGGTTCATTCTATTATTTAAGATTTTTGCTTCTCTTTAACTCCCAAATGAACGACAGATTCGTGATTGTTTGTACACTGCCGAGCAAATGTAATTTCACCTCAAGCACGCATAAATACCATTTGTGTAGTACAAATATGACCACAGCAACTGTTTTTGTCCTGTCGTCTTGCGTAGTTTTTGGCCTAGCTCATTCCAACGTAAATACTTCGTTTTGCCCTGTGAGTTTTCTTCGTAGCTCAGCCCTAGTTTACCACAACACTTTCTCATGTTTCATTAAAGATGGCAGTCAATATTCAAATGTCTCTTTGAGATGCAAATGCACTACTGGCCATTAAAATTGCTACACCACGAAGATGACGTGCTACAGACACGAAATTTAACCGACAGGAAGAAGATGCTGTGATATGCAAATGATTAGCTTTTCAGAGCATTCGCACAACGTGCTGACGTGAGTAAAGTTTCCAACCGATTTCTCGTGCACAAATAGCAGTTGACAGGCGTTGTCTGGTGAAACGTTGTTGTGATGCCTCGTGTAAGAAGGAGAAATGCGTACCATCACGTTTCCGACTTTCATAGAGGTCGGATTGTAGCCTATCGCGATTGCGGTTTATAGTGTCGCGACATTGCTGTTCACGTTGGTCGGGATACAATGACTGTTAGCAGAATATGGAATCGGTGGGTTCAGGAGAGTAATGCGGAACGCCGTGCTAGATCCCAACGGACTCGTATCACTAGCAGTCGAGATGACAGGCATCTTATCCGCATGGCTGTAACGGATCGTGCAGCCACGTCTCGATCCCTGATCCAACAGATGGGGACGTTTGCAAGACAACAACCATCTGCACGAACAGTTCTACGACGATTGCAGCAGCATGGAGTATCAGCTCGGAGACCATGGCTGCGGTTACCCCTGACGCTGCATCACAGACAGGAGCACCTGCGATGGTGTACTCAACGACGAACCTGGGTGCACGAATGGCAAAACGTCATTTTATCGGATGAATCCAGGTTCTGTTTACAGCATCATGGTGGTCGCATCCGTGTTTGGCGTCATCGCGGGGAACGCACATTGGAAGCGTGTATTCGTCATCGCCATACTGGAGTATAACCTTACGTGAAGGTATGGGGTGCCATTGGTTACTCGTCCCGGTCACCTCTTGTCCGCATTGACGGCACTTTGAACAGTGGACGTTACATTTCAGATGTGTTACGACTCGTGGCTCCACCCTTCGTTCGAGCCCTACATATTCGAAACCCTACATATCAGCACGATAATGCGCGACCGCATGTTGCAGGTCCTGTACGGGCCTTTCCGGACACAGAAAATGTTCGACTGCTGCCCTGGCCAGCACATTCTTCAGATCTCTCACCAATTGAAAACGTGTGGTCAATGGTGGCCGAGCAACTGGTTCATCACAATACGCCAGTCACTATTCTTGATGAACTATGGTATCTTGTTGAAGCTGCATGGGCAGCTGTACCTGTACACGCCATCCAAGCTCTGTTTGACTCAATTCCCAGGCGTATCAAGGCCGTTATCATGGTCAGAGGTGGTTGTTCTGGGTACTGTTTTCTCAGGATCTATGAACCCAAATTGCGTGAAAATGTAATCACATGCCATTTCTAGTATAATATATTTGTCCAATGAATACCCGTTTATCATCTGCATTTCTTTTTGGTGTAGTAATTTTAATGGCCAGTAGTGTAACTTGTAGAAGCCTTGCCGCTATTTTGATGTATATGAAAAATATTAAATCATTTAATGTATCGTGGACTGACAATTTACGTAATTAGAATAATTAGATCCAGTACCAATGCCATTAAAGTACACTATGTGATCAAAAGTATTCGGACATCTAGCTGAAAATGACTACAAGTTCGTGGCGCCCTCCATCGGTAAAGCTGCAATTCAGTATGGTGTTGGCTCACGCTTAGCCCTGATGACAGCTTCCACTCTTGCAGGCATACGTTCAGTCAGGTGCTGGAAGGTTTCTTGGGGAATGGCAGCCCATTCTTCACGGAGTGCTGCACTGAGGAGAGGTATCGATGTCGGTCGGTGAGGCCTGGCACGAAGAAGGCCTTCCAAATCCCAAAGGTGTTCTATTAGGCACAGGTCAGGACTCTGTGCAGGTCAGTCCATTACAGGGATGTTATTGTCGTGTAACCACTCCACCACAGGCCGTGCGTCATGAACAGGTGCCCGATCGTGTTGAAAGATGGAATCGCCATCCCCGAATTGCTCTTTAACAGTGGGAAGCAAGAAGGTGCTTAAAACATCAGTGTTGGCCAGTGCTCTGATAGTGACACCCAAAACAACAAGGGGTGCACGGCCCCTCCATGAAAAACACGACCACGCCATAAAACCACCGCCTCCGAATTTTACTGTTGGTAATATACACGCTGGCAGGTGACGATCACCGGCATTCGCCATACCCACACCCTGCCATCGGATCGCCACATTGTGTACCGTGATTAGTCATTCCACACAACGTTTTTTTCACTGTTCAAGCGTCCAATGTTTATGCTCCTTACACCAAGCGAGGCGTCGTTTGGCATTTACCGGCGTAATGAGTAGCTTGTGAGCAGCCGCTCGACCATGAAATCCAAGTTTTCTCACCTCCCGCCTGACTGTCATAGAACTTGCAGCGGATCCTGATGCAATTTGGAACTCCTGTGTTATGGTCTGGATAGATGTCTGCCTATTACACATTACGACTCTCTTCAGCATTCGGTGGTCTCTGTCAGTCAATAGACGAGGTCAGCCTGTACGTTTTTATGCTGTACGTGTTCTTTCACGTTTTCACTTCAGTATCACATCGGAAACAGTGGACGTAGGGATGTTAAGTAGTGTATGATGAAATAAAAGAAATTATTCAGATAGTGAAGGGAGACGAAAATGTAATAGTCATGGGTGACTGCAATTCGAGTGTAGGAAAAGGGAGAGAAGGAAACGTAGTCGGTGAATATGGATTGGGGCTAAGAAATGAAAGAGGAAGCCGCCTGGTAGAATTTTGCACAGAGCTCAACATAATCATAGCTAACACTTGGTTTAAGAATCATGAAAGAAGGTTGTATACATGGAAGAACCCTGGAGATACTAAAAGGTATCAGATAGATTATATAATGGTAAGACAGAGATTTAGGAACCAGGTTTTAAAATGTAAGACATTTCAAGGGCCAGATGTGAACTCTGACCACAACCTATTGGTTATGACCTGTAGACTAAAACTGAAGAAACTGCAAGAAGGTGGGAATTTAAGGAGATGGGACTTGGATAAACTGAAAGAACCAGAGGTTGTAGAGAGTTTCAGGGAGAGCGTAAGGGAACAATTGACAGGAATGGGGGAAAGAAATACGGTAGAAGAAGAATGGGTAGCTTTGAGGGATGAAGTAGTGAAGGCAGCAGAGGATCAAGTAGGTAAAAAGACGAGGGCTGGTAGAAATCCTTGGGTAACAGAAGAAATATTGAATTTAATTGATGAAAGGAGAAAATATAAAAATGCAGTAAATGAAGCAGGCAAAAAGGAATACAAACGTCTCAAAAATGAGATCGTCAGGAAGTTCAAATTGTCTAAGCAGGGATGGCTAGAGGACAAATGTAAAGATGTAGAGGCTTATCTCACTAGGGGTAAGATAGATAGTGCCTACAGGAAAATTAAAGAGACCTTTGGAGATAAGAGAACCACTTGTATGAATATCAAGAGCTCAGTTGGAAACCCAGTTCTAAGCAAAGAAGGGAAAGCAGAAAGGTGGAAGGAGTATATAGAGGGTCTATACAAGGGCGATGTGCTTGAGGACAATATTATGGAAATGGAAGAGGATGTAGATGAAGATGAAATGGGAGATACAATACTGGGTGAAGAGTTTGACAGAGCACTGAAAGACCTGAGTCGAAACAAGGCCCCCGGAGTAGACAACATTCCATTGGAACTACTGACGGCCTTGGGAGAGCCAGTCCTGACAAAACTCTACCATCTGGTGAGCAAGATGTATGAAACAGGCGAAATACCCTCAGACTTCAATAATAATACAATAATTCCAATCCCAAAGAAAGCAGGTGTTGACAGATGTGAAAATTACCGAACTATCAGTTTAATAAGTCACAGCTGCAAAATACTAACACGAATTCTTTACAGACGAATGGAAAAACTAGGAGAAGCCAACCTCGGGGAAGATCAGTTTGGATTCCGTAGAAACACTGGAACACGTGAGGCAATACTGACCTTACGACTTATCTTAGAAGAAAGATTAAGGAAAGGCAAACCTACATTTCTAGCATTTGTAGACTTAGAGAAAGCTTTTGACAATGTTGACTGGAATACTCTCTTTCAAATTCTATAGGTGGCAGGGGTAAAATACAGGGAGCGAAAGGCTATTTACAATTTGTACAGAAACCAAATGGCAGTTATAAGAGTCGAGGGACATGAAAGGGAAGCAGTGGTTGGGAAGGGAGTAAGACAGGGTTGTAGCCTCTCCCCGATGTTGTTCGATCTGTATATTGAGCAAGCAGTAAAGGAAACAAAAGAAAAATTCTGAGTGGGTATTCAAATCCATGGAGAAGAAATAAAAACTTTGAGGTTCGCCGATGACATTGTAATTCTGTCAGAGACAGCAAAGGACTTGGAAGAGCAGTTGAATGGAATGGACAGTCTCTTGAAAGGAGGATATAAGATGAACATCAACAAAATCAAAACGAGAATAATAGAATGTAGTCGAATTAAGTCGGGTGATGCTGAGGGAATTAGATTAGGAAATGAGACACTTAAAGTAGTAAAGGAGTTTAGCTACTTGGGGAGCAAAATAACTGATGATGGTCGAAGTAGAGAGGATATAAAATGGAGACTGGCAATGGCAAGGAAAGCTTTTCTGAAGAAGAGAAATTTGTTAACATCGAGTATAGATTTAAGTGTCAGGAAATCATTTCTGAAAGTATTTGTATGGAGTGTAGCCATGTATGGAAGTGAAACATGGACGATAAATAGTTTGGACAAGAAGAGAATAGAAGCATTCGAAATGTGGTGCTACAGAAGAATGCTGAAGATTAGATGGGTAGATCACATAACTAATGAGGAAGTATTGAACAGGATTGGGGAGAAGAGAAGTTTGTGGCACAACTTGACCAGAAGACGGGATCGGTTGGTAGGACATGTTCTGAGGCATCAAGGGATCACCAATTTAGTATTGGAGGGCAGCGTGGAGGGTAAAAATCGTAGAGGCAGACCAAGAGATGAATACACTAAGCAGATTCAGAAGGATGTAGATTGCAGTAGGTACTGGGAGATGAAGAAGCTTGCACAGGATAGAGTAGCATGGAGAACTGCATCAAACCAGTCTCAGTACTGAAGACCACAACAACAACAACAATGAAGCTAAACTGAAAGACAAAGATAGCTGATCATTTGCACATAGGATAACAACATCATCAGAAAATAGTTTAAACGGAGTAAAATCGTTATGATAAGGAAGACAGGGCAGTGAGTTACTGCGAACAGTATAGAGAAATAATTCTTTTCGTCAGAATTGACAGAAAACTAACGCCAACAACAACAGTTGAGATGTACGAGCCGACATCACAGGCAGAAGGCGGAGAGATTGAGTATGTGAGTGAACTGGACGGGTAACTCAGTGTCTAATGGAACAGAGAAATGTAATAATCACGTGGGATTGGTACCTTGCAGTAGGGGCAGCAATATAAGACAGAGTTGTCGAGGAATATAGTCTTGGCAATGAGAATGAGAGAGGAGAATGGCTCCTTGGGTTTTGCAAATAATTTTAGCGAGTAATAGCAAAAACACTGTTCGAAAATCACCAGAGGAGAAGGCAGCATAATTTTAAAAGGCCAGGAGAAAATGGAATAAACCACCTGGATTACATCATGGTGATACAGAAATTCTTAAATAAGATATTAAGTTGTAATGGGTACCCAGGGGCTAATGTAGGATCAGATTACAATTTAGTAATGATGAAGAGTTGACTGAAGTTCAAGATAATCGCCAGGAATAACCAACGTACTAGGAAGTGAGATACTGGACTGAGGAATGATGTGAGTACGAAGTTCTCTGAAGCTATAGATACAGCAGTAATAAATACCATAGCAGGTGGTTCAGTTTGGGAGGAATGGACACCTGTAAAACTGAAAATCACGGAAGTTGGACATACATATAAAGATATGAGGAAGGTAAATGTAGAGAAACAGCTGATCAGCGATGGAAGAAAATATGAAAATGTTCACGAAAAGAACGGAACCCCTCAGTACAGGTCATCTATAAATCAAGTACATATGAAATCCTAACTTGACCCATAAACCCTTGCCTTGTTTTGACAACTGAGAAGCTGAAGCTATGCTGCAGAGGTTGAAGGATGAGTGTTACATGTTAATATTACGATGCTAGTCAAACAAGTAGTTTGGAAGAGCGAGAAGGTCATCAAAGTTAATATCAATGCCTAGGAAATACGGAACTATCGGCGTCTGATAGGTGTGTTACGGGAATTGCGTGAAACTCTGTGGGAGAGAACCTCATAATCAACCGCAATCATTTCGATTAAATTTACTGCTACTGTTTCATTCAGTAAATTTGAAGCCATACGCTTTTAAAGGCAATTATTTCGCACTAATTAATTTTGTACAATTATTTTACGTGTGACCTTAAACCAAAGCGTCTGCGTTGAAAGCTAACAGCTATGAATATTACGTCGGCGTCTGTATCGTGCCAGGGTTATGTACACCATAAAGTATTAAGTGCGTGATAGCACGTTTTCTCTAAGTTACGTGTGAACGGATAAACTTAATTTTCTGTCATTAGTGTGTGTTTCACTTCGCAGAATTTTGGTTTTTGTGTAGTGTTCTGACAAACATCTACAGAACCTTCGAAATACTTGCCTCGGTTTTCAATGTAAAAGCAGTCGATCTGTTCCAAATTGTCTTGTTTTTACGGGTAACGAGACATATAATTACCCAGCAAACTTTTTCTATTAAGCACCAAACCAATAATGAATATCGTTATCAATTATAACTAATCTTCTAAGTAATTGTTCTTCGGGAATGTATATGAAAGACATAAGTGTCTACCAGCGAATGTTTTTAAGTTCCAGTTTTAGTCATAACCGTGGAGTAATTCAGTAGTACCGTTCATTATAAACAAAGAATCTCTTAGAATTTTCTTAAAAGATGGATCAGTTTTCTGAAGCAGCATGGCGCGTCAAACTGACGTAGTGAATAAGAAAGTTGCAATATGGAGAAAGGAAAGATGCCTGAAGCTGACAATGTTTCAGCTAAACTGATTAAGGCAGAAGGAAATCTAATACAGGCTGAATTTACATAATATCTATAGACGAAAACAGTAACTGTTCTTCTTCACAAAGTAGAAGGCAGAAAAGACTGACATAATTATGGCACCAACGTAGCAATGCCCACTCTTCCTAAAGCGATAGACTCTGGAATAATGTTTGAGTCAGTTTTCCTTTCTTCCCTTGAGAAACCGGGCATTAATCTACTCTATGTTAGTACACTGAATAATTAATACGTCAGTACTACATATTCAATTAGACTCCATCAGAGAAGTAGGAAATAAAGAAGAAAATCAGAACATTCACAACTATTCTCTTAACCCAAGAAGACTTCTTCGTATTTCTAAGCTGCGAGAAGAAAAACAGTTCATTTTTAGTTTGGTGTAGCTGAATCAGCTCTGTTTCATGATCACATTGTAGTATTGGCCTCTAATGCAGATCAACTTCAAAACTCAACAGAAGACCATAATGAAATATTTTGCAAGTATGTGTGAACATAAATTATAATAAGATTAAAATGTTATCTCTATATATAAAAGGTAATGTCATGACTGACTGACTGACTGACTGACTGACTCTTCGTCAACCGCTAAGGACAGAAGCTTGAAGCTTGGAGAGGGCGAGGATCTTATATTGTTGGCATCGTTTATGAAAGGATTGTCCGAAATTCCACTCCTAAGCGGATCTTTTTGTAAGTATCTCACCATTAAGGGAATTTGAAGTTAGAACTACAAAAACTGCTGTTTGGAGTCTTAATCAGAAAATAAAAAAAACATGTTTCAGTATTTTTGGAAAATCAGCTACTGTGGGGGTAAAATAGAAGGTAAAATTTTTTTAAAGATAAATAATTACTAAAGAACTACTGAAGTATTTTTAAGGCTGCATTTATGATAACTGGGATTTGGCTTCTTGGTTAGAAATAAAAGAAACTTGTTTCAGTATTCGTGTAAATTCAACACCTAAGGGAGTGCAATAGCGAATGAAAATCTTTAAGAAAATATTTTGTTACATTAAAGAAAATTTTAAAGCTAAATTTATGAAAAATTGGTATCTCACTTCTTGGTTTGATATAAAGAAATATTTGTTAGAGGATCAAAGATGGTCTGGAAATATACGCACAGGAACGCAAAAGGCATGGTTAACAAAAATTTTGGACACCATCTACCGGAATAGCTTTTTGGACAGAAGTACATTCTGAAAAGACCATGCTTATATCGCCTTAATTAGCGTGAAAAACGTAGCAGGTGTCGCAATTTGTAAAAAAAAAAAGTTAAATAAAAACAAAATAATCTCTGCAGGCCGTACAGTCTACGCGAGCGAAGCAGCGGTCGCTAATCAACAGATACAATGAAAACAAAACAGTACAAACTAACAATAAAGTCATGTCGGAAGTCAAGGTAGGAAGACCTCTACTGTTGCTATGTGAGCTCGAGTGATAAGCAATGAGTGATAAATGTGCTATAAATAATGTCAGAGGAGATCGTACATGGTTGCAAATGGTATCAATGAAATGGAGACACAAACAGCAAAGATGGGACTGGAGATCACTTTCGAGGAAACTGAATTTGTTACAGGTACCACCTACCAACTACAGGTTACAAGGCAGAGTGCTAGAGGGAAAAAGAAAACAACGACGCACCTCGAAAGAATTACCCGAATGGCCGTCCGAAGTGGCCGTGCGGTTAAAGGCGCTGCAGTCTGGAACCGCAAGACCGCTACGGTCGCAGGTTCGAATCCTGCCTCGGGCATGGATGTTTGTGATGTCCTTAGGTGAGTTAGGTTTAACTAGTTCTAAGTTCTAGGGGACTAATGACCTCAGCAGTTGAGTCCCATAGTGCTCAGAGCCATTACCCGAATGAGACGGAAATCGGTACGAGTGATAAGCAATTATAGACAAACAAACGGTTATAATTTTTTGAAAAAAAAAGCAAGATTTATTCAACAGAAAGAGCTTTACAAACTGGGCAAGTCAATAACGTGTTGGTCCTCCTCTGGTCCTTTTGGAAGTAGTTATTCGGCTTAGCATTTACTGACAGAGTTCTTGGATGTCCTTCCGAGGAATATCGTTCGAAATGCTGTCGAATGGCGAGTTAGGTGTGAAGGCCCTGTTCATAATGCTCCAGTTGTTCCCAGCGAAGGTACGGCCTAGCAAATACGAGGACAAGCAGTAGAAACTTTCGCCATGTGGGAGCCGGCAATATCTTGCTGAAATGTAAGTTTAGGATAGCTTACCGCGAAGGGTAATAAAAGGGTAATAGAATATCGTTGACGTACCACTGTGTTATAAGGGTGCCGAGGATAACAACCATAGGGGTCCTGCTATGAAAAGAAATGGCACGCCAGACCATCACTCCTAGATGTCGAGCTGTATGGCGGGCGATAAGCTGGTGTTTCACCAATGTCCGGGGCATCTTCAGACAATGTTTTTGAACTGAAATGTCGTTGACTGGAGTAGAATAGTTTTCAGCAATGAGTCCCCTTTGAATTGAGCCCCGATGACCAGCGAAGACTTGTCTGGAGGCGCCCCGGACAATAGTGGGATACCAACTTCACTGCCGACCATCATGGGTTTACATTTCAGCAAGATAATGCCGCCCGCACTCGGTGAGCGTTTCAGTGCTTGTATTCGTGCTTGCCAAACGCTGCCTTTGTCAGCAAAGTCGCCAGATCTCTACTCAATTGAGGACGTTTGATTATCAGCAGGAGCCTGCAACATACTCAGTATTTCGACGATCTAACGCGCCAGTTGGACAGAATTTGGCACAATCGCTCTCAGGGGGTTATCCTAAAAGTCTTTCAATCAATGCCAAGCAGAATAATTGCTTGCATAAGGGCCACACTTGAGCCATAGCGATATTGACGCTTAACTTGTGGAGATTTCTTGGTCTGTATTTAAGGAAGTGGATAAAGTCTAACAGAGACCAGAAAGATGGAAACAACATATCAACTAACGAAAAGTGTTTACAAGAAGAAACCAGAATGACTTAATATTAAGATCGAGATTACTACACCGTAATACGACTAGAGATCCTTTGTGCCGCAGCTTAGGAAACGAATGCAGGAACACTGGATTAAGATTAAGATCTTGCACACGTTGCTCAAGGAAAAGGAAAAATGCAGCTGAATAGTATGATTCGGAGGAGGTCTACACGAAAAGAAGAAATCGTAGAACTAACTGCTGTTTTTATTTAGCTGAAGACAATGTCTGCATCAAACAAATAGACAGCAGAGGAAATATGATTTGGAATGCTTATGACAAACTATACAGTATCTTTCGAACGAACTTCCCAGCGTGTCGGAAGCGGAAATGCCAAATCCGTAAGATTACAAATTTTGCCTTACAGCAGTAAGACAGCTAAGGAGAAAAGCTTTCAAAGTATTCGGTTTGCTCAGTGAAGAGTAGGGAGGTGGATGTTGAGAATCACCCGAAGGGACAGGAAAACAAACAAAAATCGTAATTAGCAAGTTTATCTAAGACACGGAAATTCTGAGAAAACACATCAGTGTTGCCTACTTTACGTACCTTTAATTCGCTTTCCGAAGACATTCATTTCATTTGATAGTATTTCCCCACATTTTTCAGAACTGTAAAATGCGTTTGTTGTTCTGAAACATGGTGTAAGAAAATCCTCAGTCTTGTCACACATATGTTTTTAAATAGACTTGCTTTGGGCAGTTAAAGAAATACTTTTATAAAATCGAAGAAAAGACATTGTTGTTCACTTTTGCATCTTAATACATTGCATATTAATACATACATAGATTTCTATTAACTCCCACACAATCTCTAAGTGTAACTACGAGTAGAGATCTTATATAACAGAGACTTCTACGAATGACTTAATTCATGCTAGCAACTTTTTATCACAGTTTAATTAATATTCAGCAATTGGACTGTTTAATTAGTTGCAGAGATCATATCGATTTGGTTGTAAATATTTTTTCAATGATCGAGTGCCCTTAATCAATATAGCCAAGGTTAAATAACTGTCATAAGTAAAACTACTGGTAATTAGGAAAATATTAAATAATCTACTGTTCAAGTTATGTTTCACCACACTTTGGAGTTTTAGTCTCTATTATTTCTAGCAGCTGCATGCAGGAACATGGGTTGGAACGAAAATGTGGTGATACGAAGCATAACTTGGGAATACCTGGAGCAATTTCAGCTAAATTTGTTAGGAACATGACATGATTTGTATAAAAGTACAGTGGGAGCAAGATTACCCACTACCATTATTAAGCTGGGGGTATGGATCAAAAGGGGTGACGTAAAAACATTCGAAAACTGCGTATTGGTATATATTTCTAATATTTAGTTGAGTTGGAATACTTTTAAAAGTATGAAGTGTGATTTTTCTCTTCTTTGTGTGATTTAGTGTATGAACCATACGGCGAGAACGAGTACTGCAGCGAGTCAATAATTTTGTCAATGTACAAGGTGTATCAAAAAGAATCATCCGATTTAGCACGTCTTTATTTCTGGAACTAATAAACATATACAGTGAATTTTGATTTTTGATGAACAGCTAACTCAAAAAGCTTTATCCACACCTTTTCATAGGTGTTCAATATGTCCTCTTGAGATGTAGGCCAGATGTCGACGCGGTATTCGAATTGTTCCCGCACTGCAGCGAGCATTTCTTGAGTTACACCTTCCACAGTTGCTGTTACGCGATGTCTCGGTTCATTCATTGTTGTTGGTAACGGAGGCGCATAAACACAGTCTTTTATAAACCCACACAGGAAGTAATCACGTACGGTGAGGTCTGGTGACCTTGGAGGCCAGTAATGTAATGGCTGAATCATTTGGTCCAGCGCGACCGATCCATCGTTCAGTGATCCTTTGATTTTAAAATTCACACACTTCCAGATTCCAGGGTGGCACTGCTCCATCCTGTTGGTAAATGAAGTAGTTCGAATCAGTCTCCAACTGTGGGGAAAGAATGTTCTCAAACATATCGAGATATGTATTTCCTGTAACAGTGTTATCAGCAAATAAAAATGGACCATATACCTTTTCGAGTGAAACTGTACAAAACACATTACATTTTGGAGAGTCCATCTCATGTTGTACAACTTCATGTGGTTTTTCCGTGTCCATATTCTATTTAAATGGGATGTTGCCTCGTCACTAAACACTAAGCGTGGAAGAAACCTGTCATCCTCCATCTTGCCAAGAATGAAATTATAGAACTCAGCACGTTGTTTGTCACCTTCACGAAAAGCTTGCGGTAGCTGAATTTTGTATGGTTTCAGGCGTAAACGTCGACGCGACACCCGTCAAAGGGACATCGGGGACATGTTGTGCTGTCGAGCTGCAAGGTGAACGGATTTCTGCGGACCCCTTGTTAAACTATGGTGGATACTTTCGACGTCTGTGTCATTCACTCGGGGACGGCTCGGTGACTTGCTAAACACAAACAACCTGTTTCTTGGAATTGTTCATGCCATCGTCTGATGTGCTGTGCTGTAGGAGGTTCAACACCGTACCTAGTACGGAAGTAACGCTGAACAGTTATTACTTGCCTGTACTGTGAAAAACTTAGAACACATAACGCTTTTCGATGTCCCAACATCATTTTTCATACAACTGAAGAGGGCGCACAGTGCTGCCACCTAGCGGGAAACATGTAAAACTTGAGAGTTTGCTCTTTCTAACAGTACGTTATTCATGCACATATCTGAAATAACACAATAGTTAAGATTTTTTAATCAGATGTTTCTGTTTAATAGACCCTGTATTTTCTGAGCTAGGATCAAGGCACGGGGCTGAATACCAAAGATAAATTTAACATACTCTCTGGAGCATTTTTGCGTGAAACAGCACAGACTCAGCCACACATGTGTGCTAGATACGTCGCAGTCACATATGTTTATCTCGTCCTAAGTCCCTGGACCGATTTCAACCAGTCTTGATACACATAAAACTCACTATTTGGAAAGAAATATTGTGGGCTTGGGATCGACAGAGAAGGAAGACGGACGGAGAAGGTGGACAGAGCGGAAGAATGAGAAAATGGTAGAGGGGGGGGGGGGGGGGAGGTGGGCAGGGAGAGGAGGAGGAGGAGATGGACAGAGAGTTGGGGGAGGAGGGGATGGACAGAGAGAGGAGGACTAGAGCGGAATAAGTAAATACCCAGAGAACGCTTGGTTTCTCGGCTAATTACTACGGACGGAGAACGTGGCCCACACACTGAACATTCTCATTCATGCTGACATCTGATATTCACTGTAGTCCACGAGGCGGGAATTGTTATGATGTCATACAGATTCGATCCAGACTTTCTCTTGGCGCTACTTATCTCAGAGACTGCTCCAAAGAATCATTACTGTAGTACGACAGTCACATTGTAAGTTTACTTAACGGTGTTTTTATTCAAAAACTTTTGAGTTAATAAACATAAACTGACGCACATACTAAACTGTACTTTCATACTACTCGTTGTAAGCTGTCGATAGTCAGTAATTAGCGTAGCGTTTGTTCTTTCGCATGCGATTGGTCGGAAATGGCTCGCAAATCCAGAGAGTTTAGGGATCCCCGGATATAGAGATATGGAGAAGTTTGGCTCGCTTGTCGTAGCAAGGGGTGGAACGTGATGTTAAACAGTTTATTTAAGCCAATAAAGGGCAATTTCTTGATTGTGGATTGTGTGTGTTTATGTGACAATTATTGGTGTAAGCAGTACACTTCACTGCACGATTTAAGACAATTTATGCGTATTATATCTAACATTCGCGTACCTCTGATGTGCAATGCTTATTAAACGATGTGTTTGAACTGAACTGTATCGTAAGAATTAACTGTGAAAATACCACAATGAGGGCTATAAGATGACTGGGAAAGTGTCGTTGAGATATTTAGAAACGAATTAATTGATTATTGATAATGCACACGAGAAAGTAATCGATAGAATTGTGTGGTGTGGCTGTTGAAGTTATGCAGCCCGACGAAAGAAGAGTTTTCAAAATATTGTTGATATTTCCGTATCTGTGTTACTTCAACTGGTATAGCAACACCCGTTCCCTCCGTATCGAGCTTTTGTGTGGTGTTCAAACATTTTAGCTTCTCTACGAACGATAGTGACGTGGGTGAAGGAGCATCCAGCGATGAAAGTAAAGGTTAGTGGTTTGACCCACGGTCCTTAAACAAAATTTGCTGACACCTACCTGAGCAGTATCGAGAAAAGAGTACTAAAGAAGATAATATAAAATAATATCAGCGGCAGTGACCTTTCCTTTTATTCTTCCGACTGGGTGATTCTCAATTAGTGCTAGACAAACTGATAGCAACGAATCCAGCGCTAGCAAAAAGCTTGAAACTGCAACAGCATCAATAGTCGCCGTACAACATAAAAATTAACAGCAGTAGCAGCCACAGGAAAAGCAGGACAAGTGCCACAACAAACGTACCTTCTGCTAACATCGTAATTACGGCAGAAACAAGAATGGGGCCTGCATCAGAAACAACAACAAACACCGTCGAATGTAACGGCTTTAGAACGTCTGCATGTTGTTCTGTCCGCAGAGTTTCCAAATTCCGAGGAGTCGAAAGAAGATTGGGCCCTTGTTTCGACGACTGTACTTTATGGCCTTCCAGATCAAAGAACAAAACTTTCAAAGATAACTTTTCTCATATTGGTCGAAACGAGATGTTTTTCACGTAACCTTTCTTCTCTAATGAACTGTGCCTTGAACGTCACAACGTGGAATATTTAAAGTGTCTGGATGTGTTCTTGTATTATTTCCCATCAGACAGTTTTTATGTGAGTCTACAAAGCTTCAACAGTGGTAGATGAAGTATTGCGGCCACTGGAGGACTGTGATGAAAAACTGGTTCGTCTAACAAATCCATGCATTTTCCGTAGGCTACTTGTTAGGTGGCTGTGCTGTCCAGGTAAGCAGAAATACCGGAAGAACGATTGAACGTTTGTTATCCTACATAGGTGGGCATTGTGCTGAGCAAAATACTGTATGAAATTGCCTAAGTAGGGAGGTAATAACCGGGCTCTAAACCTATTCGATGCGTTTCTATGACATTCAAATTACACTCAACACTTAGGTTACAAGTGGCACATTGTATAAATTCTAGAATGAAACTATGATACCTGGTGTTTACTACTATACTAGTCAACAATCGAGATTGCCAGAGCCGCGCGGGATTAGCCGAGCGGTCTAGGGCACTGCAGTCATGGCCTGTGCGGCTGGTCCCGGCGGAGGTTCGAGTCCTCCCTCGGATATAGGTGTGTGTGTTTGTCTTTAGGATAATTTAGGTTAAGCAGTGTGTAAGCTTAGGGACTGATGACCTTAGCAGTCAAGTTCCATAAGATTTCACACACATTTGAACATTTTGTTGAGATTGCCAGAGTGTGATAGCTGCAGTAGTGTCTAATTAAGATGTAAGTGGCCATCATTTCAGTGCAAACTGTAGAGGGCACGTTATAAACACTGCATTTGGCCACCCACTCGGCTTCTCGACAATGACACTGATCGATCTGCTGTCTCTAGGCAGTGAAAGCCAATGAGACGTTGTGAATACTATCGAGCCATCTTTATTGTCGTACGAAACCCAAATCCCTTGCCAATGTGTACGTTTGTTGTCCACCCACTAGCTTTGCAATGGTGTGAATAGGAAAAGAACAACATGAAATATGCTTGTGTATTACGAACTTCCTAGAGGCCTAAAATCTCTCTTAGGCTATTTCACCACTGGGAAGGACCCACAACTCCCTCGCGGGAAGACCCAGTTAGTACCCGCCAGGTAGCTGCATTGCACGCGTTCTGCGCATGTGTGAAGCGCGAACCACTTGTCCCACGGGCGTGACTCCAGGACAGCTAGGAGCGTACGCCTGATTGTCCGCGCTGCCCGCGGACGTCCTGCTTCCGGCGAGCGGGCATTCGAGCTGAACAGTCTATTCCGCATGCAGTGATCCTATGAAACCCAGCTCGCTCTGATCGTCCGCGAGATCCAGAAGGCAGTAAGCAATGGATAATGCCGTACTTCTAGAGCTCTAAAAGGCGTTCGGTGAAGCCTCACGCTGCCATCCCATGTATAATATGTGTACAGAATATTTGACCAGATTTGTGATTGGATTGCTTAGTTCCCCTCGTAACTAGAACACAGCACATCGGCCTTGACGGAGGGAAATCTTCTTCAGAACTAAAAGTAACTTCAGTGACTTTCGAGAGATATGAGGCTCCAGATATCATTGCACAGGTTGCAAAATTCTCTTAAATTATGGACCTGTTGTGTAAGTGCACAAATGTAGCGCCTGATGGCATTCAAGTTGTATTGTATTGGGTTGGGAGTATTGTGGTAGTAAGTTCTTTTGGGACCAAACTGCTGAGATCATAGGTCTGTAGGCTTACACATTACTTAGACTGACTTAAACTGACTTACGCTGACGACAACATACACACCCATGCCCGAGGGAGGGCTCGAACCTCCCACAGGGGGAACTGTGCGAACAGTGGTAAGGCGCCCTAGACCGTGCGGCTATCCCGCGCGGTTTTGGAGTATGGTAGCGAAGACATCAAGGTGAGTTCAGAATCACGCACTTCACTCTACTGTACCACGATTTGGCCCTTTTTACAAGCACAGTTTTCCTCCTGGAATTACCACTCACATCAGGAAAGGCATCGAGCATGAATGGCGAGGTGCTCCACAATAACGTTGACGTAGCCCACAGTTATGGTGCCCTCGGTAACTGCCACTGGTTCCATGATAGGCTAGGTGAGTGTTCCCATAGCATAATACTGCTGCCACAGTACGAGGGTCACTTGAAAAGAAATGCGCACTATTTTTGTAAAAATACGGTTTTCATTCTGCATGTGTGAAAGTTTTACAGTGTGTAGACATATCCTTCCTGATTGCTTTCAAACTTAGTTCAACCTGTTCCCTTGAGTGGCGCCGTCACAGCATGTCTTCAAGATGGCTGCTACACTTGACGTTCATCAGAAGCAACGTTCTGTCATAGAATTCCTGTGCTGTGAAAACGAGGCAGTGGGAAACATCCACAAGAGGTAAGAGGTTGAAAAAGGTGTATGGAGATGCTGCTGTCGATCGCAGTACAGTTAGTCGGTGGGCAAGCAGTTTACGTGATGAAAGCGGGCACGGCAATGTTGAGGATTGTCCTCGCAGCGGCAGGCCTCGTACTGCACACACTCCAGACAATGTGCATAGAGTTTCTGATGCATATGTGACGACAATGAAGAAACTTCAAGCTCGACTGAGTCGTGTTCGACCACATCGGCAAAAGAAGGATGTTTTGCTGGCTTACTTTTTCTCTACAAGATTTGGCCCTTTTTCTCTGTGGATACAACAACGTAGACGGCTTTTGCAGTAGAGCCACATGTTAAACTATGTGTGCTATACAAATCGTGTAAATCCCCCACCACCATGTTCTATGATGAGGCGTGGATGTCGAGCAGCTTACTGCGAAACGTGCGTACCACCCCTTTCGTGGGCTGTGCTGAACCGTCTAAAAACCACATTCAAGCTGTCCCATTCGCTCCTGTCGTTGCAGAGCATTTGTATTTGATATCTGCACTTGGCTCCGTACTGTCCGTAAAGTATTCTCTAAATTAGGTACTCATTCCCAGTTCGCCCCTACTTCAGGTTTCACTACCTCGAATAGCGACGGCGTTTTCCGTCCCTACTTTATCTCATAGAGTGATAGATCCGTACTCTCATGAATCTTCGAATTGTAAACTGCAATCTAAGGTAACACCGTATCATGGCAGTCTGCATACGGAGCGGCTTCAAATATAACGACCACATAAAATGAATCATAGGACAGATAGATGCTAGACTGAGATAAACTGGGAAAATCCACTGGAAGTGTGATCCACCCAGAAAGGAGAAGGCTTACAAAACCCATGTTCCACCGATACCTGAATTTTACTAGTCATTACGCGACCTGTACGAATTAGTAGAGTGAATGGAGAAGTTCCGGATAAGAGCCGCGCGTTTCATCACAGACTCATTTAGTAAGCACCAGAACGTAATGGAGATGCTCTTCCAGATTCAATACCAGACGATACAAAAGAGACGTTTTGCGTCATTGGGTGTTTATTGTTAATACCCCAAGAGCGTACTTTGCTAGATGAACAGCCAACATATTGCTTCCCTCCACGTAAATCTCGTGGAAAGCCCATGAAAGTAAGATTTGAGATGTTGGAGCTCACACGTAGACTTACCATCGTTCCTTTCAAGCACCATTTCCGACTGGAATAGGAAAGAGGGAAGTGATAGTAGTACACAAAGTACCCTCTGCCTCATCAGAATTTGGCTTATGGAGTGTGAATAAGTATCTAGATATCTAGTTCGATGGCTATTTAGCATTGGGGGTGCTGCGTTAGCGGTTAAATTTCCTATAACTGCTCTTCAGTGTCTGCGTTCGGCATTATGTTGCTGCAGAAGGTCGTTGAGGTTTTACATAAGTTTCAATTAAAACAGCAGATACACGTACCGGAGACTTAAGCCATTACTGATATATTCTCATTCGCCATTTGCAACTGTTTGCCAACGCTGGGATGAAATTTCGATACCGCGACTGTAGAGACGATGTGGTCTTGAGGCGAAGAACTCTTGGCGCATTTTCATCCGGAAAGGAAGTTCCTTGAAGATTGTTCGATAGGGAGCCGAAAAGTTGAAAATCTGAGGGCACAAGATCAGTTAAATAAAGTGGATGCGGAATGACTTCTCAACCCAACTCCTATATAGTGTTTTTTGTCGTTATAGCAGATTGCGACCAGGCGTAATCGTGGAGTAGCATTACTTCACGCAGTCTTGGTGGTCGTTATTCTTAGACTCCGTTTTCAAGAAGTCTCAGTTGTTTATTTATTTATTTATTTATTTATTTATTGTTCCGTGGGACCACATTTAGGAGAAGTCTCCATGGTCATGGAACGAGTCAATACATGAAATTATAACACGATTGTAGAAACAGATAAAATGAAATATAAGAAACATATTCAGGCGACAAGTCGTTAGTTTAAATAAAGAAAATCAAAAATGTACACTGGAATTTGCTTAATTTTGTATCTCTTCCAGGAGCTCCTCGACAGAATAGAAGGAGTGAACCATGAGGAAACTCTTCAGTTTAGACTTAAAAGTGTTTGGGCTACTGCTAAGATTTTTGAGTTCTTGTGGTAGCTTATTGAAAATGGATGCAGCAGAATACTGCACTCCTTTCTGCGCAAGAGTCAAGGAAGTGCATTCCACATGCAGATTTGATTTCTGCCGAGTATTAACTGAGTGAAAGCTGCTAACTCTTGGGAATAAGCTAATATTGCTAACAACAAACGACATGAAAGAAAATACATACTGCGAGGGCAATGTCAAAATTCCCAGACTATTGAATAGGGGTCGACAAGAGGTTTTCGAACTTACACCATACATAGCTCGAACAGCCCGTTTTTGAGCCAAAAATACCCTTTTTGAATCAGAAGAATTACCCCAAAAAATAATACCATATGACATAAGCGTATGAAAATATGCGAAGTATACTACTTTTCGTGTTGAAATGTCACTTATTTCAGATACTGTTCTAATGGTAAATAAAGCGGCATTTAGTTTCTGAACAAGATCCTGAACATGGGCTTTCCACAACAGCTTACTATCTATCTGTACGCCTAGGAACTTGAACTGTTCCGTCTCGCTTATAACATGCCCATCCTGTCTGATTAAAATGTCAGTTCTTGTTGAATTGTGGGTTAGAAACTGTAAAAACTGAGTCTTACTGTGATTTAGCATCAAATTATTTTCCACAAGCCACGAACTTATATCATGAACTACATTATTTGATAATGTTTCAATATTACACACAAGATCCTTCACTACCAAGGTGGTGTCATCAGCAAACAGAAATATTTTTGAATCACCTGTAATACTAGAAGGCATATCATTTACATAAATAAGGAACAGCAGTGGCCCCAGCACCGACCCTTGGGGAACGCCCCATTTAACAGTGCCCCATTGGGACTGAACATCATTACCACTCTCAATATTGCGGAGGATTACCTTCTGCTTTCTGTTCTTAAAGTAGGAGGCGAACCAATTGTAAGCTACTCCCCTTACTCCATAATGTTCCAACTTCTGCAGTAATATTTTGTGGTCAACACAGTCAAAAGCCTTCGTTAAATCAAAGAAAACACCTAACGTTCGCAACCTTTTATTTAATCCGTCCAAAACCTCACAGAGAAAAGAGACTATAGCATTTTCAGTTGTTAAACCGTTTCTAAAACCAAACTGTACATTTGACAGCAAATTATGTGAATTTAAATGCTGCAGTAACCTTGTATATACAACCCTCTCAATAACTTTAGCAAACACTGATGGCATAGAAATAGGTCTATAATTGTCAACATTATCCCTGTCTCCCTTTTTATAAAGTGGCTTCACTACCGAGTACTTTAATCGGTCAGGAAACCGACCACTCCTAAAGGAAAAGTTACAGATATGGCTAAGTACTGAGCTAACATACGTGGAACAATACTTCAGTATTCTGCTAGATACCCCGTCATATCCATGAGAGTTCTTGGTCTTTAGTGATTTAATTATTAACTCAATCTCCCTCTTGTCAGTATCATGGAGGAGCATTTCAGGTAACAGTCTCGGAACACTTTTTTCTAAGAGCGCTATATGATTCCCTGTTGGGACTAGGTTTCTATTTAGTTCACCTGCTATATTCAGAAAGTGATTATTAAGTACTGTACATATATGCGACTTATCAGTAACACGGACATCCCCACTACGCACTGATTCTATATTCTCGACCTGTCTCTGCAGACCAGCCACTTCCTTTACGACTGACCATATGGTTTTAATTTTATCCTGAGACTTAGCTATTCTATCTGCATACCACATACTTTTTGCCTTCCTAATAACTTTTTTAAGCACCTTACAATACTGTTCGTAATGGGCTGTTGCATTTAGATTTTGACTGATTCTAACGTTTTGATATAATTGCCACTTTGTTCTACAAGATATTCTTATCCCTTTAGTCAGCCACCCAGGCTGCCTGTTTGTGCTAGTACCCTGTTTTGAACGTTCTAACGGAAAGCAACTTTCAAAGAGCACGAGAACAGTCTTGAGGAAAGCATTATATTTATCGTCTACTGTATCAGCACTATAAACATCTTGCCACTCTTGTTCCTTGATAAGGTTTACAAAAGTCTGTACAGCAACTGGATCAGCTTTCCTAAAACGTTGGTAACTATATTTAACATGTGTTGCAGCACAAAAAACTTTTAGACTTAAAATTTGTGCATCATGATCTGAAAGGCCATTCACCTTTTTGCTAACAGAATGCCCTTCTAATAATGACGAATGAACAAAAATATTGTCTATGGTTGTTCTACTGTTCCCTTGCACTCTCGTTGGAAAGAATACGGTTTGCATAAGATTATATGAATTAAGGAGGTCTACCAGCATCCTTTTCCTTGCACAATCACTTATACAATTAATATTGAAGTCACCACATATAACTAACTTTTTGTATTTCCTATAAAGTGAACCAAGAACCTCCTCTAGCTTTAGCAAAAATGTTGTGAAATCGGAGTCTGGGGATCTATAAATAACAACAGTAAGAAGTTTAGCTCCACTAAATTTAACCACACCTGCACAACATTCAAACACCTTTTCAGTGCAGTACTTTGAAACATCAATTGACTCAAATGGGATACCGTTTTTCACATACATGGCTACTCCCCCACACCGCAAAGAGCTCCTAGAAAAGCTGCCAGCCAACCTGTATCCTGGTAAAGGAAGCCTCTGAATTATCTCCTTATTTAAGAAGTGTTCAGATATACCAATAATTTCAGAGTCAACATCTATAAGCAGTTCACTAACTTTATCTCTAATACCTTGTATATTTTGATGAAATATACTAATTCCCTCATTAATCGGATACCCAAGCTTTGTAGAGAGTGGTTTCTTTGTTAGAGAGACTTCCCTTAAGCAGGAATACCTATCAGCTGACTTCAATCTAAAAAAGGTACAGCTCTAACACCCACAACTACCGGAATTTTCCCATGAGTGATCCCACCACCCCCACCTATGCTGTCACCTATAAGTTTTGCCAACCTCCCCTTCCCATACCTGTTGAGGTGCAGGCCATGTCTAGTGAAACCCGTCCTACTGATAGACTCCACCGACACCACTGAAATGTGACTCATGCCTTCTGTCATCAGCGCACCCCCAAGTCTCATGTTATTACGCCTGACGGCTGTATTAAGATGAGGCCGATCGTGACGCTGAAACAGTTCCACGAAATGCACATTCGTGTTGCCAGTCTGAGTGGCTATCTTTTCCAGGTCACCATCTATGTCATACTCCCCATCCCTATCAATACTATTACCAGCCCCACCCACAATCACTACCTGATCCTCTTTAGTAAAATCCCTACATAACCCCCCTATGTTAAAAGTCACCTGAGCCAATCCTGCATTAGGCTTCACAATGCTGGTGACCTGGTACTCACTCCCCAAAACTTCCTGCAACTGCTGGCCTACACCTCTACCATGAGAACTACCTAACAGCAGAACCTTCTTCTTTCTCTTAGACTTTGCAACTGTCCTAGCCACCGTAACTGCTGAGGTCTGCTGCATACTTCCTACATCTACAGCTACTAGAGATTCCTCTCCACTAGACTCTGACAGTTGGTCATATCTATTACAAACACCAATAGTAAAACTATCTGAAAATCTCCTTCTCCTAGCAGATCTCTTGCCAACAGCCAGCTCCCATTCCCCAACCCCCTTCTCCCTCCTCATCCTATCTAGCTCCTCCTGTGCGTTTTTCAACTGCACCTGAAGGGCACAGATCTTACGCTCCTGCTCCTCTATCAACTTACTCTTGCTACATAACCTGCAGTTCCAGGAGAGGATCTCACCAGAATGCCCACTGGCTTCCCCACTGCATTCCCCCCAGTGAAAATACTTCGAACAAGTCTCACACCGCAATCCACTACTCACGAACCTACGGCAAAGCCCACACTTCTCACTCATGGTAAAATTTTACAATTATTGAAACAAGAAAACAACTTTATCTAAGTTCCGCTACTACAATAAGAAGATGTTAAAAACTGACTACAATAATGACAAACTTGCTCTACAAGGGAAGTAACTACTATTATTGACAGTATTAATCAACAACAAATGAGAATATAACAAAATACTAACACAGAAAGAAAATCAAACGTCTAATGACAGTAACGAAACTGAAAGGAGTTCGCAAAAATTTCTTCTGAAGTTATTCCACCGGAAAACACCAAGAACACCGGTTGAAGACTACTAAAGTTCCTAAATAAACTACTATACACAAACAATTAATTAGTACTTAGCTTTCGATGCGCCGCTACAGCTGCAACTGGTCAGCGCGGAATGTAAACACGGGTAAGAGGTTAAGTTGCTCGATACGAAACACTCACAAATATCAGGCCACAACACAAGAAATGCAAAGGTGAATGAAGAAACCACTAATAAGTCACTTATATAGTAAATATTATCACAAAAACAGTTAAAATATATATCTGAAACCTAAAAATAGATGAAAACTTAGAGAGCGATCTCACACGCAGTCACGCGCTTATGACGTCACACCAGTAAATGGCAGTAAATGTCAGCAGTGATGGTTACACCTCGGGGAAGCAATTAGAAGTAAACCGCAACGTCGCTGCTCCACCAGATACATTTTTATTTCCTGTGAGTCATCGGTCTTCTGACAGGTTTGATGCGGGCCGCAACCCTCCACGAATTCCTCTCTCAGAGTATAACCCACAAATTACGTCCTCAATTTTTTGCTGGATGTATTCCAATCTCTGCCTTGCTCTACAGTTTTTACCCTCTACAGCTCCCTCCAGTACCATGAAAATCATTCCCTGATTTCTTAACAGATGTCCTATCATCCTGCCCCTACTCCTTGTCAATATTTTCCACAAACCCCTTTCCTTTCTGGTTCTGCGCAGAATTTCCTCATTCCTTACGCCATCAGTCAACCTAATTTTCAACGTTCTTCTGTAGCACCACATCTCAAATGATTCGATTCTCTTCTCTTCCGATTTTCCCAAAGTTCATGTTTCACTAACGAACAATGCTGTGCTCAAAATGTACATTCGCAAAAATTTCTTTCTCACATTAAGAGCTACGTATGTTTAATACTAACAGATTTCTCTTGGCCAGGAATGACCTCTTCACAAGTGCTAGTCTGCTTTTGAAGTCCTCCTTGCTCCGTCAGTCATGTGTTATTTTGGTGCCTAGGAAGCAGAATTTCTTAACTTCATCTACATCGTGACTATCGGTCGTGATGTTAAATTTCTCGCTGTTCTCATTACTGCTAATTCTCACTACTTTCGTCTTTCTTCGAAGTACTCTCAGTCCATGTTCTGTACTCATTAGTGCGTATGTTCCATTTATCGTTGATATCCTTTCATTTTTAATATTAATTCCACTTCTGAACCTTTCTTTTATTTGCATCCTTCTTCGATTATAAACTGAACAGTAAGGGCGAAAGACTACATCCCTGTCTCACACCCTTTTTAATCCGACGGCTTTTTTCTTACATAACATTATGTTTTGTGGATTCCTGTAGGTCTTTGTTAGGGGATCTGATGCTTTGCTTAGGCTCAGGGATTTCTTTCTTTTCCTTATGTTAGCAAGAAGTCACCATTTCTCGTCTCTGTAGTGGTACAGGATAGGAATAGTCGGTTTGTTCTCTAGCCAATTGATGACGAGCAAGCAGAATGCATATGGTCAGCCGCTTATTTTTTCCCGGCCGCTGTGACCGAGCGATTATAGGCGCTTCAGTCCGGAACCGCGCTGCTGCTACGGTCGCAGGTTCGAATCCTGTCTCGGTCATGGATGAGTGTGATGTCCTTAGATTAGTTAGGTTTAAGTAGTTCTAAGTCTAGGGAACTGATGACCTGAGATGTTAAGTCACATACTGCTTAGAGCCATTTGAACTATTTTGAACCCGCTGATTTTTTCGATTGTGGCATAGAACACGCGGTACCTATACACCCGATTTTTGAACCTTTGTAAATGTCACACAGTGTTGAAATGATTACAATTCATCACATTTGCCAGCTCTGGAGTACAATGACGTGGATCATTGTGGATTAATGCGTTTGAAAGATCTTCATCAAACTCCGAAAGTCTTCCTCGACGTGGAGAGTCACTAATATGGAAACGAGTCTCTTTAAGACAAGGAAAACAGTTTGTTGACGTGCTCTGTCCAGTGGCATTATCCTTTTACACGGTGTAAATGTTTCCTGCTAACTCTGCTGCTGCCATCTCTCTATTGAAGTCAAACAGAAGAATATGTCGGAAATGTTCCAATCTCTCCACTTGGCACTGCATTTTCTAATGTAAACAGCTCCACTCACTACATCAAAAATGGTTCAAATGGCTCTGAGCACTATGCGACTTAACTTCTGAGGTCATCAGTCGCCTAGAACTTAGAACTAATTAAACCTAACTAACCTAAGGACATCACACACATCCATGCCCGAGGCAGGATTCGAACCTGCGACCGTAGCGGTCGCTCGGCTCCATACTGTAGCGCCTAGAACCGCACGGCGACTCCGGCCGGCCTAACTACATCCAGAGTACAAAATTACAGTACGTAAACTCGCATAGCAACAGTGAACTACAAATAAAAAGTGACAGTCTATAAATGAACCCATAGCAGCAAAACAAAAACACTACGAGCTTATGCACCAACCTAATACAAACTTCGGCATTTAGTGACGTTAAGAATGAATTGGATGGATTTCTCATTGGCTTTACCACGACCGTATCTTCTCGTGTTACGGACGGCGTCAGAAAGAAGCCTGCAGACGGGGGGGAAAGCAACGTTTGGCCCCCCGCGTGCCAGACACAGGTTGGGACAGGTGAGGGCGCGAGGAGCGCTGGGGGCATGCCGGACACGTACGGCACTCGCCGGCGCCCTTAATCTCAATTAGGGGCGGCCGGCGCGCCCTGGCGGCCAGATAGCGGCGCGTTACGGCGGCGCCTGATCTCGCCGCCGTGCGTCACGGCCGCCGCTCACCCGCACAGCACTGCGCGGGCGCGAGCGGCCGTCTCCGAGGACGACGCGTGAGGCGCCAGGGTTCTTTCTTCATCTGCATCTACATCCATACTCTGCAACCACTGTTCGGTGCATGGCAGAGGGTGCTTCCTATTATGCCAGTCCTTAGGGCTGCTTCCCGTGCCATTCGCGTATGAAACGCGGAAAGAATGTCTGTTTAAAGGCCTATGTGCGCGCTGTAGTTAGTCTAATCGTGGCATCTCCATTTCTACGGGAGTGATACAGAATTAGAGTAAACCTTATAGATAGGACACCAAAGCTAAAAAATAATACATAATGTGTTGTGTACATAGTTCCGTTTAGTCAGCGTGTACACAACTTTCCCACTAGAGCGCGCCCCACTAAGCACAACAGTGCAGGCGCAGCGCTCGTCCGTCTCCGCACTACGAGATGGTGCTGCCTTAGAGACGGACCAAATTCTGCTTCCACCAATGAGATTGCTGCTAATGTAGAACCTTTTCTCCTCGCGGATCACACTCACGCAGTGATACCTGAACGTGCGAGGTATTGTAACGAGTGTACAGACCTCCGATTACTCAGTCTGCATTTGTCTGCACCAGTCTGCATTTGTCTGCATTAGTCTGTACCAGTCTATAGTCAAGTTTCAGTCTGCACCAGATAAGATTACCATATTCCTGTACATAGCCATGAAGATAAATGTATAGACATTTTGTCAAGTATCAGAGATATGTGAGAATAAGATTAACGTACCAAGACCAAAGGAACTTCAGATTGTCAATTGTAAACAGCATCCAGAATCAAATTACGTAATGTCTATCCTTTTTATTATTTTAATAAATGTGTGTGAAAATTAATCAAGTCCTCTTTAAAGTTGGTCACTATCAATCTGCTACTCTAAGCGTGCAAGTAGCATTTCTATCGTCTGACCTAACGGCAGAAGATAAACACACCATGATAAGACCACGAGACTTACTGCTGACACTCGCCTACTTCGTTAGAGCGAGAAGTCAAATAATCTGATGGTGTGTGTACCGAAGGTCTTACTGTACGCACACCACATGAAGGACAATCAAACAACTTAAAATCAGAGATGAAAAAACAGTCTATATTAAAAATGAGTGAGAGTCCAAATCTCCCATTGGGGTTTGTTATGTTTTCACTGACTAACGACAGGTTTCATACCCTGAGGTAGATCTTCAGGTCATATAAAACTAATACTTTATGTGCCACGAATTCCAAGATACTCGTACAAGTGCGCATAGAAACATGTGGCTCCTCGGTAAAACTTTGGATAAATCGGAAGTTGGGCATCCGATCAGAAACTTGTATGATCACTAATACATCTGCAAAAGACAGTCAAAAGACTAGCCTAGACAGCATATGACAACCCACGTATGACAGGATAAAACAATCGCCAGAATTAGCGGCAGAAACAAAGAATTAACAGACACGCGATGCTTGGGAGTCAAATCGATGCATGTCAGTATTTTAGTATGTTGATGACTCCCAAGGATCGTATGTCTCTTAATTCTTCGTTTCTCCTGCGGATTTTGATGATAGTTCTATCCCGTCACACATCGTGTTATCATGTGCTGCTCGGGTTCGTCTTTTGACTGTGTTTTGGAGATGTATTAGTGGTCACACAAGTTCCTGATCGGATGCCCAACTGCCGATTTATCCAAGGTTTTACCGTGGAGTGACACGCATTTACTCGAACTTGTATTTTGGAATTCGTGGCACATGAAGTATTAGTTTTATATGACCTGAAGGTATACCTCCAAGGTATGAAACCGGTCGTGATACATAATAAATAGCTATTGCTGGTTTGAACGTTCATTCAGTGTCAATACAGACTATTTTACCATCTCTGATTTTAAATTGTTCGATTCTCCTTCACAGTATGATAGAGAATTATAGATCCCCAGATTCATCCCTTGCAGCAGACTCCTCAAATTCTGTCAGTCGGCTTGACACAGTGTTCCACTGCAGACAGTTAACGAATGTACCAGCACAGGAAATAGTTTCCCAGTTATGTGAGTGTGCCGAAGAGTTCTTAAGTCATAGAACTCAGTGCGTTGTCCCTGACGGTGGGTATTCATCAGTGACAAGGACATCGTCAGGAGTGCGCTAAGGACGTGCGATAGCACTGCTCTTATTCTCTATATACTCAAATGATATGGTGGATACGGTGAGCATCAAATCGTGGCTGTTTGCTGATGACGCTGTGGTGTGTGGGCAGGTGTCAAAGTTTAGTGACTACAGGGTAACACAGGATGGCTTAGAAACAATTTCTAGTTGGTGTTATGAATGGCTGTTTGCTGTAAATGCACAAAAATTGAAGTAAATGCAGATGAATAGGAAAAACAGTCTCGTAATTTTCGACACAACTTCAGTAATGTGCTGCCTGACACAGTCACGTCTATTAAACGTCTAAGTGACGTTGCAAAATGATGTGAAATGAAAGAGCACTTAAGGGTGTAGTAGGGAAGGACAATGGTCTACTTAGGTTTATTGGGAGAATTTTAGGAAAGTGTGATTCATATGTAAAAGAGGTCGGTATAGAACACAAGCGGGACCCACCAAGTCGGATTAAAAGAAGACAAAAGAAATTCAGAGATGACCTGCCACATTTGTTACAGGTAGGTTCGATCAACACGCGAGTCTTACGAAGATGTGTCTTGAACTGAAATGTGAATTCCTGGAGCCAAGACGATTTTCTTATCAGGGTCACTTTTTAGAAAATTTAGAGAACCGGCATTTTAAATGGAATGCAGGACTGTTCTATTGATATAAACGTACATTTCGCGTAAGAACGACGAAGATAAGACAAGAGAAATTAGGTCTCGTTCGGAGACGTATAGAAAGCCGTTATTTCCTCGACTTGTTAGTGGAACGAGAAAGGAAATGATTACGAGTAATAGTCTACAAGGTATCGTCCCGCCTTGCACAACACGCCGGCTTGCGGAGTGTGTATGTAGATGTAGACAGTTCACATCTTCTTCAAAAGCCGAAAAATTCAGTTTCTTCAGCATCTCCGCGACGCTCTCCTACGAGTCAGACAAACATGTGATGATTCGTGCTGCCCTATCTGTGAAATTTTCGTGCTTTCGCACGTCCCGCGCTCAAGTGACGTCTGATGGTATTATCTCCAAGATGGGTATGGCCACTGGAATTTATTCTCGGTATAGGAATTACAGTCAGTTCACCACGACATATTTCGTTTGTTACGCATTTAATTTTTCCTCAATTTTCTTCATTGTTTCAACTCATTGTAGGAATGTAAAGTAAATCGGACAAGAAATTTGAAATAATTCGGTCAAGTACTTTTCGAGATGTTTGGTAACAACATCCCTTCTTTATCATAATGTACATTAGGGGATCATGTAAAGTAGATATTTTTCGTAACAACCTTTCCTCTTTAAGCAAGGTGAACATTAATAAAAATCGACAATCTACAGGCGCGGATTCCTGACTGCAAATGGAGGAAAAAGATCCTATGAACATGTGTCCGGAGATGCATCGTTGCCACGGTAGAATGAAAGTTCTTCTGACCACGTACCGTGTGTCACTTGTGTGTTACATGTTGTGCGATTGACGCAGCGTACTGTAAGCAGCAGAATGGTCCGGCATAAATTTCGGGAACAAGCATTACCCTCACAGACACCATCCACCTCACACAAAATTCCAAGCCCTTTTTGAAAGTTTGTGTTATCATGGGTGCTTTTACAGACAGACGTACGTGCAGGGAGGCGGCGGACTGTGCGTACACCAGATTTGGAGGACCAGGTTCTGCAAGATATTGAAACGAACCCTAGTAAAAGCTCCAGCCAAGTGGTCCTCAATATGGTGTTAGCCGAAGTGTGATTATTTCTATCCTGCATGAGAACTGCTACTACCCCAGTCACCTGTCAACAAGTACAATATTATCGGCAGCGGTTTTCCCTCTACAGGAAGGATTTTGTCGATGGTTTTTGCATCATATAATCACAATTATGGTCGAACATGTAACATGTCAGCCTCAGTTGCAAATAGAAACCAATATTTACCCAGGTTTCAGCCAGAATAATTTAGCCTTCTTAAGAAGTGTCACTGGCTTCTGAAGAAGGCCAAATAATTTTGGCTAAAACCTGGGTAAAGATTCGTTTCTATTTGCAACTGAGGCTGACATGTTGCATGTTCAATTATCACAGTTGCTGACAGGAATGCACAATGTTAAAAATTCACAATTATGGTATTTCTGTCATCAGTCCGCTTTACCGTCGAAGCAGCCTTTACCAGAACTGGCATCATCAGTCTGCATAATAGCCATCTGTGGTCTACAGACAATCATCAGAGAATGGCTGAGGCGTCTCATCAGCATCGGTTCAACATCAGTGTGTGGACAGGGATTCCTGGCAACCACTACTTCGACCGGCAACTATTCCACAACGCCTCGACGGAGGAATGGACCAAGACGTCCTGCGGAGTGCTCTACCTGGGCTGGTTAAGAATGTGCCTCTGACAATAGAACAGGTTATGTGGTTTATGTATGATGGAGTATCACCATTTTCCGCATTAGCGTTCGCCAACACCTCAACATCATCTTCCCCAGACGTTGGATAGGACCCGGAGACTCTGTAGCACGGTGGGCTACATCACCGGACTTAAACTCTCTGGATGTTAAACCCTGGGGCCATAAGAAAAGCGTTATATCTGTTGACAATTACCTGATGTGCCGACTGCATTGCAATTGCTTACTTCAACAGCGTGTTCACGACGCCTGTGATGCTATTGGGAAAGAGACGGGAAGGTGCGAAAGAGTGTGGGAATCCATGATGAGACGTGTGAACGCGTGCATTGCATACCGTGGAGAACACTTTGAATATTGTGACGTGGATAAAATGCGAGTCTGCACTGTGTTCCGTTTCACAGGACCTTTTTCTCCTCCATTTCCAATCAGGAATCCGTCCCTCCAATTTGTCGGTTTTATTAATGTTCACCCTATATGTTACATACATATATGTTCAATTCAGGTTACGAACTCTTACTTAGAAACGGACACTCTTCTTTATACATATATATTCGGGGTCGTCCACTGATCGTGACCGGAACAAATATCTCACGAAATAAGCGTCAAACGAAAAAACTACAATGAACGAAACTTGTCTAGCTTGAAGGGGGAAACCAGATGGCGCTATGGTTGGCCCGCTAGATGGCCTTGCCATAGGTCAAACGGATTTCAACTGCGTTTTTTTTAAAAATAGGAACCCCCATTTTTTATTAGATATTCGTGTAGTACGTAAAGAAATATGAATGTTTTAGTTGGACCACTTTTTTTGCTTTGTGATAGATGGCGCTGTAACAGTCACAAACATATGGCTCACAATTTTAGACGAACAGTTGGTAACAGGTAGGTTTTTTAAATTAAAATACAGAACGTAGGTACGTTTGAACATTTTATTTCGGTTGTTCCAATGTGATACAAGTACCTTTGTGAACTTATCATTTCTGAGAACGCATGCTGTTACAGCGTGATTACCTGTAAATACCACATTAATGCAATAAATGCTCAAAATGATGTCCGTCAACCTCAGTGCATTTGGCAATACGTGTAACGACATTCCTCTCAACTGCGAGTAGTTCGCCTTCCGTAATGTTCGCACATGCATTTACAATGCGCTGACGCATGTTGTCAGGCGTTGTCGGTGGATCACGATAGCAAACTTTCTGTAACTTGCCCCATAGAAAGAAATCCGGTGAACGTGCGGGCCATGGTATGGTGCTTCGACGACCAATCCACCTGTCATGAAATATGCTATTCAATACCGCTTCAACCGCACGCGAGCTATGTGCCGGATATCCATCATGTTGGAAGTACATCGCCATTGTGTCATGCAGTGAAACATCTTGTAGTAACATCGGTAGAACATTACGTAGGAAATCAGCATACATTGCACCATTTAGATTGCCGTCGATAATATGGGGGCCAATTATCCTTCCTTCCATAATGCCGCACCATACATTAACCCTCCAAGGTCGCTGATGTTCCACTTGTCGCAGCCATTGTGGATTTTCCGTTGCCCAATAGTGCATATTATGCCGGTGTACGTTACCGCTGTTGGTGAATGACGCTTCGTCGCTAAATAGAACGCGTGCAAAAAATCTGTCATCGTCCCGTAATTTCTCTTGTGCCCAGTGGCAGAACTGTGCACGACGTTCAAAGTCGTTACCATGCAGTTCCTGGCGACTAGATATATGGTACGGGTGCAATCGATGTTGATATAGAATTCTCAACACCGACGTTTGTGAGATTCCCGATTCTCGCGAAATTTGCCTGCTACTGATGTGCGGATTAGCTGCGCCAGCAGCTAAAACACCTACTTCTGCATCATCATTTGTTGCAGGTCGTGGTTGACGTTTCACATGTGGCTGAACACTTCTTGTTTCCTTAAATAACGTAACTATTCGGCGAACGGTCCGGACACTTGGATGATCTCGTCCAGGATACCGAGCAGCATACATAGCAGACGCCCGTTGGGCATTTTGATCACGATAGCCATACATCAACACGATATCGACCTTTTCCGCAATTGGTAAACGGTTCATTTTAACACGAGTGTTGTACCACGATGCAAATACCGTGATACCACGTACATACACGTATATGAATATTACAGCGCCATCTATCACAAAGCGAAAAAAGTAGTCCAGCTAAAACATTCATATTTCTTTACGTACTACACTAATAATAAATAATAAAAAATGAGGGTTCCTATTTAAAAAAAAAAACGCAGTTGATATCCGTTTGACCTATGGCAGCGCCATCTAGCGGGCCAACCATAGTGCCATCTGGTTTCCCCCTTCAAGCTAGACAAGTTTCGGGCTTTGTAGTTTCTTCGTCTGACGCTTATTTCGTGAGATATTAGGTCCGTTCACGATCAATGGACCACCCTGCATAGAAGATCTGTTAGCAAACTATCTTTCCAAAAACAGTTTTTTTTCTTTTAATCTTACGTACTACGTGGGCAAGTTATTCTTGCAGGTTGTTTGAGGGTATATAATAATAATTATTGTCACTGGTTCATTTTCATTTAGTGTACAAAGATAGTAGTATTGCTGTTTATTTATTTCATTTAATCGTTTGGCTAGGGCCCCCTGTCGGGCAGACCGTTCGCCGGCTGCTGGTCTTTCAATTTGACGCCATTTCGGCAACCTGCAGTCGTTGAGGATGATAGGATGATGATGAGGACAGCACAACACCCAGTCTCTGGGCGGAGAAAATTCCCCGACCCAGCTGGGAATCGAACCCAGTCCCAGAGGATTGACAGATTGACAGTCCGTCACGCTGACCTTTTTTTTTTTTTTTTTTTTAAAGAAATCGGTATAGTGGGGGCTCGGGGGCGCTAAAGTGGACAGGGGTCGAAACCCGGGGCCTGGTCACAGTGTCCCCCTCACCACCGCCGAGCCTGTGTGGCATAGGGAAGTGGGAGACACAGGAATCGACAGAAGAGGAAGGCGTTGTTGTTGTTGTTTATTTATTTGCATAGTGTTTTTGTAATATTCACTATTATCATGAAAATATGTGTAACACATCTGCGACAGAGAAATGAAAGACAAATGAAAGAAAAAAGAAAATCCGCTCAATCTGCTACGCGCCCTCCCATCCGTGGAGGTCAGAGGTAGAATCGATCATAGACGGCTTAAACACCGCCGAGGGAGGAAGGGTAGGTGCCCGCTGGGCCAGGCACGCCCCCCCTCCCCCCCCCCCCCCCCTTAGTGGAGGTCTAACAAAGACGGTTCCAAGAAAGTTAGCAAATAGTGTTCGGTAACGTCCCGTGTTTCCGCGAGCTGCGTGGGCTGTTCGTAAATAGGTCCAGAAGTCGAGGCGTGATTTAGGTCCCTCATGAAAGAGATAAGCGACCGCCCACCCTGGACCCACGTAACAGCACGACATTTGGCGGCGGGAAAATGTTTGTCCTCCGGGTATAAAAACATTCGAGGTTCGATTTTGTCTGGTGACACTCGGAGATAGATGGCAATGATTTGCTGCACGAAGCGCCAGACATCTTGCGAAGAGGCGGATGTCAGACGGTGGTCATCTGTGTCCAGTTGGTTTCAAAGGAGACAAAGAGGGGAATCTGACAACCCAATGTCGTGCAGTCGCTGTTTCGTGGCAAATTTTCTGTTGACTATGTGATACCACAGTGCCCGGTCGTTCGTAGGGAGGAAGGATTTGTGGTGTCACCGCCAGACACCACACTTGCTAGGTGGTAGCCTTTAAATCGGCCGCGATCCATTAGTATACGCCGGACCCGCGTGTCGCCACTGTCAGTGATTGCAGACCGAGCGCCACCACACGGCAGGTCTAGAGAGACGTCCTAGCACTCGCCCCAGTTGTACAGCCGACCTTGCTAGCGATGCTTCACTGACAAATACGCTCTCATTTGCCGAGACGATAGTTAGCATAGCCTTCAGCTACGTCATTTGCTACGACCTAGCAAGGCGCCATTATCAATAGATATTTAACTTGTGATGCCTGTACCGTCAGACCGACGTTCTCCAATTGTGGATTAAAGTTAAGTATTCCAAGAACTACGTTCTTTTCTTTATAGGATAATTACTTTACCTTGTTCCAGACCTCACGCCAATCTGCGTGAGCTTAAAAGCGTGCATTTCGGCCTCCTCTAGCAACACGGTGTTGGCTCTTCTGCCAACACTTCAGGATTACCACAGTGGCCGGACGTTTGTAGGGAGGAAGGGCTCGTGGACGGTAGTCCACACTATGGGCCACTGGATGGAGGGATGTTTGGTCTCCATCACGTTCCGGGGAACACAGAGCAGTAGGAGGCTGTAAAAATCCTTAGTCCTGGTAGGGCGCGTATCTGGGAGACTGGTATGTATGTAACTGTAGTCGACGAAAAAGATCGAAATATGAGACAAATGAGGCACGACATGGCCGACACACAGCGGTGGTGAGGTGAAAGCAGGCAGGAGGACCTCAAGCGAGCTGCGTGTTAGAGATGTTCCCCGCCCGATCCACTGTTTTCTCATGGTACTCATATACAAGGCTGCAGCTCGCATAAGGAGATTGACGAGCCCGAGGCAACTACCCCGTGGGGGCAGGGTAAGTGTCTCATAACGGACGTTAAACATGGAACTAGCCATGAGATAATAACCAAGGTTGCGACAGATTGCAGTTGGCAGAGGGCGAACTTGCGCTATGTGGACCAATTTCGATGCCACATAAAGAATAAGAAACTCAACGCGCTGAAGTGTGTCCTGGCGGCGTAAGAGGTTCTGCGGACGTCGTTACTGATGACGTGTAGCAGGCGACGGAAATTCGTTGCCGCTGTGCGTGAGACCGTGGGGGTAGAGGTAATGCCCAGGTACCGGAAAGTCCGCACAGGCGGCAGGGGTGCCACTTCACCTTCCTGGAGGCCTCGTCCAATGTGCATGGCAGAAGATTTGGTGACATTCATGGCACTGCCAGCGGCAGCCCCTTAACGGGTAACCAATTGGAGGACTACTCAAATCTCAGAGCCGGAGTGAATGAGGAGGAGGAGGTGATCAGCATATGCTCGACAGCGAAAAGTGTGCTGGTGTAGGGTGAGGCCAGAGAGCTTGGTTGTCAAGCCCCCGATGAGGGGCTCAAGGGCAGTGGCATACAGGAGGGAAGAGAGAGGGCACCCTTGCCGTATGGAACGGCATTTAGTAATCGCGAAAGTGTTACGGAGATGATAGATAAACTCCAGTGGAAGACTCTGCAGGAGAGACGCTCAGTAGCTCGGTACGGGCTTTTGTCAAAGTTTCGAGAACATACCTTCACCGAAGAGTCAAGCAGTATATTGCTCCCTCCTACGTATATCTCGCGAAGAGACCATGAGGATAAAATCAGAGAGATTAGAGCCCACACAGAGGCATACCGACAGTTCTTCTTTCCACGAACAATACGAGACTGGAATAGAAGGGAGAACCGATAGAGGTACTCAAGGTACCCTCCGCCACACACCGTCAGGTGGCTTGCGGAGTATGGGTGTAGATGTAGATGTAGATGGGTACCGGCCCTGCTAAATGTCCACTGACTTGGACACGTGAACTGGCACTGTTGTAAAGACGCCAGAGGAGGTCGAGGAACGGAGGGGGGATGCCCATTCGGGCCGCCACCAAAAAAGAGGAAACGATGGCGCACTTTATCGAAGGCGCTGTCGAAGTCTATAGTGACGACCGCTGCACGGAGTCTGCAGGCTGCCGCCATCGCAATTAAGTCACGAAATTCCCCTGTGGCAGTCTGTATGTTAACCTGTCCCCCACGCGTCGTTTGCTCTTGAGAGAGGATAGGAGGGAGTATTGTTCGGAGCCGCATTGCCAGTAAGCGAGCGAAAACTTTGTAATCGGCATTGAGTAGGGTGAGCTGTCTGTAACTCGCGACCATCGAACCACGGGCTGGTCTGTGGACCGGAACGATGATGCCCTCAGCAAAGGTGGGTGGGATTGCTTGGTCAGATGTCATCAGTTCTTGATACATAGTCGTCCACCGCTGTGCCATGAGGTCCCGGAAGGTACAGTAAAACTCAATCGGTAAGCCGTCAATGGCGGGCGATCTGTTGACTTCAACCTTGTCGATTGCGTTGTCGACTTCGTCTCGCCTGACCACCACTGTCAAAGCATCCGCCTCCGTGTGGGGGAGGGTGCGCGTGACGTAATGCAAAATGGAGTCGTCTGCTGCAGTTTCAGCATTGTCTTCACTATAAGTACGACGGTAGTGTTCGACGAATGCGTGGACGATGTCATTCTGATTGGTCACCTGCGTGCCATGAGGCGTCATCAGAGTGCTGATGATCTGCCGACGACGCCGTCGTTCCTCGGACACCATATGATGCATGGATAGAATTTCTAAACCCGCGTGATCCTGGCGCCATGTCCGTATCACCACCCCTTGCAATTTCCGACGTGCCAGCGCAATTATTTTCGCCTTAGTTCAAAAAATGGTTCAAATGGCTCTGAGCACCATGGGACTTAACTTCTGAGGTCTTTAGTCCCCCAGAACTTAGAACTAGTTAAACCTAATTAACCTAAGGACATCACACACATCCATGCCCTAGGCAGGATTCGAACCTGCGACCGTAGCTCGCTTTAGTTCTTTGCTTTCCAACTGGTTGTCTGGGGTTGGAGGCTGAGTGCCCAGATCTCGGAGAATCGCATAATAGAAGTCAACAGTGTTGCGATGCCAGTCGGCTATGTCCTTCCCGTATCTCATCAGTGCCCTCCGGACCGCTGGTTTGGCGCAGTCCATCCACCATGTCAATGTCGAGCGGTAGCGGGGAAGGCGTCGTTCGCAGGCTGTCCACGTTGGCGACATGCCAGGTCATGCAGATGAGAAGTATTTAGTTTCCATGGCGCACGGCTGCGCTATACAGATTACGGCGGCAGGATGACCGTACAGATGTAAGCGCAATGGTCGGAAAAGGCCAGTGGCCAGCGTTCGGCGCTCCGTATCGCAGATCTAAGAGTTTGTGAGAGATATATCCTGTCTAGTCGGCTTACGGAGTGACTGGTAAGAAAGGTATGGCCAGAACGGTCGCCGTGTTGAACTTCCCAGGTATCGTGAAATAAGGGGTCTCGAACCACTATACGTAGTTCCTGGCATGTAATATAGTGTGGAACCTGATCTTTGGGGTGCAGAACGTGGTTAAAATCATCTCCTAGTAGGCAGTGGTAATAGCGCCCTAAAAACAGGGGGGCGATTTCCTCGGAATAAAACTGGGCCCTTTCGTGCTGTATGTCAGTGCCTGAGGTAGCGTAGACATTAATGATGCGTGTCCCCATGGCAGTGAGTGCCATGCCCGGAGCTGATGGAAGGAAGGATACGTCGGTCACAGAATTCCCGTGGCGGACTTAGATGGCCACTCCGCGGCCCATAGGATCATTCCCGGAGGCGTGGGCGGCATAGCCATTGACATCCGGGAGACTGGCCAAGTGAACTTCCTGCACAAGGGCGAAATCAGTATCAGAAGCCCAGAACATCTCCTGCATAGGCGGATTTTCGCCCTGGAACGGATGTTGTTGGTGTTGATGGTTGCTATCCGGTAGGCCTGGTGGCAGTCTGCTGCAGGCTGGTCTACTCTGCCGTCCACGCAAAGGCGTGGGCGTTGCAGTGTAAAGTTATCCCGCACTCCCGCAGGGGATTCTGGGGAGAGTATGATTAGTGGTTCGGCCCCGACGGCGCAGGGTCCCGTAACGGGCCCTGCTCCTCGACCTCCTCCTCGTGCCACGACGTGGAAGCTGGCACCGGTGTATCGTCCATTTGGTTTGCAGAAGATGATGTAATGGTGCGTGGTGTAGTGTCGCCTGTGATATGTCCATGAATTAGTTCAGCGTCCGCATGGGGCATCGAGGACATGGGGGCAGGCACACCGGTAGATGTCTCCGTGCTCATAACGTCGTCGTCAGCAGTAGCGGGTTCTGGGGCGTCGTGCTGATCGGCGGTTATCTCATCCTCGACTTGCAACGACTCCTCTTGGCAAGAAACGGTGCGGCGCCATCGCTTGCGAAGTTCGGAGAACGTTGTTTCCGTGTTCGACCCTCCGTGTCGATGGAAGGGAGTCGCGTCGCACTGGCACTGAGGCCGCCGTAGGGACGATGAGCGAGTCGATCTCCATCGTGTTGTCGAGGGTAGGGTCAGCGTCCGGTTGCGTCAACATTGTCGGAGCGGCGTCGATGGCCAGCCTAGACGGCGGGCCGTCCGAGGCGTTCTCCGTCGGTGTCTGGTCGGGATCATTGGTGGCGTCTTTGGTGGCGTGCGGGCGGCGTTGCAAAGCGGTAGGAGAAGCTAGAGCAGCGGCGTGGGTCACCGGTGACACCGTAGGATGCGACGTGGGTGGTCCTTCGGCAGCTGGAAGTTGCGTTATACGCCGCTTCAGGCATTTGGATCTAAAGTGGTCTTCTTTGCCGCACCCGGAAGAGGTCCGAGGCTGGCCGTCATATATAATTATTGCACGGCAACTACCGATCTGTAAGTAGGACGAGACGTGGCTTCGGAGATCAATGGTGACCTGTCGGACGCCGTTTAGGACAGGATATGTCCGAAACTGTATCCACTTCTCCGCAGTGTGGCCATGGTCTGTGCCGTATGGTCGGAGTGCCGCGACGCCTTCCTCACCAATAAGATCTAATGGCAATTTGAAAATGCGTATCGTGGGCATACCTAAGCCCGCGTGGTCGACGGTTACCGCCCCCACATTGCCATCAGCATGACAGAAGCGGAGCCCCTTTTTGGTCTCACGTAGGATGCTTTCGCACGCCGCGTCGTTAATGATTTTAACGTAGACCGTGCTGCTTACGATCGACAAATGTATGCCGATAATATCGGTCGCCGGGATCTTCACTTCCTCTCTCAGAAAATGCTCCACCTCGAGGCTTTTAGTCGGGCATAATCGTTGTAGAAAGTAAATCAGAGTGTAGATTTACGGTAACGGTTCGCCATGGATCGTATACGGTAAGCCGGCACATAAGCAACGGCCATCAGAATGTAAACAAGGCGAGCTCGCGCTCCGCAGGCGGTGAACACGGACGCGTCCGCTCTGTTGCCCTGCCAAAGGCAGACTCACCATTCAGCTATCGGGGATGGACATTATTGCTGTTATTTCATTTGATAAAAGCTGTCAATGTTTCGCCACCTGCACGTTAAGTGGCTATTTCCTTATTGTGCAATAAAGCGTATGAGGGAAACCACATGGGGCTGTACTCGCCTCAAACCGCACGTAATCTTCTCTTTCTTCTCCCTATATCGCTGCGTGCGGTCTGTGAGATGCATAGCCAAGGACGGTAATAAGGCGCAAGTGACACAAGCCGCCACATGGGGCGCCTAGAGCACTGCTGCAAATTTCGTCTACGGTGGGTATCATTATAGGTAGCGAAAACGAGATAGCAGATAGTGATGATGGAAAATGGTGGGCAGGGGCACAAGATAAGTCTCTTGAGTAGAAAAATGTTCTCGAACCGATCCGTGCACAGCTGCAGATTTCTTCAAAATGGATCAAATGGCTCTGAGCACTACGGGACTTAACTTCCGAAGTCATCAGTCCCCTAGAACTTAGAACTACTTAAACCTAGCTAACCTAAGGACATCACACACATCCATGCCCGAGGCAGGATTCGAACCTGCGACCGTAGCGGTCGCGCGGTTCCAGATTGTAGGGCCTAGAACCGCTCGACCACTCCGACTGGTCAGATTTATTCACTGGCTGAAGTTACATGTATGCATGAACACTTCAGCTTTTGTCGGCAACATTCGTATATTATCAAATGTACTTTCATGTGCAGGTATTGCTCACCCTCTCCCCTCCTTTCCTACTTATAGCGAATCCTACTCCTGTTATACCATTTTCTGCTGCTGACCACAAATCCTTGTCTTCTTTCCATTTCACTTTACTGGTCCTAATTATATATAGACTAAGCTTTTGTATTTACCCTTCCAGATTTTATAGGTATCGTACTACGTTCGAACTTCTGACATTCCATGTTCCGAGTCGTAGAATGTTATCTCTGAGTTAGTTTTTCCTTGCTTTTTCTCTCGTTCACCTCCACCTTGACAGTCGCCTGCCGGAGATCCGAATGAGGGACTAATTGGGAATCTTTTGCCAATCGAAAGATTGTCAGACTACTTTTTCAATTACAGGCCACCTGTCCTATGGATAATCATATGGGCCCCACTGCCTTCCGCATCCTCATGTTGTTCATAACTGCTGATTATCCCGTCTTTTAGGGTCAGTTTACCGCCCCAAGCACAAGAATGTGCTCCTTCGTTCACTCTGACAAGGCCGTTGACGGAAGAGGGTGACTAATTATGTCGAAAGTCTTCGGCCATCAGTCCTGTGATTTTTATTCAGAATTTAAGCAGCAGCTGGGTTGGAACCGGGATGCAGGACAGACAAAGCATAGGGTGCGGCGCTTAAATCCGGACAATTTCAATTTGAATTACCCACCATATCGTAGATCGGCCGGAGGTCGCTACTGGCATTCTTGAAACCTGTTTGCATCTAATAAACAGTCAGGACGTCAAAACGTCCGAGATGTTACGGACAAGTGCGAAGTACAACCGAAGAGCGGCGATTATCAAAAGTCTTCGCGCTGGGCGTTCGCCCACTAAGTAGTTCGATTCTTTGGTTACCCGAGGTCAACTGTTTACGATTTTGTGGCCAAGTATAATGCCTCCGAGAAGTTTGAAGTTCGCGTCCTAGGTCTTGTGTCCAGTGTGGGTGATATCATGCCGCCACATTTCTTTAAAAACAGACAAACCGTCACAAAAGAAGTTATCTGCAAGTTTTGACGAATGTCGTGAAACGGTGGATGATAACTGTGGCGTCCGGGAGACAATATGTCTTCTAACAGGACGTTGCATCGGTTCATACGAGCCATTTAGTCCAAAACTGGCTCTCGGATAACGTTGACATGTCTGGTCTGGCCTGACTATCCCGGTTTTGAGCCTCTCAACTACTATGGTTGGAGCGTAGTCGAAGAGTTACCGATGAGGCAATGTCGCATCTATATGCACTGTTATCGAAGCAACTTTCGTGAATATGGACAGCACTGTTTTAAAAAGTGCGTGTGATCGCTTCAGAACAAGATTGGAGGCGATCATAGCGCTTTTATGTTACTGTTGAAAGATACCACTATTTAAATGTAAAAGGACTTTCAATTTATTTGTATTTTGTTTTAATAAATTTGCTTTTGATAAAGTTTCTTTTGTCCGGATTAAGCGCAGCATCCTGTATATGAATGTGTAAGATGATTCCTATCATGATTTTTTTATGTTTGAATTAAATTACCTAGAAAGTATAAACATGCTCACTCATGTATGAGGGACGGCAGGCGTGAGGGTACAGAACTTTTTCGGAGTTAAATTCGGAAACTTTCACTTAAAAGTGGAAGGCGCGAAGTTTTCTGTACCCTCATCATCCGTAAATAGGTAAACCACTTCTTAACTAATCTTATGTTGTAGATTATGTTCTTTCTTTAATAATACGCTACCGTATGGTGTCTCCATTGCGTACTTTTGTATTTATGACATTATGTGCCGATGGAAATAAACTCTAAGAAAATATATGAAAAAAAGGAGGCACCACACAGGAATTATCCGTATTGATCAAAAATCGGTAGATGTGATGTACATGTACAAACAAACAAGTGGTTAAAATTATTTATTCAAGAGACAGCTTCACAGATAGAGCAAGTCAATAACGTATTGGTCCACTTGTGGCCTTTTAGACAAGCTGTTATTCGGCTTGTCATTGATTCACAGAGATTTTGGACGTCCTACTGCGGGATATCCTGTCAATTTCTGTCCAATTGGTGCCCTATATGGTCAAGATGTGGAGCTTGTTGGAGGGCCCTACCCAATACGTTCCAGACACTCTCAGTTGGGGAAGGATTCAGCGATCTTGGTGACAAGGTGGGATTTGGCAAGCACGAAGGTAACGAAATGGGTCCAGCTATGAAATAGCCACCCAGACCATCGCTTCTGGTTGTCGGGCTGCATGGCAGTCGACATTCAGATTGGTATCCCAGGGCTATCCGTGGGGTTTCTAGGAGGTCCTTGTCCCGAAATCTCGTTGACTGGAGTACTATCTCCATAGATGACTCCTGCTTCTAATTGAGCACACGATCAATGAAGACGTGGCTGGAGACGTACCAGACAGTGGTACGTCGACGATATTCTGAGCCCAGTTTTGTTCATGGGAAACCATCTTGGGCTTACATTTCAGCATGATAATGCCCATCCGCACAGGGCGAGAGTTTCCTCTGCCTGTCTTCGTGCTTATCAGACCCTATCTTGCCTAGAAAGGTCACCGGGCCGGTCTCAGTGGCCGAGCGGTTCTAGGCGCTTCATTCTGGAACCGCGCGACCGCTACGGTCGCAGGTTCGAATCCTACCTCGGGCATGGATCTGTGTGATGTCCTTTGGTTAGTTAGGTTTAAATAGTTCTAAGCTCTTGGGGACTGATGACCTCAGATGTTGAGTCCCATAGTGCTCAGAGCCATTTTTGAAAGGTCACAGGATCTCTCCCAAACTGAGAACGCTTGAAGCATTATGGTCAGGGGCCATCAACCAGCTCAGAATTTTGACGATCTAACAAGCCAATTGGTCAGAATTTGGCACGATATCCTTCAGGAGGACATCAAACAGCTCTGCCAACCAGCGCCAAGCTCAGTAACCGTTTGCATAAGGACCAGGGGTGGACCAACCTGTTATTGACTTGCTCAGTTTGTGAAGCTCTTTTTCTTGAATGAATCATCCATTTCTTCTGAAATTGTAATCACTTATTTATCTGCACATGCATATCACATCTACTGATTTCCGTCCCATTCGGATAAATCTTTCATCGTGTGTCATGTTTTTTTGTCTTGATTGTCTTACTGTTTGCTGAATGTTGAAGCCAACCATAGCGTGCTATGTTGTGTGACTTTAGTAGCAGCTCGCATTAATTAAACAGTTGAATGGACTTATCAGTGTAGCTACACGAGCATCTCATTGAAAAGTAGATGAGAGGATAAACTTCGTTATAACGATCCACATTAGTACTACTTCTGCGAGAAATACGGTATAGACTTATTTTACTGATGTCTTACAGACGTTCATCATTGTCATTGAAACTTTTCCACATTTACGGAACATTTAAAACACCATAACCACCATCCTACAAACATGGAGCCAAAAATGTAGATAATGAGAATAAGCAAACACGACAAATACCAATACAAATGTAAGAAAACTTCCACATCCAGAAATCCATTGCTGAAAACAAACATGTGATAAATAAGCAAACACACATCAGCACAGACTTCCTACTAAGTTTAATAAAATAAATGGTAAGATAAAAATGACACAAGCAGCCGCAAGAAAAGAATCTCTCCTTCCCTTCCTCCCTCCCGCGGGCACACACACACACACACACACACACACACACACACATACATACACACACACACGCCGGCCGGAGTGGCCGTGCGGTTCTAGGCGCTACAGTCTGGAACCGCGCAACCGCTACGGTCGCAGGTTCGAATCCTGCCTCGGGCGTGGATGTGTGTGATGTCCTTAGGTTAGTTAGGTTTAATTAATTCTAAGTTCTAGGCGACTGATGACCGCAGAAGTTAAGTCGCATAGTGCTCAGAGCCATTTGAACCAAGCCACACACACACACTTTCACACAAAATGCTCGTCAAAACAAATACTATTTCACACAAAAACACCATACACACACTAGTATACACAAACAGATCACAGACATCCCAAAAATTACACTCGAAAGTTGACAATAACATTCGATCTTTGGCTATAACGTCCGACAGTCTGCAACACAAACCAGATCATTACATCAAAACGAAGTGCTGTGAAATGTGGAAAACAAAAACCCCAAATGGCGATTATACGAAGAGGAACAGCACCAAAAATGAAACAGAAAGATAATAAGTAGAAAACTGTCCACGCAACCTGTTAGTAGAATTTAAAATAATACTACATCATAGAAAAAAAAAACAACTGCCAGAACTGTTTATACCCTATAGGTACATTGCCCCAAAATGTAAACTAAATAGTAAAAATATGTACATTTTTCTGGCCACTGAAAATACCTTGCAAAGAATAAAGGTGAAACACGTATCGCACGAAAATTGTATTTCATTCAGTTGTAGTTAGACGGTTCAAAAGTAAAAATTATCAATATACCGTAATATTTTAAACGCACTTCCCATGTCTGAATCAAAAATGGTATCATCCTTTTTTTAAATTAAAAGTTTGTTTATGATTAATATTGTCAGTCTATCAAGCAAGTCAGCCCGTATGGTGGTGCATCAAAGCGGAAATTAGTATGAAGGTTGTGAGGCTAAATTTTTTCGGTAACTTAGATTTTCTTTTTTTGCTATTAACAGCATTTCACTTACACTATATATGGGATAAAGACTCGCAGTGCTTTTACCTATACAATGTAGGTAACTAATGGAAGTTATTTCTTATCTTATTCTCAATAAATAAACACATCCACCATTGATTTTGTTCACAAATAAAACATATATTCTAAACGCAAAACAGTTCTTTACTTATTTTAGTTCAATATACGACACTGATCGACAATCACTGCTTACTTATCCAATGTTAACCGTTTTTAAACAATGAATCACACTCATTCTCACAAACAGACCCAACAGACGGAGGATGGCATGACTGCTTGCGGCACTCTGATTGGCTCTCTGGCACTGAGAAGCGTCAACGGAGATACAACCTGTCCATTTCACAATTGCCGTATCAGCTGGAAGCGCTGGGGATTTTTGACGTGTTTTGCTGTTGGTTGATTCAAATAACGCAGGAGCGGTATAATCGCTCTCAGTCCAAATGGGATATCGGTCCTAAACTGGTTGCATTGTGCGTGCAGAATATAAAACAAACTAAAACTGTATTCGCTGTTAGTATATTGTTCTATAGAAAAGCGTGAAAAAATGAAACTTGTTTTTCAAACAACTGCGGCGGGAGTGCACCAGATAGAACTACTTCGCTGTTAATACATGCTTCGGCAGAAAATGCGAAGGCAACGAAAATAGGGCAGTAAAACTGATCACACAATACAAGTATATTGTCCCGCTGCACCAGTAACGACTTTTTATTTCTAGGTTTTTTAAAAACAAAATTCTATTTCCCCTAAAATTTTCCAGAAAGTGTTTCATTTACCTTTGAAGTTAATGTCCGGATCTTTAATGACAATGCTCACATCACGAACCACCCTTACACTACTTCCTTTTGTTGCTACTGCTCTCCACAAAGCTGTCGCTAATGGTATTAGCAAACATTCTTCAACACAGAAATAATCTACGCCATTTGTTAAGATTTACTATCGGCTCGTATTCTTCCATCACATATACATGCACTTTGACCATCCATTTCAGAAGATGCTGATTATAGACAGTACAATGAAAATTAACGTGCTGTACAGTGCTGAGCTGTGTGGCTCGTTTATGTTTCATGGTCCCGTCCTTATGTAAACAAAGTTTAGTTCTGCATTCTGCCGTAAGCAAATGTCTAATTGACAGACACAGCACGATTGTGGAAAGAAGGTGGCTTGTGTCAGGCGCGGGTGGAGAGAGAACAGAAGTGACTAGGCCCTCACTGTCGGCCACTGGGGGCAACCCACTGAGTCGCACACGTCATACCTATCTGTAGCTGTGGTGTGATTTACATATGGAAATATCAAGAATTTACATAAGCAGATTATAGTGACACTGAGAGGTGGGATACCACTCTCTCATTTTAACAACACTGTCAGCCAGAATAACAATCATATTTTAGGGTGTGATCTTGTTGTTTGCCAGTACTACTTTTGCTATGTGTGGTTAATGACTTTTTCTACACGAGGAAATCGTTGACAGAATGTTCTTGTAAATGCACATGTAACCCGCAGAAAACTTGTACCTGGGAGGCCGAAGTCGAGAAGGAAGTGAGATGCTATGCTGCTCAGGGAACTTCCTTTCGGTAGCCACACATTTGTTTTGTGGTACAGATTCCCGAAGCCAGCACTGAATCTGATGTTTTTGCAACTTCAATATTCAGGACTTGTGTTGTCACACATCAGCGTCCAGTTCCCAAAAGCCTATTATATTCTCCAGTATCACAATATCGATTTATCCGCCGTCACGCAGTCCATTCAGAAATGCCACATCGTGGCCCAGTCTCCGATGCCCTCAAATACTCCACGAGAAAAAATCACGAAGAGCTTGTTCACGATGAGGCAAGGCTCTTGAAACAGTTAGCTGGCCCGAAGAGTGGTGGCCGACACATCTAACGCTGAATCGCCTACTGCCATCGGCTGTAAGAGGACACACAACGCAATGAGAGGCGTAGCTCACAGCGTAAATCTGTCAGTGCAGCAGAATACTGCGGCCACATGCGCGGATAAGGTCTAACGTGGTTCATTAATGAAGCATGACGTTGGAGTAAAGCGATTCTATAATGACGTTCAGCAACTGAGTCTTTCTAAATGTGTCCTTACAGTGTTTAGGTCACTAGGCCTTACTTTTGTAAAAAAACTGACATCAATCGTCGTAATGCTTGAGCGCTTTACTACTTCTAACTGGAGAGCTGGAGCAGCGCTTACAGCGTTTACCTACCGGCCAGGACGTTTTATTATTTTTCACGTCGACGGTTGAAACTGTTTAACAAAACTAAAGATTTATTTTACGTCCTGTATTAATTGTATTATAATATAACAAAATAGGTAAGAATAACACAATGGTCTGTTACAGATAATCATAACGCTTACCTTTACCTTTTCTTTCTTGAGACCACAATCACGTAGAATTTTTAAATGAAATTTCCGCCATTCGACTGTAAATTACTATCCATTTCAAATTTGACGTTTGTACATGTATGATGTCGCGTTCGGAACTACAGTATCCGCTGCTCATTGTTGGATATACATTGACGGAAAAAACTGCAACCGTAAGAAGGAGTTTGCGACATAATGGAAAGTTAGTACGCGTGTTTCTACGTACGAAACATGATGTCTATTACAATTTCGTGCCAGTTGCGTAAGAGTGACGCCAGTAGCGTCACTATGAGGATGCAAATCAAGTTTGCCGGCCGGGGTGGCCGCGCGGTTCTAGGCGCTACAGTCTGGAACCGAGCGACCGCTACGGTCGCAGGTTCGAATCCTACCTTGGGCATAGATGTGTGTGATGTCAGGTTAGTTAGGTTTAAGTAGTTCTAAGTTCTAGGGGACTGATGACCTCAGAAGTTAAGTCCCATTGTGTTCAGAGCCCCCTTGCAAATCAAGTTTACCTCAAATCGACGCAGTAACGTTCGTGAGTGTTAGTTACCTTTGCGATTGGACGTAGTGAGTTGAAGCTAGTCAAAAATGCCTTTAAGGCGACAAAGGAATCATTACGAACGCCTCACTAAGTATGAACAGGTCATGTAATAGAACTACGACAAGCTGGATGTTCGTTATGCGATACTGCAGAAAAATTTCGTAGGAATGTAGCCACTGTGCATGATTGCTGGCAGCTGTGGTCACGGGAATGTACGGTCACAAGAAGACCGGACTCCGAACGACCACGTGACTGTAAAGAGACGGAAGACCATCGTTTTCGGTGTATGGCTCCGGCACATATTAATGCATCTGCAGCAGCAATTTGAGCAGCAATTGGCACCCCAACGAACTGTTAGAAATCGGTTACTTCAGGGAGATCTCCGAGCCAGACGTCGTGTGGCGTGCATTTCACTGACCCCAAACAACCGCCATATGAGGCCAGTGGTGTCAAGCGAGAGCTCTTTGGAGGGCAGGGCGGAGGTCTATCGTGATTTCCGATGAAAAGTTGTTCTCCATCGCAGCCAACGATGACCGTGTTTGGGTTAGAATGAGGCCAGTTGACAGCCTGCAATCAACCTGTCTGCATGTTAGACACACAGGACCTATGGCCTGGGGTAAGAATTCGTGTAATAGCAGGAGAACTTTCGTGGTTATCCCACGTACCCTGACTGCAAATTCGTACGTCAGTCCAGTGATTGGACGGGTTGCGCTGCCATTGATGAATACCGTTCCAGAGGGTGTTTTCTAGCAGGACAATACTCGCCCATTTATCACTTTTGTGACCCAACATGCTCTACAAAGTGTCGACATATCGCCTTGGCCTGCTCGATCACCAGGTTTGTCTTCAAAAAAATGGTTCAAATGGCTCTGAGCACTATGGGACTTAACATCTATGGTCATCAGTCCCCTAGAACTTAGAACTACTTAAACCTAACTAACCTAAGGACATCACACACATCCATGCCCGAGGCAGGATTCGAACCTGCGACCGTAGCAGTCGCGCGGCTCCGGACTGAGCGCCTAGAACCGCTAGACCACCGCGGCCGGCCAGGTTTGTCTTCAATGGATCGCATATGTGACGTCATCCGGCGACAACTCCAGCGTCATCCACAACCAACACTAACAGTCCAGTCCATGTATTGACCGACCAAGTAGAACAGGCATGGAACTCTGTACCACAAAATGACATTCGGCACCTGTACAACACAATGCATTTACGTTTGCATTCGAGATTGTGGCGGTTACACCGGTTATTAATGAATCAGCATTTCATATTTGCAACAATGTATCTCGCCCTTTCATTAACCTGTGATCTTGCAATGTGTAAGCAATATGTAACTGATTAACATTACGTATGTTATCTATACAAATGCATTCCCGAAATTTCATTTTCTTCTTGAGTCGTCAGTCTTGTGACAGGTTTCAGGCGGCCCTGCACCAACCTCTTCATCTCATAGCAGCACTTGCAACTTACTTCCTCCATTATTTGAAGATGTATTCCAATCTCTGTCTTCCTCTACAGTTTTTTCCCCTCTGCAGCTCCCAGTAATACCGTGGAAGTTATTCCCTGATGTCTTAACAGATGTCCTGTCATCCTGTTTCTCTTTCTTGTCGGTATCTTCCATATACTCCTTTCCTCCCCAATCCTGCGCAGAACCTCCTTATTCCTTACCTTATAAGTGCACCTAATTTTGAGCATTACTCTGTAGCACCACATCTCAAATGCTTCGATTCTCTTCTGTTCCGGTTTTCCCACAGTCCATGTTTCACTACCATACAAAGAAATGCTCCAAACATACATTCTCAGAAAATACTTTCTGAGCTTAAGGCCTATGTTTGATACTAGTAGATTTCTCTTGGCCAGGAATGCTCTTCTTTGCCACTGCTTGTCTGCTTTTGATGTCCTCCTTGCTCCGTCCTTCTTTGGTTATTTTGCTGCGTAGGTAGTACAATTGCTTAAATTCATCTACTTCGTGACCATAAATTCTGATGTTAAGTGCCTCAGTGCTCTCATTTCTGCTACTTATCATACATTCGTCTTTCTTCGATTTACTGTACAGTAATTAATTTTTGGTGTTGCTATTTTTTCCGTCACTGTGTTACGACATATTGGTGATAGCTAAAGCCCTTATAACGCCGAAATTGGCCAATCGTGCGAAATGTAGTAAAGTGATTACTTGTGAATGGAGAAACCGCAGCGGTTTCATTTATGGAAAATTCCTTTGCACATTCATCTCGAGTGAGAGCTTGACTACATTTTCATCTCGTTCTCTCTCCTACTACCTTTAGGGCCAAACTGCGTTGATGGAAATTTCTTCCACAGCCAGGCCTCATAAGAAAAAAAGTTCTCTATTGCTGCTAAAGTATAAAAGCTGTGGATGTCTAAGAAGCCAGTCTGAAATCTGAACTCTGAGAATGCTGCACAGTTTCTGTATTTCTTACATTGGTTCTTCAGCTCTACGGTGTTCGGTGTGAGGAGAAGGTATTGTCCATCGCCTAACGGTCGCTACCGTGAGCCTCTTGCTCGCACTGATAAATGGAGCGCTTTATCTCGTTTCGTACTTCTCGCCTCTCTAACACGCTGTGTGTGTGTGTGTCGGTTCTCTCCAGCACAGAGAGTCGCGGTGGTCCCGTTCCGAGAAGAACGGCCGGCGCTCCTTAATCACGGCCATTGAGGCGCGCTCGCACGCGCACCCAGGCCAGAGCGGGCGTGCTTAATTCGGGCGCGGCGCAGGTAATTATTGCTGATTTAGTGCCGACCATTCAGCAGCAGTCACTGAAGGAGCGCGGCCGCCGCCTACGGCACCCCGGCCGGCCGTGTCCGCCGCCGCCGCCGCCGCTGGCCCCGCCTGAAACCCAGTAGCAGAGCTCCGACCGCCACCTCGCTTCTCATGAGAGATTCGTGTAGTTAGCGCAGCACATTGGATTTCTATTAACGACAAAAAAAGTGTGGGTATTATTTGCTACATCTCTTAAAATCTACTGATATAACATAATGGCCGATTGCATTTAGAAAGTGGGAAGGAAACCACGCCTAGTTGCCTAAATGAGTCCCCTCGCGAGTAGGACACATCCCATAATGGGATCAAATCCGGAATTTAAGTTGGAGACGTAATCGTAAAATTAGACGTGAGGAACTCACAGGATAAACAAAAAAGTGATATTTGACATACTAGTAAGCAATATGGCCACCCACTCTTAGAAGTTGTAATGTTGAGCTGGAGACATTTATGATGATTAAATTTAGTAACTATAAAAATGACACTTCAATGGAGCATTGACAATAAATCTACACAGTAGTCGGAGATCCCAGTTACAAACTTCTAGCACTTGCAGAGAGGAATGAGTACATGATGTTCCGAACAGAAACGCATGTCCAGAAGCGTACCGTTTCCTTTCTACGACGGATTCAATTCAAATGTACACTGAACAGCCAAAGAAACTGGAACACCTCCCTAATATCGTGTAGGGCCCCCGAGAGCACGCAGAAGCACCGCAACATGGACTCAACTAATGTCTGAAACAGTACTGGAGTGAAGTGACACCATGAATCCTGCAGAGCTGCCCATGAATCCGCAAGAGTATAAGAGAGTGGAGATCTCTTCTGCACAGCACGTCACAAGGCATCGCAGATATGCTCAGTAATGTTCATGTCTGGGGAGTTTGGTGGCCAGCGGAAGTGTTTAAACTCAAAAGAGAGTGCAATTTTGTCACATGATGACAATGTTCGAGGCCGTGGCTGTTATTTGAAGACAAATGTTGATGGTGTTGAGACAGCAACTAGCCACAAATTTATTTTCAGTTCCTTTATTCAAAGGGTATCGTTACCGGTTTCGAATCGTTATGATTCATCTTCAGACGGTATTCATGCTTTCATTACAACGTTTTTTTTTTTACAGATTAATTGTCCTAAAATACAAATAATATATAATTATAAGCACGATATGCAGTGGGAATGTATTCACATCTGTTGGACGAATGTAATGAATACAAACACTACAAACCGACATTTCACGTAATTCACATCCAATTAAAATCCGTAACGCAACCATCTGTGTGGCGTGCTAATAATTATGTATTATTTACATTTTAGGACAGTTAATCTCTAAAAAAAAACGTTGTAATGAAAGCATGAAAACCGCCTGAAGATGAGTCATAACGATTCGAAACCGGTAACGGTACCCTTTGAATAAAGGAACTGAAAATAAATTTGTGGCTGGTTGCTGTCTCAACACCATCAACATTTGTCAGAAGAGAGTTCCTGGAGCCACTCTGTGTCAATTCTGGATGTGTAGGTTGTAGCATTGTCCTGCTGGAATTGCTCAAGTCCGTCGGAATTCACAATGGACATGAATGGATACAGGTGACCAGAGAGGCTGCTTACGTATGTGTCATCTGTAACAGTCGTGTCTAGATGCGTCAAGGTTCCCATACCACTCCAGTTGCGCATGCACAACACCATTACAGAACTTCCACCAGCTTAAACAGTCCCCTGCTGACATGCAGGGTCCATGGATTCATGAGGTTGTCTACATACTCGTACACGTGCATCCTCTCGATACAATTTGAAACGAGACTCGTCCGACCAGGCAACATGATTCCAGTCATCAACAGTCCAATGTCCGTGCTGATAAGCCCAGGCGAGGCGTAAATCTTTGTGTCGTGCAGTCATCAAGGGTACAAAGGTGGACCCTCGGCTCCGAAAGCCCACATCGATGATATTTCGTTGAGTGGTTCGCACGATAACACTTGTTGATAGTCCAGCACTGAAATCTGCAGCAATTTTAGGAAGGGTTGCACTTCTGTCACGTTGAACGATTATCTTCAGTCGTCGTTGGTCCCGTTCTAGCAGGATATTTTTCCGGCCGCAGCGATATCGGAGATTTGATGTTTTATCGAATTTGTGATATTCAGGGTACACTCGTGAAATGGTCGTACGGGAGAAGTGTCCCATCACTCGTGCGCCGGATATAACATCATCTTCAAACTGACTTTAATCTTGATAAACTGCCATTGTAGCAGCAGTATCCGATCTAACAAATGCGCCAGACACTGATTGTCTTATGTAGGCGTTTCCGACCCCAGCACCGCATTCTCCCTGTTTACATATCTCTGTATTTGAAAACGCACGCCTGTACCAGTTTCTATGGCGCTTCACAGTGTATAATGGGTCCACGTCTGCTGAGGAAAGTGGATAGTCTCAGAACTGCCTGTCCTGGTATGCACTAGAGTAGACCTGATGTCTCTTAACGTCTGCCCTACTGCGAGACCTATAGAATGTCTGTGCATATCAGGTACAGTAAAGACGTTTGGGTACACGTTTACGGAATACACAGATAAACAAATGTGCTTAAGTGATAAATGGATGATTCGTTATGTTTCCTTTCGAGTTGTTACCTAATAGCTGTACTGCGTCACGGCTAATTCAATTCGTGATGCAGAAGTGGATGAGCTAAACGTTTGAACTGAAACCGTCTTAGAACGGAAACCGCACATTTCCGGACAAGGGGTTCTATTTAAAATATAATTTACTCACACTCCTCTTAACTCCTAGAATTTTCTAATGTGAATTTCCGAGCATCCTGGATACCTCTATAAAAATCATTTTATATATGTACGTAGCTCGTGCCCCCTAAATCACTGGATGGTGTTACACATATCACTCACTACCTGTGTTAGTGTGAACCACCTACTTCCAAAAGATGTATCAGTTGGGCGTAAAAGAGAGTGTGACTCAGAAGCATAATTTAGGAACCTCTGGAGCCATTTCAACCAATAATTGTATATGCGTTACCCATCATTTGTATTTTCTGTATAAAAATACCGTGGAGTTAGTGCACCCCAGTTACCTCTATGAGTGGAGAAGGGAATGAAAATCTGTTAGACCTAAAAGTATTCTTCGACGATCGATGTCAGTACCGAATTCTTAGTTATCGTGGTCGTTAGGCTCATTTTGTGACAGTCCCGAAGACTTTACACCACGAGGGTCGTGGCACTCGAGGTGTTGCAAATTTAGCAACATATTAGCTTAATTATACACTGGTATACAGAACGTAAGGGCGAAAGTAACTTTGGGTGCATGATGTGTCACTGCCAAGTAAAATAGCTCGCTGCAACTTGCACCATACATAGAACAGTATAGTACAGATAATAACTTACAGAAATACGCATTGAGAGGAACTGAAATGACACTTCATGCAAAGACGATAATTACAGACAATTCAGCACGATTCATGATGACCATCTGTACATTACAAAAGGCAGGAAATGGCTCATAATAGGGTGTATGATCACCAAGTACGGCAATGCATGCTCTGCAACATGCTCTTGTGGTAGCAAGATTGCTAAGGACTTCGTGTGGTGGGCCGTTCCTTTCCATCCCTCCACCAGCGCGGTTGACAACTGCTGGATGGCTGTGGTGCTTTTGGACGCGCTGCAATACGTTTCCCAAACGCATCCCACATGCGCTCGATGGAATATAAGTCTGGGGGGTGGGGGGTAGGAAGGACCGGCCACTCCATTCTCTCTTGTGCTAAGAGGTCCTCCACCTCTTCGCGGTCGTCAATTTGCATCCATAAAAGTGAAGTCAGGGCCGAATGAACCTCAGAAAAAAGCACATAGGGAAGGAGTACAGTGTCACAACATCGTTGACCAGTGAGTGTCCAGTGTTAAAAGGTTTGATGTTCAGTGCATCCATGCAATGTTATGCATCTCCACAACATAACACCTGGCGCACAAAACCAATTGTTCTTGACAATGTTCGTGGATGCATTCAATTTTCCTGCCTCTCGCCTTGTGATGGTACATCAAGCATTTGCTTGACCTTATATAGAAGTGTGATTACAAATCTCTGATCGCGAACGACAAAATTCGATCTTGCGATCAAAATAAAATTGTCTGCATTGTCTTTACTACAAGAAATAAGATATCAAGTACAAAACACAAGTAAAATTACTATCATACAAGGTGTTTACACGGAACTACCCAAGCTTCTGTTGCAAATTCTGATTACTTCCTCTGTGTACCGTGTTTTCAAGTACATCTGCTGTATGTATGAATGAGTGGAATATTACTAAGGTGAGAATTGTAAAGGATTCTGATATATGGGTGTAGGTGGTACGAAATCCCACAGTTGCTATTTTACTCTACAAGAGGTGGCGAATTATAAATGATATCTTATGGAGGGTTTGAGTGTAGACAGCATGGTAATCTTTGGTTAGCGTGTCGTACACATCCACAGCTCTCGTAAAGTTAATTGTTTAATTGAGTAATAACAATTAATTAAGACGATATTACATCATAATTGAGTAAATTAATACCCATTGTAAGCGATCATTTAAGGGTTTCACATTTTTCTGCGTATTTTCTGAAAAAATAGTACATTTCATAGGCGCGAATTTTGAGCTAGGATTTGTTTACATTGTGATGTACTGCAAGTTACGTGATTATTTCAATAAAGTAAAGTTTGTGTTGTTAGTGTATTCTTATACGCTATCCATGTCATGCTCTAGTAAGTAGCCGAAGTGAAAAGTTCCAAAATAAGTGAAAAGTTTATGTAGTGTAGGCTCAGTTCTCTGTTTACTTTTTGTTTCGTCACGTAAAAAATACAGGTTATATCGTTTTCGTTTCTCCAGAATTTTTGAATTAGTATCCGAACTTTCTAAGAAATTTAATACATTAATTGAGTAGTCTATGAAGTTATTCTTGTTTTAACTCAGACTAAAGCTGAAATTTGTTTGCCATGAGTGAGAAGTGTATGACTTGCCGTGGGATTGTTAGTTCTGGGGTGTAGTGCGTGGGTTCTTGCAGTTACTTTCATGTGGGTGACTGTAGAGGCGTGGGAATTGGACAAATAAACAAGGCTCATTGCTTGTGTAAGATTTGCTGTAGAGATGGGAGGATAGTGGAACAGGAGGAGAAGATTTCTGTCCTTTAGGGGGAACTAGATAAAGCGAAACAAGATATGGAAAAGTTAAGGGGGGAGAAGGGAAAAGAGAGGTGGGAAGTGAAAACAGGTTATAGAAGAAGTAGGAATAAGACGTTCTCAGACAGTGTGGTTATGAATGGGAAAACAGGTTTGATCCGTTGCCACAGCTGTAAACGGATGAGCCACAAATAGATGTAGGAGTACACAGGACACAACAAACCTTCAAAAAGTGTTTGATAAGTAAGAAGTCAGAAAAAGATGCGAAAAATAAGAAAGTTTTGTTATTAGGTAGTTCACATGGTAGAGGTGTTGGCGAACTGTTGCAGGATGAAATAGGGTCAGGTTGCCAGGTCACAAGTTTTTTTAAAGCTCGTTCAAGTCTGGGTCGGGTGACAGAAGATGTAGGTCCACTTTGCAAAGACTTCACAAAGGAAGACACTGTGGTAATAGCGGATGGGGGTGGACAACAGCATAGATAGGAACCCTAATTACTCAACTGAGAAGACCTGGTAAAGATAGCTTCAGCAAAGAGACATACTGCTGTAGGACTTGTGTGTGGTCTGAAGCGCCATTACCAGCCTCATTTAAACTCTTCTCTTAATAGAGTTAATTTAGAGGTGGAACAGCTGCTTGGATCAGATATGGGGTCTCATATCAGTGTGGTTCCTGTTGGCTCTGTCAGCAGATGGGACTATACTAGGCATGGCCTTCACCTCAACAGGAAGGGAAGGGGAAAATATTTGGGCTAATAGCAAATAGCTTAAGGGGGGGTGGCACTGTTACAAGTGACACATCAGCAATTTTCCTAGGGTAGGGAGGGCAGAAACAAAACATGTTCAGAGACAGGCTGAAGATGACATTCACATTGATAAAAAGGGCAACCAGAAATCAAATTTTAATGCACACAATTTTTGCAGACAGCCTCTGATTGAAACTAGAGATACTCAAAAATTGGCAGGAAAATTAGGTTCATCCAGTTTTAATTCAGCCCTGCACAAAATCAGTTATCGTTATTGCATTAGAATATCAGAGGACTAAGGGGTAAGTTTAATAAGTTGCTTATATGTGTTGAAGAATTAGAGTTCAGCAAACCAGTTGATATAATCTGCCTCTCTGAACATTATGTTACCACTGGTTTATATAAGTTAGATATTACAGGTTTCAAGTTAGTTTCTTACTTCTGTAGAGAAAATATGGGGGAAGGAAGAGTTGCTACATTTGTCAGAAACTGTTCTGATTTCAAGAATACTGATATTAATAAGTTTTGCTCAGATCAGCACTTAGAAGTTTGTGCAATGGAAGTAGTATTTCATAATAAGTCCTTTATAATAGTAGTTATAAACAGATCACCTTCAGGAAATTTTAACCTCTTCATAAAAATCTGGAAGCCCTGCTGTCCCATCTCATAGTAGAAAACAAGGAAATAGTGACTGCTGGTGATTTTAATGTGGATTTATTGAAACTCTCTGTCAGTGAACAGTTATTGTAGTCAGTAACACTATCATTCAATTTAGTTTCTACTGTGAACTTTCCTATTAGGATATGTAAATGCTGTGAGATTGCTATTGATAATATCTTTGTAGACAAATCTATGGAAAAAAGCCATATCACAAAACCAATAGTAAATGGGCTATCTGATCATGATATGCAGCATCTTATGTTAAATGTTGAATTTTGTCAGGATTAAAAATCTATTAAATTTCAGTACAGGAGGGTAATAAATAAGTCAAAATTGAGAAATTCAAGAAATTTCTCAAAGATATGAACAGGGTAGATGGTTAAATTCTTCTGACTCAAATGGAAAATACAAAGCATTCAGTAATAAAGTTACCTCTACTTTTGAAAATTGTTTTCTCCTAAAGGTAACTACAATCACACAGAAGTAAAAAAATGAACTGTGGATTACACAAGGAATTAATATTTCATGTGGGACAGGAAGGAGACTGTATCTACTATTTAGGAACAGCTCTCATGTTAGAATTTAATGAATTACAAAGAATACAGCAAAATATTGAAGCAAGTAATCCAAAAAAAAAAATCAATCAGACTTATTATGAGAAAAGATAATTACAGCAGGCAACAAAATAAAAACTGTATGGGTTATAGTGACGACAGACACAGCTGGGGCCAAAAAGGAAGAGGAACAGGTAGCTCTAAAAATAAATGAGACTTTGGTAACAAGTACATGTAGTGTTGGAAACCTCTAAAAAAAGTACTTCATTTCTGTTTCTGACAGCTTGGGGTTATCAGGTTCAGTGAACAGTGCAATGGAGTATCTTTAAAAATAACTTCAATAAAATGGAAATGACACTCACGTCTCCCAAAGAAGTAGCATCCACCATAAAATCCTTAAAATCTAAGCATACCATTGGGTATGATAACATATCAATGAAGTTAATCAAAGAGTGCTATGTGAGTTGTGTTCTATCTTAAGTTCTTTGTATAAACAATGTCTCATCAGTGGAACATTTTCAGACTGGCTAAAATATGCTGAAGTTAAGCTTCTTTACGAGAAAGGGGATAAAGAGATACCATCGAACTATCATCCAGTTTCGCTTTCGCTGGCTTTCTCAAAAATATATGAAAATGTTCTGTTCAAGCGTCTCCTTAAGCACCTGACTGCAAATAATATATTGTCCAAGTCACAATTTGGGTTTCTTAAGGGTTCTTATGTAGAAAAAGCTATTTACGCTTATAGTGGGAACATACTTAATTCAATAGACAATAAATTAGAGGCTACAGGCATTTTCTGTGACCTTTCATTAGCCTTTGACAGTGTGAACCACCGAACTCTCTCAAGTAAATTAGAATATTATGGCGTCACCAGCAATGCTACGAAATCGTTTGAGTATTATCTATCTATCAGGAAACAAAGGGTGTTGTTGCGAAATATGTGTGCAGTAAGCAGTCAGTCTTCATCTGACTGGGGAATAATTACATGTGGTGTTCCTCAAGGTTCCATCCGGTCACCTTATTACTGACAGCCGGAATAGTATTCAGGTACTGAATTTCAGAAGTAGGGGTAATACCCTTTATGTTTTAGAAGAAGTCGAGATTTACTGCGTTCTAAAGTTTCGCGCAAACGGGCGCTTAGTGCGGACTTTGAGCTGAATTGTTGATATGTTGTCGAAAGCGGGTTCCGAAGTTTCCCCCGTCTGAACTACCCATTTAGTATTACAGTTATCACAAGTGATTCTATATATCCCTGATTATTAAATTTATCTCGTGTTGCAGCCTCCCTACACCTGAAGTTTTGGTCATTATTCTTTGGGATGCAAAAATGGGGAGTTACGTCTTCGGAAGTCAAACATTTGACGGATCTGCTGGACATATTACCATAGAATGGTACTTTTTTTATTTTTTATTACCTACAAATAATCTGTAACTTGCTGGGACAAGGAGGGTCAAGCTCCGGGTGTCGGTGGTCAATGAGCAGTGTTATGTTTCGCATTCAAATTTTGTAGCATATTTTTGTGAATTTCACCAACAAAATCGGTGTCGCGTCAATTTTAATTTGATATGAACTGTAGTATTCTGAATTCCTCGTCATGAGCTTAACAGAGTAATGGTACACTAGGCAGTCTGTGGAGCAGGGCCCTGAATGCTGCTTCCTAAATCTGGTCTTTTCACGTAATCACTGACCATAAGACCCCCGTGGCCTTATTTCGCCATCAGCCCAGTTACCCATGAGGACTTCCCACCGCCTGCAGCGATGGGCCCTGTTCCTTTCTCGTTTTCGGTACAACATCCATTTCTGGCCCACCTCCCCCCAACTCCCAGCATGCCAATGCCAATGTCTTGTCTCGGCTCCCCTCTGGCGAGGATTCGGCATTCGATTCGTCGGACCTCCTAATTTTTCAGGTCCATGACGATTGACAGGATGCGTTGGCTGCATTCCCATTCACAACTGAGAGAGTGGCCTCAGCGAGGACCGCAGATCCGCTCCTCCACCTGGTGCGCCGCTATATTCTCCGCGGCTGGCCAACACTTCCTTGGCCTCGTGTGCAGGCTGACCTCCAATTCTTCTTCTCCATCTGCCATCAACTGGTGGCCGTGAACGGGCTGCTTCCCCACGCAGAAAATGAAGCCACTCTACGAGTCATCACTCCAACTTCCCTGCTGCCCCGATTTCTCCACAAGTTACATCAATGTCACAAGGGTATTGCCCAGACGAAAAACCTCACATGTCGCCTTGTCTTCAGGGTAGGCATGGCAGCGGACGTGGAGCAAATGGTTCAGGGTTGTCATCAGTGTACCCAGGCCCTTCCCACACCATACCAGTCGTTACAATCCTGGCTGGCCGCTTCCCTCCCATAGGAACGCATCCATGTGGATTTTGCAGGACCCTCCCTCGGCGCTTACTGGTTACTCGTCACAGATGCCTACTCCCACTTCTTTTTTATTATTCGATGCTCCTCTATCACCACAGAGACTACCATCATGGCCCTGTCAAAAATATTTTCATTGAAGGCCTTCCTGTCACCTTGGTATCAGACAATGGCCTGCAATTCCGCAGTCAGGAGTTCGCCAAATTTTGTCATGATAATGGTATCCGCCACGTCTTTATCCCACCTTTCCATACCCAATCCAATGGAGAGGCGAAGCACCTTGTTTGCACTTTTAAAACTCAGATGAAGAAGTACACGGGGGATCGTTCTCTGGAAAAAGCTCTTACGTTGTTTCTCAGTACCTACAGGGCCACACCAGTGGGTGACAATAGTCCAGCCGAACTGTTCCAAGGTCACCAGCCTCGGAACCTACGCCATTTCCTCCTGCCACAGGTTGGACCTCATGCCCTGCTGGGCCCTTCCCAATATTCATGCAATGCCAAGGTGTGAGCTTGTGGTTTTGGGCCCCGGCCCAACTGGCTTCCAGGGGTCGTTATCTGGCCCTGGGGTCGACAATTCTTCGACATACACCTAGACGACAGCGTGGGTTTGCGTCACCGCAACCAACTGCGTCCTCATTTCCTCTAGCAGCCGCAGTGCCAAACACCGGCTCCTTTCTCTCTCCCATCGCTTGTCCCTTCCTTGGGATCTATGTTGATGCCCTTTCCTCAGCAGCTGGATGATCTTCCCGGAGATAGCCAGCAGACGCCAGCTTCTACCCCAGTGCCACCACATACTCTGGACCCGGGACAGCTTTGGGACCTTCCTCCGAACCCACTTCCCGGCCCCTCTTTGGCACCGCCTCAGTTGGACGATGTGGACGTCCCCATGCCGCTTGCCCAGCCAGACGTCGCTTTGCAACTGCCACCGCTGCGGCATTCCAGCCGCCTCTCGTGGAAAGTGACGCTCTACTCTCTGCCGAACAGGTTCCACCGCCTCCTTCGGGACGACTTAGCTGCAGATCAGCCTACGACACTGGGCTATATTGGTACTCTCTCCCCCGTGGTCGCCCGTGCTACACCAGCTTTTCCAAGAGGGCAGGGTGTTATACTGGAGCCAAGGTAGCCCCTGAGGGCCAGCAACCCATATTACACCACTGAGGACGAGATTCTCTATGCCCAAGGCGTATCAAAAGCACCATGATAAACACCAGCTATTTACATACAAGATAATGGAAACAGACATTCTGAGCACTACTTCCTGTAGGGGGAGCTCGAGCCAGGGCCTTCAGGAAGTATCACTATGCCAAAACCTGATTGCCTGGAGACAGCTATTTAGGAGCTAGAACCAGCCCTGAAGTTCAGTTCACGCCGGATGCCGACCTCGTGTACTGCGACTGTTGAAGATTACGTCTTCGTCTCTGAATTGGACTGTTACTAGGGTGTGAGTGTGTACCACAAACCTTTGTGGATAATTAGAAGTGAACTTTTGTTTGCCTAAATTAGGAGACATTTACCGGCATCGTTATTGTTACCATTCTTTTGTATGTTTAGTCATCAACCTTGTGAACTTACATCGATAAAAGTTGTGTTTGTGAAAAATTGCGAATTGTCAGTCACAACATTTTCGCCTTCAATACCGCTAGCCATGAGGCTTTGAAGGCTACTCCGACCTCCTTGATCTTAGCTTATCTTGTTACCCCCCCCCCCCCCCCCCTTTCGAACTTATGGGGAATCCAAGATCTAATCCCTGCGGATATTACCCCTCAGATAGTCAAGGAAAACTGGAATCGTGCCAGGCGCAATATTCTCAGGGCCCATAACAAACAGGCTGAGTACTATAACTGTAATTGGAGAATCTTTAAGGGAAGCCAGGAGACCAGATGTACTGGGTGATCAAAAAGTCAGTATAAATTTGAAAACTTAATAAACCACGGAATAATGCAGATAGAGGGGTAAAAATTGACACAAATGCTTGGAATGACATGGGGTTTTATTATAACAAAAAAAAAACAAAGTTCACAAAATGTCCGACACATGGCGCTGGACAGCAAATCGTCAATGACTGCGCATGACAATCGTGTATAAAAGGAGCTGTAATGAGAGAGAGAATCAGATGCGCCAGCAGTCGAAGTATGTTGACGTTACCTCAAAAGGCGCTTTCAGTGAAGCTGTATTATCAGAATGGGGAATGTGCTAGTTCAACGTTACGATCCCATTGCCATAGAAAGGGGATTCGAACGGGTAAAGGTACGTTGACAAATGCAGCTGTGGCGAGAATGATTTCGAAGTTCGAAGCCACGGGTTGCTTAGATGATAGACCCCGTAGTGGCCGACCGAGCACAAGGTGTAATGCTGCTGAGACACTTCAGGAAGAAATGGAGACTGTAGCAGGTTCGTCTATGCACTGGGAATTCAGCACTCGTGCAGTCGCACGTCGCACCGGCATTCCATACACTACTGTTTGCTTGGCACTTAGACATACCCTCCGATGCTATCCGCACAAAATCTATCGGCATCATGAACTGTTACCTCGTGATTTAGTGAAGCGGAGGGTATTTGCGGTGTGGGCGTTTCAAAAGATGGCGGAAGATGACGATTGGTTGCGTAACGTGTTGTGGACCGAAGAAGCTCATTTCACGCTCCAAGGGTCTGTCAACGCCCACAACTGCAGAATTTGGGGTACCGAAAATCCTAGAACTGTCGTGGAAACTCCATTGCACTACGAGAAAGTCACGGTATGAGTTGGATTTACCACATCTTCCGTTATCGGGCCTTTTTTCTTCGAGGAAATGCGTGATTCTGGTTTTGTAGTTGCTATCGTGACGGGTGATAGGTACCTCGATATGTTACAGAATCGTATCATCCCCAGCCTGGCTGATAAACACCTGCTGGAACGTACGATGTTTATGCAGGATGGCGCTCCACCCCATATTGTTAGACGCGTGAAAGATCTCTTGCGCGCGTCGTTTGGTGGTGATCGTGTGCTCACAACATTATTCCTCGACTACAGCAGTTGTTGAGGAATGATGGTGGACATATTGAGCTTTTCCGGTAAAGAACATCATCTTTGCTTTGTCTTACTTTGTTATACTCATTATTGCTATTCTGATCAGATGAAGCGCCATCTGTCGGACATTTTTTGAAGTTTTGTATTTTTTTGCTTCTAATACAACCCCATGTTATTCCAAGCATGTGTGTCAATTTGTACCTCTCTATCTACATTATTCCGTGATTTATTCAGGTTCCAAATTTATACTGACTCTTTGATCACCCGGTATGTCCGTAATTTTCCTGAGAGAGAGGTGCATGTTGGAAACCTCGGTAATTTCACTTCCTGTTTTCTGGGCCCCTGTACTATTATGCGTAAATGAAATCCTGTTAACATTCTGATTAAGGACAATCACACTGGTAAGCAATATCGGGTCCATCTTAGCTAAGCTAAGTTTGGTGAGACCAGTAGTAGGGTTATCCCCGGGTTTATGTTTGATGGGGGGAGAGGTTGAGCCGTGCACGGCTCGTGTTCATGCCGTTTATTGCTTGGCATATTGTCATTGCCGTTCTGGCTGCTCATTTCTTATTTGATTGACTGGCGTCACTAAGTTGCTGGCTTGCCTACCCGTAAGTGGCAGCAGCAGCGCTTTTCGATACGAGTACTGTGGTACTATCTTTGGAGTGACTGCTAGTATTTCCGGGTCACGTTGTGTGGAATGTGGGGTTGCGAACGGATATCAGGTTGGTTGGGGACGCAGCAGCGAGGAGATCCGTGCAGCACGTGAAGCAAGCCGGGGCTGCTGGCGGCGTGCTGCCACTGATGGATCGAGGAGAGGTAGCTGTGAGAGCGACGACTTCGTTGCACACCGAACGCTGGACGTTTAAGCTGAGTGAAGAGTTAACTTCTAATGCAGCCTCGATTATTCTGAGATCTCACCTTTGGTCAGCAGGCTGTTGCTCCCAGGGTCGCTGAGCCTGTCGGCAACGAATGAAATGTTTTGAGGCGCGAAATATTTCAGTCGTCTTTCTCTATTTGTTATTCATCACTGAAGTTAGTATTATTCTTATTAGTGAAGTGCAACCAGCGCCTTGTGGCCGCTAACCACCCCAGTTACCTGCCCCGGAGGTTAGCGTAGTTTTCCGGCAATGTACCTTTTCTCGTTGTGTTGATGCTGTCCGACACGGCACGTAGTTCGACAGCCTCTTGTATTGTACTGTGCATATATTTTTTTTTGGGGGGGGGGGGTCTACCTTGGTTCTAGTGTTTCCAACGGCACTGGGTGTTTTCCGAAAACGTAGGGCTGTCTGTCTCCTCATCCTTGCCTAAAAATATTCCATCGTTGTACTAGTGATCGGACGTTAGGCGGATTGGTTAGCCGGTGGGTCGACGCTTAAGTCGGCCCTAGTTTGAGCTGCCATCCTGTTAGGTGAGCACAGCTCATGGCTGCCTCTCTCACTTTATGTTTGAGTTACCTTCCCAGGTCGACCCTTGGAACACTTGTTGAGAACCGCTTGTCGTGATTCTTAGATTGTGATGTTTGTATTAACGATTTTTGCAATTTTCTAATTATTGTAGGTGTGGCCTTCAGCCGAGCAATAATTAAACTTCTTTGGTGATAAGGCCTTCAGCTGTGTTACAATAAATTTGTTTTAAAAGCAAGGGATTTATTTTAAAAGTGCTGTATGGAATTGTTTTCCGACTTTAAATTCAGGCCTTCAACCGGTTGGTATTTGAAGTTGAGTGTGGCCTTCCACTGAGGAATAATTTCACTTCTTTCATGATATGGCCTTCAGCCGTGTTAAAGTAAGTGCTTTTTAAGCAAATTTGTTTTAAAGGCAAGGTATTTGTTGAGTTTTCTGCTATTTGGAATTGTTTTCCTGACTTCTAATTCAGGCCTTCTGCTGTTTGTTATTTGAAATTGTCTGTGGGCTTCAGCCGAGTGATAATTTCACTTGTTTTATAATAAGGCCTTCAGTTTCTTTTAAAACGAAGTGTTTATATTGTTGTTGTTGTGGTCTTCAGTCCTGAGACTGGTTTGATGCAGCTCTCCAAGCTACTCTATCCTGTGCAAGCTTCTTCATCTCCCAGTACCTACTGCAACTTACATCCTTCTGAATCTGCTTAGTGTATTCATCTCTTGGTCTCCCCCTATGATTTTTACCCTCCACGCTGCCCTCTAATACTAAATTGGTGATCCCTTGATGCCTCAGAACATGTCCTACCAACCGATCCCTTCTTCTGGTCAAGTTGTGCCACAAACTTCTCTTCTCCCCAATCCTATTCAGTACTTCATCATTAGTTATGTGATCTACCCATCTAATCTTCAGCATTCTTCTGTAGCACCACATTTCAAAAGCTTCTATTCTCTTCTTGTCCAAACTATTTATCGTCCATGTTTCACATCCATACATGGCTACACTCCATACAATTACTTTCAGAAATAACTTCCTGACACTTAAATCTATACTCGATGTTAACAAATTTCTCTTCTTCAGAAACGCTTTCCTTGCCATTGCCAATCTACATTTTATATCCTCTCTACTTCGTCCATCATCAGTTATTTTGCTCCCCAAATAGCAAAACTCCTTTACTACTTTAAGTGTCTCATTTCCTAATCTAATACCCTCAGCATCACCCGACTTAACTCGACTACATTCCATTATCCTCGTTTTGCTTTTGTTGATGTTCATCTTATATCCTCCCTTCAAGACACCATCCATTCCGTTCAACTGCTCTTCCAAGTCCTTTGCTGTCTCTGACAGAATTACAATGTCATCGGCGAACCTCAAGGTTTTTATTTCTTCTCCATGGATTTTAATACCTACTCCAATTTTTTCTTTTGTTTCCTTTACTGCTTGCTCAATATAGAGATTGAATAACATCGGGGAGAGGCTACAACCCTGTCTTACTCCCTTCCCAACCACTGCTTCCCTTTCATGTCCCTCAACTCTTATAACTGCCATCTGGTTTCTGTACAAGTTGTAAATAGCCTTTCGCTCCCTGTATTTTACCCCTGCCACTTTTAGAATTTGAAAGAGAGTATTCCAGTCAACATTGTCAAAAGCTTTCTCTACGTCTACAAATGCTAGAAACGTAGGTTTGCCTTTCCTTAATCGTTCTTCTAAGACAAGTCGTAAGGTCAGTATTGCCTCACGTGTTCCAGTATTTCTACGGAATCCAAACTGATCTTCCCCGAGGTCAGCTTCTACTAGTTTTTCCATTCGTCTGTAAAGAATTCGTGTTAGTACTTTGCAGCTGTGGCTTATTAAACTGATGGTTCGGTAATTTTCACATCTGTCACCACCTGCTTTCTTTGGGATTGGAATTAGTAAATTCTTCTTGAAGTCTGAGGGTATTTCGCCTGTTTCATACATCTTGCTCACCAGATGGTAGAGTTTTGTCAGGACTGGCTCTCCCAAGGCCTTCAGTAGTTCCAATGGAATGTTGTCTACTCCGGGGGCCTTGTTTCGACTCAGGTCCTTCAGTGCTCTGTCAAACTCTTCACCCAGTATTGTATCTCCCATTTCATCTTCATCTACATCCTCTTCCATTTCCATAATATTGTGCTCAAGTGCATCGCCCTTGAATAAACTCCTTCCACCTTTCTGCTTTCCCTTCTTTGCTTAGAACTGGGTTTCCATCTGAGCTCTTGATGTTCATACATGTGGTTCTCTTATCTCCAAAGGTCTCTTTAATTTTCCTGTAGGCAGTATCTATCTTACCCCTAGTGAGATAAGCCGCTACATCCTTACATTTGGCCTCTAGCCATCCCTGCTTAGCCATTTTGCACTTCCTGTCGATCTCATTTTTCAGACGTTTGTATTCCTTTTTGCCTGCTTCATTTACTGCATTTTTATATTTTCTCCTTTCATCAATTAAATATAATATTTCTTCTGTTACCCAAGGATTTCTACTAACCCTCTTCTTTTTACCTACTTGATCGTCTGCTGCCTTCACTACTTCATCCCTCAGAGCTACCCATTCTTCTTCTACTGTATTTCTTTCCCCCATTCCTTTCAATTGTTCCCTTATGCTCTCCCTGAAACTCTGTACAACCTCTGGTTCTTTCAGTTTATCCAGGTCCCATCTCCTTAAATTCCCACCTTTTTGCAGTTTCTTCAGTTTTAATCTACAGGTCATAACCAATAGATTGTGGTCAGAGTCCACATCTGCCCCTGGAAATGTCTTACAATTTAAAACCTGGTTCCTAAATCTCTGTCTTACCATTATATAATCTATCTGATACCTTTTAGTATCTCCAGGGTTCTTCCATGTATACAACCTTCTATCATGATTCTTAAACCAAGTGTTAGCTATGATTAAGTTGTGCTCTGTGCAAAATTCTATCAGGCGGCTTCCTCTTTCATTTCTTAGCCCCAATCCATATTCACCTACTACGTTTCCTTCTCTCCCTTTTCCTACACTCGAATTCCAGTCACCCATGACTACTAAATTTTCGTCTCCCTTCACTATCTGAATAATTTCTTTTATTTCATCATACATTTCTTCAATTTCTTCGTCATCTGCAGAGCTAGTTGGCATATAAACTTGTACTACTGTAGTAGGTGTGGGCTTCGTATCTATCTTGGCCACAATAATGCGTTCACTATACTGTTTGTAGTAGCTTACCCGCATTCCTATTTTCCTATTCATTATTAAACCTACTCCTGCATTACCACTATTTGACTTTGTGTTTATAACCCTGTAGTCACCTGACCAGAAGTCTTGTTCCTCCTGCCACCGAACTTCACTAATTCCCACTATATCTAACTTTAACCTATCCATTTCCCTTTTTAAATTTTCTAACCTACCTGCCCGATTAAGGGATCTGACATTCCACGCTCCGATCCGTAGAATGCCAGTTTTCTTTCTCCTGATAACGACATCCTCTTGAGTAGTGCCCGCCCGGAGATCCGAATGGGGGACTATTTTACCTCCGGAATATTTTACCCAAGAGGACGCCATCATCATTTAATCATACAGTAAAGCTGCATGCCCTCGGGAAAAATTACGGCCGTAGTTTCCCCTTGCTTTCAGCCGTTCGCAGTACCAGCACAGCAAGGCTGTTTTGGTTATTGTTACAAGGTCAGATCAGTCAATCATCCAGACTGTTGCCCTTGCAACTACCGAAAAGGCTGCTGCCCCTCTTCAGGAACCACACGTTTGCCTGGCCTCTCAACAGATACCCCTCCGTTGTGGTTGTACCTACGGTACGGCTATCTGTAGCGCTGAGGCACGCAAGCCTCCCCACCAACGGCAAGGTCCATGGTTCATGGGGGGGGGGGGGGGGTGTTTATATTAATAAGTGCTATTTGGAATTGTTCTTCTGACTTCTAATTCGGGCCTTAAGCAGCTTGTTGTTTCAGGTTATTGTTGGTTAAGTCATTATGTTATGGTGAGATCAGTGTGAAACTTAGGTGATGTGGTTAACTTTTACAATCCCTACGATGGCTACTCATGCATAAGGTCACCTCGCAGGTTGGGATATGCTGTGTGAAAATCAAATTAACTTTCTCGGGGACTTCAGGTGGAACCCGATTAAATCTAATCGCATTTCATCTCTTTCTGAGAGATAATGAGACAATGAGAGCTAGAATAATTCCGAATCTATATTCACGAGAGATTCACTCCATATTTTAATAGGACGTGTGACTTCAGTATGGGTACTAATTACAGTTTGAAGGAAACTTAACATGATTGTTAACTGAGATACCTTCGATAATATTGCTCAAAGCCAATTGTAAATCCAAGAAATGTATACTTGCCGTGTCATTTGTTATTGCACTTTTTTGTACTATCGACAATGAGCGGAAACAATATAAATATGTGTATGCGCACAAAGATATAAGGAAAATTTTTCTCAATTATGAACAATAGTTGTCTCAGTCTTTTTATCAACATACATTCGAAACTGTTCTATAACAAGTTTACGTATGTGGTGTGTCACGTTTTCAAAGATCCAATATCACCAGCGCTCGTACTACGTAATGCAGTGCTAGGTGATGGAATTGTTAACTCAGGTCTTTTGCTAACAACGTGGTGAGTAGGAATTTGTACGTCAACATGACTTTTACGTTATCTGCCGAATTATAAATCTGTACATTACTTCACAGCCAGAATGCCTCCTGGTGATGCAACACCTCCATAGGACCCGGCTCACACAACCTCATCCTCGTTGGGGTATTTAAATCTGCCTCGCTTTCTTTTTTCCGATTTAGTGACTTGAAAAAAAAGGCTGATAGAAATGGCGTGGATGTCCGGTTTCAAAGTAGAAGGACTTCTGCTACCAAATACAATTACTACACTAATTTACTAAAATTACTTTAAATCTTTCGTTCCTCCTTTATCATGGAAACTTATAAAACTTACATCCAGCGCCTACCAAGTGAAATACTATTACTGGGTTCGGAAATGCCACAAGATACGCAAGTGTTTTAAATATGTGATTTATGTTAACAATGCCAGGTAAAATTTCCAAAAAGCTGCCTAATCCATAGCTAAACAGTGGCCACTGGATCAATGTTTTCCAAGTGAAATATACGTAAATATTTCAAAGATATTATGTTAGTATGACACTCTGGAAATATCCCGTACGAATCTAGAAAGAACCGCAATTTTCCACTCATACTATACGTGAAATTGTGAAAGACTTTACACAGATTAAAAAATCAATTTGATGTATGTGTCTGGTTCTATGTATTACTACACACAGTTATTACATTTTTCTTGGATTTGAACGATACATACTCGTTAAGAATACTGGAAGTTTGGCATTATGAAGCTCCTGAACTACGGCATTAAACGTCGCACAAAATTAGAAAACTGCTACTTGAACTAGTATTGACTTCAGCACTATCAGTCAATGTTATTGCACATCACTCTTCACACATGACAATTAAAATTAATTCTTATTATGTTATTAATTAAAGCGGTAATTTTGAATCCCACTATAAGTGTTATGTGATTTACGTTGTGTCCGTTTCTGCGAAACAACTTAATGTAACACATTGATGATTTTATTAATTGATCAACTGTTAGGAACATTAATCAAATTCACTGCTTATTATAGATTATCCAAAACTAATAGCCCTGAAGTGTTTACTTTTTTTAGACCTTTTTTGCCTGGGCAGATGGAAACATTCGCTGGGTTGCGCTTTTCAGCAGCGTCAGTTTCGTGATCCTACAGTGCACCGACTCCCTTCGTTTCTCATCCCTCCACCTGCCTCTCGTCTCGCGAGATGATATAATTAAGATGCTCCGCGGTCGTGCTTTTAAATTAAAATTCTCTGTACCAACTGAATTTCGTTAACAAGAAACGCTCTAATTTTGAAGTCTGCCATAAAAGGAGAAAAAACATCGCTGCGGTACAATTCATGGAAATCTTATATTCGTGACCTCTTTTGTTCACATCCACATTATTGCAGAGCGCAGGGCTGGCTTTTCCAACAACTGACAAAAAATGGAAGATAAAGAGTAGAGAAAAGAGGCAGGCATTGGGATAAGCCGTAGCTGTGACT